>NC_143510.1:74859324-75169879 GCF_031878675.1 Megascapheus bottae | reverse complement strand
GCTGTTGTTAGAACATGATGAAGCAAAGGAACATTTGTTCATTTCTGTTCCCCCAAAAATGTTTTCTAGTACCAAAGCTATTTTGTTGAGTATATGGTAACAATGAAACTTTATTTTCTCCTCACATAATTCCATACATATTGTTGTGGAGATTTGTCTTTTGGCACAGTGCACAATCAGTGCTGGACTTTGATCCCTTTTGCAGTAACTAAGACTGGGGATGGAGCTCAGTGGAAGAGTGCTTGTCTGTGCAAGTCCCTGAAATCAATCCCCAGCCTTGCCAACTATAACAACAAAAGGCTAATTTCAATGCTCAGGTTTCTAACTAATATATCAGTTCACAAATGGACAAATTACAACCTATGGGTAAATATTGTCTTGATATTTTTTGGAATAACCCATAAGCTAGAGATTATTTTTCTATATTTAAGCATTGAAAAGTTCAGAAAATTAAAGGAATGTTTTGTTGCAGAGGTAATTGTATAATGTTCAAGTATTTCATTAGCTCCAACAGAAACCTTATGATTGACAAAGCCTGAAGTAATTGTTTATTTGTCATATTTTTGGTTGTTTTTAAGTAGTCATCCAAAGGGGTTTTAATTCAATCTGACGATCTACAAGTACAGTGCAACTTGATCTATGTCACTCTTATCATGCTCCTCCTCATCTTACTCAACTGCCCTCATCTCTTAAGTTACTGAGTCCAGTTTCACATATGTACCTCATGGAACTGGAGTGCTCCATGTAGCATGGGAGAACAGAAAGAAATTCTCTACCGTGTAATGATCTATCCTAGGAACTTGAAAAATCTCAGATGGATTACAAACCAAGACATTTACTCCCATGCTAGTAACTAATATATTCTGAACAGAAAGGAGTCAATTAAATAGTTTATCAAAACCATTACAATTTGTACCCTGGAAACCTCCATAGGGTAAATGGCAGGAGAAGCAGATGTTTTGTGGATATACAAATAGACATTACTTTTAGGTTGTACATGTGGTCTGCGTCAAATCAGCCAAGCCCACATTTTGTGTCATGTGCTAACTTCTGAATTAACCAAAAAATATCAAAGAATAATGTAAATTACAGGATAGTCATAAAGCATTTTCAAACAAGCCAATATATTTATAACAAGGCTACCTTCCATACTTTCATAGTATAGATTTCGTTCTAATACTTTTGTAGAGGAATTGAGTGGGGAAAAACATGAAAGTCTCTAGGTATATTTCTTTCCTCCAAATGACATACTTTTATTGTTCTTTATGGCTGAATAATATTCCAGTGTGTGTGTGTGTGTGTGTGTGTGTGTGTGTGTGTGTGTGTGTATAAAATCAATGAAGCATAAAGACTGGAGAGAGATGGATAGAAGAGCATCTCCTTTCTGCATTTGTGAAAATGAATAAATTCATCTTCCGAATAGTTTGCTATTTGAAGAAGAATCCTTTTATTTATCTTTTAGGGAATTCTTTTGTATAGATTCCTATTTTCATTTACCAAATGGTCTTTAAGAAGCAAGTTATTATAGCAACCATTTAATTTGAGAAAAAAATCTTTGAGGACTCAAACAAATATAATACTTTGTGTCTATTTCAGCTCTTTTATGTACACTTATAAAGGAAATAGTCTCTAACACTTCATTTCTACTCCTCTTGAATAGTTAAGTAACTTTTCAGGAAACTGAGGTTAATATAATCATTAAAATCAGTCATTTACAAAATGTTAAATCTTAAATAATCAATTATAATTCTATTTTAATGTAGTTTTGTCCTAATAAGGTTGGGAGAGAGAAAAAGGAACAGTTTTAGGGAAGTTGGCAATTTCATTCTATCAACAAAACCAATTATATGTCTTCTGTCGATCTCTATATACAGATGTCACAAAGCCACTTATGTTGCAGTAAATACAGAAAGAACAAATACTGTTTGGGACTGAGAGTAGTTAAAGCTTGATTTATTAGTAGTTTTAACAGCTAATGTTAAGAAAGAACAGAAGAGTTACGCTTTCCTATGACTAAGAATGGATGTCTTGAGAGGTTCAGAAAAAGTTCATATTGCCCTCAAGCAAATACGTTTTCCATATTTCATTGCCAGAATGGAGAGAAACAGAAGACCAGAAATTAGTAAAAAATTCTGATCTCATTTTGAGTTTCTGGACTTCCCTAGAGTAGCAACTACCAAAAATTACACAGGAGGGGCTAATGGCTTTTTCCCATTGTTTTTGCCAGAAGTGAAAAGTATTTCACATAGTTTCATGCCTAAGTTAACAACACACTAAAAATATCAACTTCTTCAAGCTTTCAATGACTCACACATTACACATTTGCATTATATTCAATTTAAAGATTCGAACATTAATAGAAATAAATGTAAAATCATAACTTCAAAACAAATGTTTACCTCTTGGGAATGATTCAAATACATATTTTGATTTTGTTTAGATTTGAAGATGTCATTAATTTCTTGATCACTAAACACTTGATTTGCCCTAAAGTATTTAAGTGTCATTGACAGTATCAACATGTGTTAAGTCATGCACAAACCAAATATTCCTATACTTAAGAATAATGAAACAATTTTATGTTTTTAATATTAATGTATTCATTTGTTCATTCAATTTTTATTCATTTATATGCTCATTTGTATGTCCTATAATTCACAAGCAAATATTATTTCAGGTTAAATATCTATTGATATTTTTTCCAGTAGAATTTACATTCTTAGATTACAGATTTAAAAGGTTCAAGATACAAAGCATAATCCTAGCTACTTAGGAGGCTGAGATCTGAGGATCGAGGTTCAAAGCCAGCCCAGGCACTAAAGACTGTGAGACTCTTATCGCCAATTAACCATTAGAAAACAGGAAGTGGCCTGTGGCTCAAGGAGTATGGCGTTAGCCTTGATCTGAAGAGTTCAGGGACAATGCCCAGGCCCAGAGTTCAAGCCCCACCACCAACCAAAAAAAAAAAAATACAAAACAAATGGAAATATTGCCAGGCTTTTATGAAAAGTGAAAAATAATCATGACTGTGTTTCAAATTGGAGCTCTATCCTTAATTAGCTGATAGACAGCTCTTTAGAAATTTACCCTTCGTTTTCATATTACAAACCAGAAATCTATATGCACTTTTTCTTTTTCCTTTTTTTTTTTTGGTTGGTTGTGGGACTTGAACTCTGAGCCTGGGCGCTGTCCCTGAGCTATTCAGCTCAAGGCTAACACCTACCCCTTGATCCACAGTGCCATTTTCCACTTATACACACTTTTGTTGTTATTAAGTATAGTTACAATAGTCTATAAATTACTGAACATATTAGCAGACTCAAGATCTGTAGATAGGAACCTCTAAATTTTCCCCCTCTCATTCCTTTCTATAACATCCTTACAGTATAACATCCTCGAATACAATATAAACTGTACTAGAGGAACGCTGTATTTTCCTATTATGTTTACAACAGTTAATATCATTGTCAGGGTACAGTAAATATTTCTATAATGAATAAGTGGTTTTTTGTGTGTTTGCATGCATATTTAGCTTACAGGCACTATATCCAAATAACACTGTTCAGAACATTTATTATTTGTCTTTAAATTTACAACTAATGCTTCGATATTCCTGTGCATGCCCAAAACACATTATCATGATTAGGATTCATGTCTTAGACCAGAAATTCCACACAATCCAAAAAATACCTGTATTGTTCAGAAACGCATACCAAATATACTTCACTTTTCACTTTGGACTTATCATTTTCCAAGTAATGACCAAATAAATAATAATAACTAATCAACACATGAGCCAATTTATATGATGCTATTTGATTTTTACAGTCTGTACCTATGCAGTCTGCTGTGTGGGGCTTGAAGTTTTGCTTCAAGATATGTCTATATTTGCTTTTCATTTTTTTTAACTTTATTTTATCGGAGTGTAAGTTACCTTGAAATTCTGCTCTTAGCAGACTTAAAATTTGATAAATTTTTGCTAAATACTCCCAATAGATAAAAATCTTAAGACTAATTAGTAATCATCCAGTGGAAGTTCAAAGCTGTCTTATTGGAAATGTCCAATATACTAAAGATGTCTATTGAGGACTGAGGTTATAGCCCTTTAAGAGATTAGAAAAGTTTTTTGTTTTTGCCAGTCCTGGGCTTGAGCTCAGGGTCTGAGCACTGTCCTTGGACTTTCTCAAGTCTAGAGCTCTACCACTTGAGCCTCAGCACCACTTCCGGCTTTTGTCTATGTATGTGGTACTGAGTAACCAATCCCGGGTCTTCATGCATGCTAGGCAAGCACTCTACCACTAGGCCAAACTCCTGGCCCCTAAAAAACTTTTTGTACTTCAGTCCAAACTTTAGGAAAAAAATGATAACTTGGCCATTCTATTATCTATTGTGAGGCCGCCATGTATGTTTTTTATATTTTTCATTGAATTTTTTACATACGCTTATTTAAGTAGATTAAATTCCTACTATTCAGAATATGAAGGAAATCATCAGTAATTGCTAATACAAATGGAGAAGTACATATCTACTTTATGACTGAGGAATTATGCTATTGTATCCTATGAGAATAGTTAATGTTATTCAGTAGAGTCTTTATGTATTTATTTCATTGATTGATTGATTGATTGATTGATTGGTGGTGGGGCTTCAACTCGGGGCCTGAGCGCTTCCCTGAGTTCTTCAGCTCAAGGCTACCAGCCTACCCCTGGGCCTGGGTGCTATCCCTGAGCTCTTCAGCTCAATGTTACTGCCCTACCCCGGGAGCCACAGCCCCACTTCAGGCTTTCTAGTGGATAACTGGAGATAAGAGTCCCATGGTCTTTAGTGCCTAGGCTGGCTTTGAACCGTGATCCTCAGATCCCAGCCTCCTGATTAGCTCATATTACAGGCCTGAGCTACAGCACCTGGCTCTCTATTTTTTTAATGATCCATCACTGCCTCTGCCAATATATAGCATGACTTGTACCTGCCATGAGGACTGCACTCTGCTCAGGAGCATCACTTACATTCACATGAGATACGTTGGCAAGCTACATGGTATGTTTTATTTTCTCACCAAGATTCAGGATGGACACACTGAAATGTCAACTTCTTGTTGGAATATGTAGGAATAGTTATGGTACTCACTGTCCAACAGTAAAGTGCTTTGATTTCAATAACTGTGTTCAGTATACAGTAACATCTGAATATTATTGTCTCTGATGTGACTCTTTCACCACACAGAACATGGAAGGAGTTTTTATAAAAACATGTTCCCATGTACTTAAGTGTTTGTTTAATGAGGAAAGAATTATAAGAAGTTAGATGATACTAAGTTTTGGTAAATCTTTAGGGTGAAGCTGGCTATTATGCATTCCTTCTGAGTGGAGAGTTGCTAGAATCAATTTGACATTATCTAGTAAAGCCAAGCCCGCACATGCCATCTGACTCTGCAATATTAAAAGAAGGTATGCTTTATAAAAATCTAGCACTAGAGCACCAGGGAGGTGACAAACTCCTTTTAATGCAAAACAAAAATCTGACAATAAATCATTATCATCTCTTTAGGACTGACAAAAAGTTACTTCCAGGCATTTAATTTTGCCTGCTTCCTATTCAGATTAGTCAAGGTCCAAAGTCCTTTGTATATACCCTTGTAGATACACATTTCTTATCCACCATCACAGAATAAAATCCGCTCCAGCCGTTCTCCACTTTCAGTACAGAGAAGGGATATTTGATATTTGATAAGACTGAACGACCTCAGGTCAGTGGACAGCCTTGTGTGAGGTAGTTCCTAGCCATTTCCCTGGAAACTTCAGAGTTCTGCATCGCTTCAGTGAGTCACTGAAATCCTAGACTGCTTTAGAGTGCAGCAAAATCATTTCTTTTGCTGCTCCTCCCTCACTTCTCTGATTTTCACATTAAGTAGTTTTAATTAAGTTGTTTTAATTTTTTAAAAAGGAAGTAAAATAGGGAAATTGAAGACAGTGTACACTACATACACTACACACTTGCCTTGAAGCAGAGCAATAACAAGTATTTTCCAAATTAATCAAATGAAGGAGGGTATGGAACAACTACAAAAAAAGGAAGTACATTCCCAGCCCATGCAGTGCATTGCCTCATTCCATTGGAAGTGGGGCTGTGGCTCAAGGGGTAGGGCGGTAGCCTAGAGCTGAAGAGCTCAGGGACAGCACCCAGGCCCAGAGATCAGGACCCACAACCGACAAAAGACAAAAAAAACAATCAAAACAACAAAAAAGTACAGAATAGTATATCAGTAATATCCCTACCATTGTTCTCATGAGTAAATTAGGCCAAAGCAGAATACCTCATTAGACACCTCATCATTTACTAGCATTTTGCACATCAACATATTCTATTTTTTTGTTGTTCGTTCAATCCTTTCAGGGGGCCAAGGGAAAAAAGAGAGAAAAAAAGCCCTTTTTGTTTGAGGAATAAAATAAAATACAGATGAGGATTCTCTCTGAGTCAGTCTTCTTAATGTGGAAGATGTCAGCCTTGAGATGGTAGAATCCCTTTTTTACTGTCACATGTCTATAACCAAAGTAGCATTTCAGCATCATTTTCAAGTTTAAACCTCTACTTAGCATAGTTTAGCTTATGGTGTTTTGGGTAAACCAAACCCCAATAATGTATACTTACCCTAAGGTCAAGAACAACTCCAAACAAAGATGATAAACAAATAAATGGATCAAGTCTGTATTTGAAGATAAGTGTAGGTATGTTAAAAGTATCATTGACCCATTGTTAGTGGGCAAATCCTATCTTTGGTACAAAGTTTTATTGTCTCCATCATTCCGTGAATGCATACTACTCCACATCAATAAGGAACCAGGAAGTAAACTGGAGTGTTTTTCCCCCACACAATTGTTAGTGAAACTTTATATAATTCTTAAATAACAGTATTTACCCTGGAAGACTAAACTGGATGTTTAAATTTTGTTCATGATGTATTCCCTGACTATTCTTTTATTTTTATTTTTTTGCTAGTCCTGGGGCTTGAACTCAGGGCCTGAGTCCTATCATTCGGCTTTCTCAGAGCTAGAGCTCTACCACTTTTGTCACAGCACCATTTCTGGTTTTCCTGTGTATGTGGTACTGAGGAATTGAACCCAGGTCTTCGTGCATGCTAGGCAAGCACTCTACAACTAGGCCAAACTTCCAGCCCCTCTTCTTTCATTGTTTAAAAACATATTCTTATTATTTTAGGTACTTGTACAAAGGAGTTGCTACTCAAGAAAGCAGTTTATGTATAGGGTGCATCTTGACGAATGTGGCCTCTTTAACATTCTCACCCGCCCATCCCAACTCAGCCTTTACCTCATTTTTTTCTCATTTTGTTTGTTTGTTTTTTGTTTTTTTGGCCAGTGATGGGCTTGAACTCAGGGCATATGTGCTGTCCTCAGCCTTTTTCCTTAATTTAATTTTAAAGGTGATAAACAGAGGGGTCACAGTTTCCTAAGTAATTAGTGGGTGCATTTCTTGTCAAACATTGCTCCCCCTCTCACTTTCCCTCCCTGAGACACACACTGCCAGGTTATAAAATTCATTTCAACATAGTGTCTTGTGAATATCTCTGTTGCATTGGGTCACTCATTGTCCTTTGTCTTCCTTATTCCTCTTTCTCTTCCAAAAATCAGAAAAATGTGTAAAGTAGACACAGGGTACCAAAAAAAAACAGTGACAACAGAAGAATAAACAGAAGGGGATGTGGAGAAGAAAGAAAAAATAAATAACTTCACACAGTAAGATAAAAACAAAAGCAAAGTCCTCTTGTTCATTTCAATGGGCATCTTCTTATATGGTCATATGTACATACATATTGAACTATTGTGATCCTCTGTTAGTAAAATCCTAGGCATAAACTAATTATTACAAATGAGGGAAATCATGGAGCCTATGTTTGCTTAGGGTCTGACTTCCTTTACTTAATACGTGAGCTTTTCTCATTCAAGGTTAGCACTCTATTACTTTGCGCCAAAGTTCAACTTACACTTTTCTTGGGGTTAACTGGCGATAAGAATCTCATGGACTTGACTGCTGGGGATGGCCTCGAACCACAATCCTTAATCTCAGCCTCCTGAGTAGCTAAGATTATAAGTGTGAGCCACTGGAACCCGGCCCTGACTTCTCTTAACTTTTAGGATATATATTGAATTGTTTTTGCCATTTAATGAAGCAATGTGTGTATACAGTGTATCTTAATCTGTGTCACCACTTCAACATTTCACCTGCCTTCCAACTGCCCTTTCCTTTATTGCTCTCGATTCTATGGTATATACAATGAATTCTTGACTGTTGTCCCCTTTTCCCCTTGGTCTCACCCCCTCCCTCTTGCATAAGGACCCATTTCCTGGTACTTATTTTGTTGGGCTTACTGGTTAGAGAGTGCATTTCAAGTTGCTCAGGATAGCAAGAGGATTAGCTTCCCAATGTTAGTATGAAAAGTGCCCTGTATGGAATCACCAAACCTCGTTCTTAAACATGTACTATAATTAATAAAAAACTATGATATAACTTGTGTGTATATATTTGATTTTTAGAATATATACTTAATATAATACCATCTATTCATGTTTACAGCAGAATATACCTTTCCCATTACTGGACTTTGAATTCAGGGTCTCATGTTTCATTAGTTAGCTTGCTCAGCTGGCCTTCTACCACTTGAACCAACTTCAGGCTGGCTATTTTGGAGGTAGAATCTAGCAGTGATGGCTTTGAACTCTTATCTTCTCCATCTCAGCCTCCTGAATTGTTAGAATTCCAGATGTGAGCTATTGACACTCAGCTAGAGCAGGAATCAGGGGGCAAAATGCTTACATAGTTCAATAATGAAACATGAAACATCTTGGTAAAAGAGCTGTTATTACTATTATTCTATAAATAACTCATAGATACAAGAACTGTGGAATTGTATTACTACTACATTATACAAAAAATAAGTTAGTTTCAATCTGTCTCCTTCAAACTGCAAATATTGAAATATGTAAATAAGGCCAGTGAAATATAAGTATGCAGGATGTGTGTGTCTGTGCATAAATTAGGTCATATGATTCATTGCCCAAAAGGTTGAGCCTAACTGGGGGAAGGTGAATATATTCGTGCAGAATGTTGTGGTAGGTAGTTCTGCACAATCATGTAAAATTTAAACAGCATCCAGTTAAGAGGATAAAAGTTCACTAAGACTGAAAGCAGAAAAAGAGAATGATTTGCTATCCAAGGAAGTACAAGATTGAGAATGATTCGGGAAGATTTTCAGTGATAAAGAGTGCACAGAGAAAATGTGCAGAAAGCAAACACAAGAGCTAGGAGTCTCGAAATGTGTGGGGAAGTAAGTGGAGTCAAGTTGACAAAATAGTGAGAACTCAAAAGAACTGTTGAAAGTACTTGGAATTACTTAATTGGTCTTACTAGATGGTTATAATATATTATTTAAAGACACTTATGAGTTGAGAAAGTCTAAGGAGACAAGGAAGATTTTAGGATAAGCAAGGGAGCACAGAGTTTGAGAAGCCAAAATTTTCACAGTAACTCACAGGATGTGGGGATTTCAGGATGTAGATTTCATAACTCTCAATTACCTCTGAATGTTTTATTGTAATTCAACTCTTGGAAAAGTAAATTAGACATTTCTGGAGTCTCAAACAGGTTATCCCATTGTGAAGCTATGAGCCACTGAGTGTGGGAATTAAGTCCTTTTTAAATTGGAATGACTGAAAAATTTTCTAAAAGTTAGTAATTACTTGACTTCAGTTAAATGTTACCAGGTACCATTTAAGGTCATCTCAGGCAGTTTTTCCTTTGTCTGCATGCATTTGGCTTTTCAGACAACATGTGTCCAGGTGCTCTACCCTGAACTCTTTCCCATATATTCTACCATTGCCTGGTTAAGTGAAACTTGGATGACAATCGAAAAATACTGTCCTATATGATTCACATTTTCCCACTATTAGGCACGAAACCAGGAGTATACTGAATCACTTACTAGTAAGTTTATCTTGGCTTTTCTGACTTGTCTGGTCTTTATGCTGTGCCATTATAGTTTTACCTTTTTTCAAGTGAGTTATTTGAATCCTGGATTTCTAATAATTACCATCTTTCATCTTTATTAATTCAAGGGTAAAGCTGACAATTCAAATTAACCACAATTTTCAAATCTCTGACCAACTTAAAAATTTTTAAACTCCAAATGAATTTTGCCTAAAATTCAGCTTCCTCAGGTTATAGCACCAATTCATTTGAATTCTTGTGAGATACACATAATCATAAAATATTATGCTAAAGGAAGCCAAGACATGCATTTCATTGGATGGTAAGAAAAATACAGCAGTGAATTAAATCAAAGTATATTATATACATATACAGAAAAATCATGGTGCAAACTCATTGTAAAATTAACTAATTTACTAATTCAAAAATGAAGGGAGGGCTAGAAGTTTGGCCTAGTAGTAGAGTACATGCCTAGCATACACAAAGACCCAGGATTCGAATCCTTAGTACTACATACATAGAAAAAGCTGGAAGTGGTGCTGTAGCTCAAGTGGTAGAGCTCTAGCCTTGAGAAAGCCCAAGGAGAGTGCTCAGGCCTTGAGTTCAAGCACCAGGACTGGCAAAAAAAGAAACTTACTCATCACCATCATGAAAAACTAAGAATAAAAACAGATTGCAACACATTTACGATTTTTCTGCACCATTTTATTAGACTTTTAAAAAGCTATTAGGGATTGATGGTCACAATTGTAAGTTCCTTTTTAAACATATTCAGATATTTTTATGCAGTAAATATGGAGTTTGAAGACATTGGCCTGTCCCCCAACTGTGGAGGGAAAAACGATCTTTGCCAAATACTTTTGGTTTGGGGATACCCATTCCAGCACACATATGCTTGAGTAAGTATTTTTGTGAGATGGCAAATGGAAACAATGTGCTGGTATTCAGTGAAAGTGAAGAAATATCATTTGGAAAGAATTTAGGCTGACAATACTGGACAAATGTGTATATTTAGTCATATAAAGAGCCCACAATAAAAGCACCACTAAGAATCTGTTAGTCCCCTATGACTTTGTGATATGTTAGAGAGGGAAAAACTGTGACAATCATCTTGGAAGAATGATCTGGAATATGCTGATATTTTTTAATTCCAGACCAAGAATAGCCAGAATTTAGTTCTGTCTCCCAGATGAAGATTAGGGCTAACAGCAAAGTATACACAAAACATGGGCTAGAAATAATAAATAGAAAATGAGATATTGTTATTTGAAGTTTGTTCACACACCCATGATCTGTCACATCCACGAGAACTTAAATAACAGGAAGACAGTGGACTTTGGTTCCTCAATATTTTTTGTTATAGTACCTCAATCTGGGACTACAAAGAAGAGGTAGTAAATGAATACTTACTAAGTAAATAGACAAACAAATAAGTAGTTGAATAAATACTATGGTTCTCCTGTACATTGCAGAATCTGGAAGTCATGGTGTTAATTGTGGTCTGCGATCACCCCATGAATTAGTTGGAATTCTAGTTAGTTCCATGTTCTCAAGGCTCCAGCAGTGCTGGGCTACATTTTGGTTCCTCTTTTAAATGCTGGTGTTTGCTCCTGTTAGGAATTTCATGGTGTGGATAATGAGGGAGCAACTTTTGAATCATTTCTGATGGCATTAGGATCTGTGGTTCTGAAGAAAAATTCCAGAAAGTCCAAAGCAATAAAGTTCATTGGCTAAGTAGGTTTTTTCTCACTTGGCAAGTGGTTTAAAATATTAAAGAAATGCGCGTAACACACCGTAATCTTAAAAAGTGAGTAATTAAAGTCGGGCGCAGTGACTCATGCCTGTAATCCTAGCTACTTAGGAGGCTGAGAACTGAGGATCATGGCTCAAAGCCAGCCCAGGCACTAAAGACCAAGAGTCTCTTATCTCCAATTCATCACTTAGAAAAGGGGAAATAGGGATGTGGCTCAAGGGGCGGGGTAACAGCCTTGAGCTGAAGAGCTCAGGAACAGTGTCCAAGCCCCATGACCCACCAAAAAAAGTGAGTAATTAAAATAATATGAATTATTGGTGACAAACATGTGAAATGTCTTGATTCTGGGGAAAAGATTGCCTAGTAAGTACTGTCTGTACAGTTCCCGGAAAATTTTTTTTCCCATTTCTTTATACTCTAGACACAGAGTGTTCACATTGGCTAAAGACATGGAGAAATCTCTCTTCCACGGTCAGAACTCAAGACTAGAATCAGTACTGTATTTGTTTGTCCTGTACTTTTATCTTACAGTGATGTTCTGGAACTAACAAAAGTAACTCATGAACGAATGAGGATACTTAGTAAATTTTCTACTCAAAGTGTATTAGAAATGTCTTTTTTCTCTTAATCCTTACGCTAGCAATCTTCTGAAATGTATTACTATACTTTATAATCATATATATTTAGTGCAACTACGAAGTCTATCATTCCTCGAGACATGTAGATTTTTTTAGATGGTCTTTTGAATTTATCTAAAGACTAACACCAAAACTATACAAAGCACAATATATTTCAAATTATTTTTATTCACTAGATCTTTTCCACCAAATATTTACATTCATTCTACTTCTGCCCAGATAATTGAAAAATAGGTTGTTTTTATTGTTTTTAAATTTTTTATGTCTCTTCCATAGGTGATATGTGGAGGGGATACTGCTCTGTATGTCAGATAAAGAGAGCGCATTTCTTTATAGACACTTCTCCCAGGTGTTCCTTCCCATTCTCACCCACAAGGTGGACAGTTCATTTTCAACATAATGCCTGGTAAGTACCACTGTTGTATTTTGTTCACTTTTTGTCCCTTCATTTCTGTGCCCCCTTTATCCTCCCAAAGACAGATAAATGAACAAACAACACACACACACACACACACACACACACACACACACACACACACACACAACAGCAACAAAGAAATAAGCCTCTTGTTCCAGTTCCTGGAGATTGTTTAGATAAACATTATCTTATAGGACACATAGCTATTGTGTCTTTGTCTTCTTCTCCTTAGAATATCTTCTTGTGGTGATGTATGGATGTATTTAGTTAGTTAATTTGTAGATTTATAGCTACATGTTCATACAAACTTGAAATGGTAGAAACATCAGTGAACTGATGGCAGAAAATCTGGTTCTGAAACTCTGGAGGAATGCCCTATCTTGTCCTTAACTCTCTTACCTTACCTATAACATGAGGTAGACATGATCAAACACCTGTAAGTTCATCTGTGCACTCTGTCAGACTAAGTTATACTACTGTATTTTTGGTCACTGTAGTCCAGGGAACACACCCTGTTGTCTTCAATGACCTCTTTTTTTTTTCTTCCCCAAATGGACACTTGGATATAATCAACTTAAGCCACAAAGACAAAATTATAACCAACTACAAATGAAATAGATGTAGCCATAGTTATACAGTATTATAATGACAGTAACGTTTAAGTAAAGCAGATGGACAGAAAAGAGGCCACATTTAAATTACTGATATAGATAACATGTCAGTAGAAAACAAGTGCCATGAAAATAAAGGCAAGGCACATCAATGAGGGGAGAGTAATATCAAGGCAGAATGTAAAAATTGGTTATGGTATTAAGTTATACGGTAAGGTGTCATAGAGAGGTAACAGAATGAGCTGCACAGGGAAAGAGAAGAATGTTTCAATGGAAGATGATTGCTGATGTAAAGAGGCAGGCATGGATATACAAGACACAGGGTATAAAAAAATGAACCCAGTGACAACAGGAGATAAACCAATGGGATAAAAAGGAAAAGGAAATAGCTTCACATAGTACATTAAACACACACACACACAAACACACACACAATCTTGTTTCCATATCTTAGAGTTCAAGAAGCATCATTTTATATGGTCATATGTACGTAGCTATTGACTTACTGCAATATTCTGTTAGTATTATACTAAATATATACCAATTATTGCAAGTGAGGGAAACCATGGAGCCTATGCTTCTTTGGGTCTGGCTTACTTCTGATTTTGGAGGGGAGTAATACTCCAAGAAATATACTCATTACCTTATGTAGCTGTATCCCCTCTGTTAATCCTCTTTACAGTAAAGTTATATTAAATTGAAAATAAATACAGTAATAGATGGTTGTAAAAAATAACAAGGCAGGTATATACCTGGCCACTTTGAACAATGGCAAAGAGGAAGTATCTGTGTGAAAGTAGTTGATGATAAATCAGTGAAGTTAATATTGATGATGGGAGTGGAGGTTCCTCCTAAAGTCTTCACAATCCTTTGAAGAATTCTTTTCTTTTTAAATAGAAATGAAAATCATCATAGGTTTTATGCAGAGGATCTATGTGGTGTAAATTTTATTTTACCTCTCAGATCACTCTGCTAAGAAAAGCTTCCCATGAGTTCATACTGCTCTTTGCCAGCATCCAAGTTTAAAGTCTTTGTCATGCTGCCTTTAATTTCTCCATTAGTATTATTCATTCCATGATGCAGCTGCTCACATGATTTGAGTAATGTCTTTGGAACACATGGTCTTTATTTGCTCCCTATTTTCTAATGCCATGTAAATTAGTCATAAAAAGTAGACTGTTAATAATTAAGATAAACCAAATGGTGAATTTTTAAGCCTCTACAGTCTATATATTTATAACTATACTTTTATCAATGATTAAATTCTAAACTCTGGACATATTAATTAACCAATGTTAGTATTTACTATTAATTACTATTTTAACTTAATTATACTGACTATTAATTAATGCCAAGCTGACTATATGTCAAGTACCATTCTACAGTTGGTGAATTAGCAATATACTAAATAACCCAGCATCGTGCCTACATGACATTCACATCAGAAATTAGATGGTATATGTTCCATACAGTGCACATTTGAAGGAGAGCTCTTAGTCATATCATTTAAATTGCATTTCAGTGGGATAGAAGCAGAAGAAATCATGTATAAGTACAACAACTCTTGAAGATACCATTGTATCCAAGTCACAAGTATTTTCATAGTCAGGATTGCACCTTTGAAAGGGAAGAATATTGCCCTTATATTTAGCACATTCATTCCTCATTTTCCTTAGTTTTATTGCAGGATTTTCCTCTGCAGAGCTCATATGAACATAGTTCTAGGAAGTCCCAATTGAGCTCATTCAATAGGCAGGACCCATGTTCCTAGCCTTCAGGAATGCGAACATGTCTCAATTTAGGTCAATATGATAGAAAAAAAATGTCTTCCAAGTACTTTTAAAGAAGCCCTCATTATCCCAGGTGAGTTCTTCAAAAATTGTTGTGTTTTTCTGTCTTGTGTGAATGAGATGTCTTAAAATCACTTACAGATAACACAAACCATCTTGAAGTCCCAAGGGAGCACAGCTTTGAGTTGACATCTGTTTAAAAATCTAACTTTGTAAACTTTAAGACTTGACCAAATTTGTATCTGTTCATGACAAATTTCAGCTGGAAAAAAATATTACAAAAAAATTGTTCAAATGTCATATCACAAGCTGGGCCTCTGCTAACCCTTAAAGCACAGCTGGACTATATTATTTCATAGTCATTTTATGAGCATTCCTGAACCCTAAGGAGTAAGTGGATCTCCACCTGGACTGTTATATCATTCTTCTATAATGAGGGCGAATACTTTTTTAAAAAATATATAGCATATTTCCTGCTATTGATCCAATTATTTAAAACACTATTTTTCTGTACTAATTATTAACGAACTTTAAAAGCACATAGTTAAAAAAAGGACTGCATGCATACCAAGGAAAGAGGTGAAGGCAAATATCTAAAATGAGAGGTATATACAAACACATTGATTTATTTTAATTATTTAATTTAAAGTAATATGTCATTAAAAGTTTGTTACCTTTTAGTGTCAAGTGACTTTTTCCCAAATACTCAGAGGTAATTAATATACCAAATTCAGTTACCTCCCTAGTTTAAAGCACAACTTAATCATGTTGTTGGAAAAGGATAAAGGCAGTGAGAAAGACAGAGAAAGATAAAAGAGAAGAGAGACAGGCAGATACAGAAACAGACAGAAAACCTAGAGTGAGAGAGAGACAGAGATGGAGACAGAAACAGGAGGATGAAGAGGATAGTAAAGGATGAGAAAAATGAATTAGTTTCTCAGAATAATTATAATTCATAAAAATTTTCATGACTTCTTATTTTTTCTATCTCTACAAGCCAATTATTGCTATCATAATATTACAAAGGATAATATGATCTCTCAGTGAGTATGATCTGTCAGCTGCTGAGAACTGACAAAAACTTACTTCAGTCTTCTGCTTTCGACCATACCCAGAAGCAACAATATTAATAAAGGATTTTTATAGAATTTTGTAGGATTTTTGTTTAATCACATATCAGTGCAATAACTCATTCCCTCTCAAATACTTAATTTTTTTTTCTTTTCAACCAACAGAAAAAAAAAAAAAAACAGACCCGCTGTAGTTCTTTGTTTTCTGTTAAGGACCCAATAAATATGGCAGTATAACATGTATTTGGAAGAGATGGTGGAAGAAAATCTGGTAATGGTTTTGTGGCTGGTAGTCTTCGAGGTTTTAGTATTGAAAATGGCCAGATACTGGGAGTTTGGCCTAGTGGTAAAGTGCTTGCCTAGAATGCACAAAGACCTGGGTTTGATTCCTTGGTGTACCACATACATAGAAAAAAGCAAGGCAGGAGTGGTGCTGAGTCTCAAATGGTAGAGATCTAGCTTTGAGAAAGTCCAAGGACACTGCTCAGGCCCTGACCTCAAGCCCAGGACTGGGAGGGAGGGAGGGAGGGAGGGAGGGAGGGAGGGAGAGAGAGAGAGAGAGGGAGGGAGGGAGGGAGGGAGGGAGGGAGGGAGGGGGAGAGAGAGAGAGAGAGAGAGAGAGAGAGAGAGAGAGAGAGAGAGAGAGAGAGAGAGAGAGAGAGAGAGAGAGAGAGAGAGAGAGAGAGGGGAGGGGGGAGGGGAGGAGGAGGGGAGGGGAGGGGAGAGAGGAGGAGGAGAGGAGAGAGAAGGATAGAAAATGGCCAGATAGAATCAAGCATCCCATCTTCATTCACATCAAGAGGTTTTGGTCGATGACTGTCTACTGCCAGGCCATCCTGATCTGTCTAAGGTCTGATCAGAACCTTCTCATAGAAACTCTTTGGACTTGTGAGCTTTGTGGCCCTTGGTTACAATGAAGAATTTCACATGGATCACATGCCATAGTTTGGCTACAACAAAGGAAGTAGTTGCTTGGTTAAAAAAAGATGTGCACATATTCAACATACGATATGTAAATAAGTTTTTCCAGCCTATTGTTTTTTGGACCTACAAATGTAGAAACCATAGTCCTTCTATACATGCCATGGGCTATTGAAAGAACCTCATATAAAACTACAGCTTTTCTTCAATGCTGATAATGGGGCTTTGCTGTTGGGATGGTCAGTGTTTTCCATTGCTACTGGTTTCTGCAAATTTCCTCTTGGTGTCTTTATTGCCCAAACACATCTTTATATATAGTGTTTTCATTAACTGTGAAGATGTTCTGGTGTAAAACCTAATCAAAACCAATTAATTTTTCAACATGAGAATTAGTATATGTCAATTATATTTTAAAAATGTGAAGTCTTATCATAGCTTTTTGAGACTGATATACTTTATGTAAAAGTTTATATTATAAAGTTAATATTTTAACTTTGTGAGAAATTCAGTAACTTCCTAAGATTATTAATCTTATATAAAGGATGTTACTAGAACTCAATCTTTTTATTTTCATAGAGCCCTACATAAAATAGCACATAACAACCTTAATAAAAATCAAAGGCATCAATATAAAAATAGTTGAGAAAATCAAATCAAAATCTAGCTTTCAAACTATTTTTGCAAAGGTAAATTTCCACATCACACTGAACGATTATAGAATCTGATGATGCAGTAAGTTTTCTTGCTCCTTAAACTAAGAGTGTATATTTTTTACATGTGGAAATTCTGGTTTTAACATCATCTCCGTGGTCGTGCAATACCTACATAAATCTGCCCAACAACAAAGGCGTGAATGATACAACATCTGTCACTATTTTTTTTTATTAAAAACACCAATAGCTGTGCAGACTAAATCCTACCAGAGCAGACTAATCTCATACTGCATTTCATGTGCTAAGAAATATCTGTGGATCTGTAAAACTTATCTCCAGCTGTAACAGAGAAAATATGTCCTTACTTAGCAAGTTCTATTATTTACCTTTCAAAAAAAAGAACCTACTAATACCAAAGAGGATCCTAACAGCATTTGTACTAAATAAAGTAAAAATTATCTTAACCTTGCCTAATTATTATAAGACATACACTAATTAGTGTTCATTAGAATTCTGTGAAAATAAGTTACTATTTGATGGTGAGGACAATGGAATAAAATGCATGACTAATCCCATCTAACCCCTCTTGTATATATCTAAGAAGTAGAAAAGGCTCACATACAAATGAGAGTTTCAGTAAATGAATAAATCAGCTGCTAGACTTAATTATATTGCCCTACATACTGAGAACTAGTGAAAATAAATACTGGCTTGTTTAATTGATCAAACGGAAATATATATCATAGGCTCTGCTCTGTATGTCCAGTTCTATTCATATTTTATGCATTATCATATCCTCCCAAGGGAATTTTTGAGTGCTCATTTTAGGACAAATCAATTTACCAGGGATTATTGTCTCCAACTGTTCTAGGATGAGCAAGGAGTAAACTAGAATGGCCACACCAAAATTTCTTAGAACTAACTTGGCTGAGCACAATGCCAGGCACAGCGTGTTGAATACACAATAGCTAGCAGAACTGCAAGGCACATTTGTTCAATCTTTTTTTCTTTTCTTTCCTTTCCTTTCTTTTCTTTCCTTTTTTCTTCCTTTCTTCCTTTTGATTGTTGTTGGTCCTAGCGCTTGACTCTGTCCCTGAGCTTTTGTGCTCAAGGCTAGCATTCTACCACTTGAGCCCCACAGCTCCAATTCCATCTTTTGTGTTTAACTGGAATTTCATAGACCTTCCTTCCTGGTCTGTCTTTGATCATTAATCCTTGGATCTCAGCCTTGGATTACAGGAGTGAGCCACTCCTGCCTGGCTAAATGTTCTCATTTTTCTGTTCAGGAAACTACATCTTCCACACACACTGTTGTGTCTAAATATTAGAGAAGTGTGAAATCAGAGTCTATAACAGACAAAAGAAAAAACAGATCTGTATCTCATTCCCTGAATTGGAGGAGATTTTATGTTACAAGCAAAGGGAAATTAAGGTTGTGCATAGATCTAAGGTTGAAATTAGCTGACCTCAAAACATTGAGCTTGTCTGGTATTATACACATATGTCAATGTAATCACAGTGATCTTTCAGTGTAGAAGAGGGAGGCAGAAGAGCCAAGAGCACAGTGATAGGTCTAGAACCTCATGAGCTATTTCTGACTTTGAAGATAGAAATGGGATATGACCCACAGAATTTGGACAGCTTAAAGATGCTTGTAGAAGCAAGAAAATAGCTTCAGCCATAGTTTTTAAGAATAAAATGTCTTACCTTCATTTTTCTGTAAAATATATAAGATCTGTTTCCAAAGTTTTACCTTTACCTGTCTAATAATAAATTTCTGTTGCTTCAAATGACCAGCTTTAAAGGGAATTTAATAAACTTCTAATTGAGGGAATTTTAGCAATAATATACTGATACAGACTACAATGACCATAAATTCTTGCCTAATATCATATTATCTGCCAGTACTCAAAGGCAAGCTTTGAATCAACAGCTGAAATCTAAAGACTGAGTTAGAAAGCAAGATAATGAGACTAGCTGGTGGTATCTGGTTGGCATGGCAGAAAAGTATGTTGTTTGTCACTGATAATACTTTGAGAAAAACCATGGAAGATGTTTTAGAAAAAGGAGTATGAAGAATAAGTTCTCTCATCTCCATGAATTTCCAACTTCAGGAGCCATTGAATGAAGTGGCAAAGAAAGGGCATTTCTACAGCAGTTTTTCATGCACATGCTCTGCTTTGTAGGCAGTTTTAAACCACACTGTCATCCTGTGGCTCAATCAGTAAAAATGGGTTACAAAAGTACAGATTACTCCAAAGCAAAAGAACTCCAAAACAATGTTTCATGTCTTTTTAACTCTACCTTTTAATCTAACACTCAACCAGAACATTTTGTGAAGAAAAAAAGGTCTGACATTAAAAGTAACATCCTATTTTAGAAACTAGCAAAAAGAAAAAGCTATTAGTAGTTTGGGTTAATTATGGACAATAATTTGAGACAAGCTTTCTTCCTGAAATAGAGCAGCTTTTCGCCTACTCCATTTAGTAGAAAGCAGATGTTTTGTTTGAGACCCAACCCGGGAAGGAAACGTATGCTAATTGGAGGATGTGAAGTGCCATGATCTTGATGTCAAGTAGGCTTTGGAATAATAACTAGTATCAATTGCCTTTCATTTCTTCTACAGAACATGTGATTATATATACCTATGCTATGTGGCAATATATAACTATCCATGCTGCAAATGTTTTCATTATTACTCCTTAAGGGCCAGTTTGTAGAAGAGGCAGACTATGTTTTGATGCACAATTCTAGCTCCTGGGTTTTTATTTTATCTATGCTATCCACTGTTTCCCTTCTTTTTTTTTTCTAGTCCTGGGGCTTGAACCCAGGTCCTAAGAGCTGTCCTTGGACTTTCTCAAGGCTAGAGCTCTACCACTTGAGCCACAGCATCATTTCCAGCTTTTTTAATGTATGTGGTACCAAGGGATTGAACCTCAGTCTTCGTGCATGCTAGGCAAGTACTCTACCACAAGGCCAAACTCCTGGCCCCTCCCTTCTTTTAATATGAAAGCAGTAACAATTTTCAGAGGGGCTCTTGACCCAGAAAATTCTTACCACCACTTTCAGGCATAATATAGAATTCTCTAATGGAGCTTTAAGAATTGGATTTGTATTCCCAGCCAATGATTCTAGACAAAAGCAGTTTTATATTATACGTATAGGACAGTCTTTGCTAACATACCAGTTCCCTGAAGCAAGCGGATAGGGCCAGTCATAAATATTTTCCCCATGTACATATTCACCAACTTACTTGCAAATTTTGGAGTAGTCATCCAGAAAAAAAACAAAACATGAAGTGTAAAGGTGGTATCAATAAATAGAAGATATTGTGTTCACAAAATGGCAATGATTTCTGAAGAGCTGAAAGTTTGAATATGTCTTCCAGACTCCAAAGGGCCTCTCTCAGATAAGACATAAGATTTCAGGATCTCTCAACATGATTTTCCTGTTTTAAGACCCCTTCATTTCTTTCTAAATAAAATCTTTGTGCAAATGTACTTTTTCTTAGCTAATCCTCTGACATCACCAAATAATCAGAAACTTCTAGTACCATTACGAAAACTCTTTCTTAAAAATCTATTTTAGATTTTAAAAAATAAATCAAATAAACAATGCTGAGTCATTTTGTCCACCTGAATAAGATCTCATTTAATTTTAACAATGAAGTAATATCCCCCAATTTTATCAAGAGTAATGTGAGAATCCTTGAACCATTTTTTCGCTTCGTGGAGCCATAAGTTGCCGTTATATGCAATGGAAAGCGTCATTTCCAGTATTGGTACAAGCTTTGTAAAAGGAGCTTTGGTGGGGAATCAAAACATGTTCATTCAAGGGCAGTAAATTAGAGAAAGAACCACAATCTGGGCAGATGAAGTCAGATCAAAGGCTGAATCAAGCCGCTTCTCTTACTCATGTGAACACACTTGAGTCAGCTTCCAAACTGCCCAAATACCTCAGAACTTGTCACAAACTGCACTGGACAACTCATTTCAACTAATCTCTTAGTTTTCTCTCTTTAGGACTTTGGGGGATGGGGAAAACAAAACACTTTACCAAAAAATTCTTTTATCATGCAAAGCAGTTAGAGTTGCTCAGCCTTTGGTCTAGGAAACAGATAAGGAAATGTGAAGTGATTATGCAAAGACTAAAGGAAAAGAACACCACAGTCAATATTTAGAAGGTGTTAGTAGACCTGGTAAAATTTAGAATAAGATAAAAATCAAGAGATAGCACTAAATGACTTTGGACAATTTCCCCTTCCTGAGTTCTCACTGTCCTACCTCATCACAGTTGTCAAAAGAGTCATTTCGTCATCTTTCACACCTAGATTTTGAACTGTGCATAGCCATGATGTATGAACAATGTTGAAGATATAATGATAACTGTTACCTGTGACAGACTGTTCATTGCATGACATATCTCAGAGAAACAACAAAAAAAACTCATCCATCTCCAATCCAATTGTCTTTGCTACAGTAGAATTCTTCTTAGTGCTTTCCCTCTCAATGAAGAAATTATCTGTAGAATTTCTGCTTAATTATGGAAACTTAGCCTTATTGGCTAAAGAAAACCATTTGGCCATAGTGATAGTCATTATAGGTAGACGTTAAAGAGATTAAGGAAAGAAATATATAGTCAGATTAAATAATGTTGGTTAAAGTGGTTGGGGAAGAAGTGAGCAGGTCTTTACCCTCATTGATTATTGCTAATCATATCACATAGAATATGGTTGTCAATAGATTCTGATTTAGATGTGTGAATGTGGAATAATTTAGGCTGTAAAAAAATTAGTTTCTTAAAAAAAGAAATTAGTTTCTAAAAAAAAGAAATTAGTTTTTTTAAAAAAAGAAATTAGTTTCTAAATAGCTCATCTTAAATTGTCTAAAAGAGCTATGGTATCATGGTCATTGAAGCTTTATTTATTCCTAGACAGAAATTCATGAAACATATATTACTTTCTGTAATCTAAAATTCTTTTGGTTTTCTGAAGGATAAAAAATAACTTTTAAATTCTAATCTATATCCATACCATAAATCAAAAAATTCTGTGTTTGTATGTCAAAGGAAAAATAAAAGCAGCTTGAGTAATATTTACAGTTATCTTCAGGGTATAATTTAGTACAAGTGAAAACATGCAGCAATACATCACTCCAAATACATAAATCATGTCATTCAAGATTCATAGCTTTATTCTCAAGGCAAACGTTATTAAAAATGAATTTCCTGTACAGAAAAACTAGTTCTGCAGCAAGTATTTAAATAAAGCATTGAAGTGAATACAGGCAATCAAGTGCTTAGAAATCTGGCAACCTTGAATATTTCTGTTGTTCAAAACCATGTTGCTTTAAGGTCTTAAACCATCGCTTCTTGAGCTGGGCGCAGTGGCTTGTGCCTGTAATCCTAGCTACTCAGGAGGCTGAGACACAAGGATCACAATTTGAAGCCAGCCCAGGTAGGAAAGTCCATGAGACTCTTCTCTCCAGAAAACCAACAACAACAGCAAAAGCCAGAAGTGAATGTGGCTCAAGTAGTAGAGCACCAGCCTCCTGCAAAAGAAATTTAGGAACAGCACCTAGGTCTTGAGTTGAAGCGCTATGACCAGCATACACACACATGCACTTGCGCGCGCACACACACACACACACACACACACACACACACACACATTGTGATTTTTTTATACTGAATCCTTGCTAAAGCTGCAAAAATAAAAATTATTGTGTAAGAAGAGCAGGCATGGTGGTTTATATTGGTAATCCAAGATACTTGAGAAGCAGGGATTGAAAGGATCGTAATTCAAGGCTAGCTTGCGCAAACGAGAGAATGCCTACTACCATCACCACAACAAAAGCAAAAAAGGAGCATTCATGGTGTGTGCTTGTAATCCTAGTTCTATAGAAGTCATAAATTGTAAGATTATGAACTGACACAGTCCAACTCTACGTATGCAACTATCACTGAAAACTAACAGAGAACATACATATAGGTATGCATACATGGACATGTCAGTATGAAACCTCTTCATGTAACTAACTGATACTAATCAAAAAGGAAACTAAGAAAACAGTGACAGAAGATGCAAAGGACAATATTGTAGAGATGTCATTAACTCTTGTTATAAATTATTTTTCTGGAGAGTATTAGCAGACAAAGCATTAAAGACCCATGTCTCTTTTTTATTTGTTATTATAATTAATAGAAGGGTTACATTTATATTCATCAGATAGAAGGCACATTACTTCTCACATATTGATACCCCTTCTCATGTTTTTGTCCCCATTTCCCTTTCCCCACCCCCGCCCCTCATCTTGTTTGCCCTCTTCCCCTTCCTATGTCCAATAAACAAATAAATGCATAAACAATATACCAGATAACAAGGGCAGATACTGTAACAATATGAGATTACCCAAGGGGCAACAAAAGAGATGAGAAATGACATGGAACATTAAGAACAACAATCACACAAGATAAATCTCTTGTTTCCATATCCTGGAGTTCCTTTCATTTGGTCTCATCCTATATGGCCTTATGTATCTAGGTTTTGAGCTATTGTAATCCTATGCTAGGAGAGTCCTAGGTTTGTACTAATTATTTACAAATGAAGGAAACCATTGAGCCTATGTTTCTTTGAGTCTGGCTTTACTTCACTTAGTATGACTTTTCCCAAGTCTTTGCATTTCCTTACAAATGGAACAATGTCATTCTTTCTGATGGCAGCATAGAATTCTATTGTGTATAAATACAACATCTTCTTGATCCAGTCCTCTACTGAGGGGCATCTGGGTTGGTTCCATATCTTTGCTATGGTAAATAGTGCTGCAATGAACATCATTGTGCTAGTGGGTTTAGTATGTCCTTGTTTCTGGATAATTGGGTAAATGCCAAGTAGTGGAATTGCTGGGTCATAGGGGAGCTCTATGTTTAGTCTTTTGAGGAACTGCCATACTGCTTTCCATAGTGGTTGAGTTATACTCCCAACCAACAGTGTAGTAGTGATCCCTCCTGGCCACATCCCCTCCAGCATCTGTTGTTTTTAGATTTCTTGATAATGACCATTCTTACTGGAGTGAGGTGGAATCTCAGAGTTGTTTTGACTTGCATTTCTTTTATGGCCAGAGATGTCGAGCATATCATGTATCCATAGGCCATTCTTATTTCTTCTTCATAGAAGACTCTCTTGAAGTCTTTGGCCCATCTTTTAATGGAATGGTTGTTTCTTTGAAGATTTGTTTTGGAGAGATTCAGTTTTTTGAGCTGTAGATATATCTTAGATATGAGGCCTTTGTTTATTGTATGATTAGTGTCATGTCTCTTTTTCAAAGAGCTCTTTCCCAGTGATCTCATTACAAATTGTTTTGATTCCACTGCAGGCCTTAAATGGGAACATGTATGGAGACAGTAAGCAGAAACGTTACAGGCTGTGGAAGAAGGAAGGAAATATAGAGTTGTATAATCTGTGCAGGATTTCTATTTGATGAAAATTTTCTGGGAATAAATAGTAGTGATGATTGCATGCCATTATAAAGTACTTAATCCTCTCTCAAATAAACCCCCAGAATGTAAAATGGTAATATTTATATTACATGTATTTTTACCAGCATAAAAGTATAAAAGAAAAAAAGAAAGAAGAGAAACCCTTGAAACCATTAAATTCACAATAGCATCCTTCTACACTCCTTAGTGTCCTATAGTTACCACCCGATGTTAATTGTCAGATGGCAACAGTCAAGATTTAAAACTCCGAGGAATTAAAAAAACAGAAAAGATCCTTTATGGTATTTCCTATAATCTCTTTGTAGCTCTCACTGTGTGGTTTTACTCTCTTTAGACAGGCGCACAATGTTCTTATCTTTCAGAGGGTAAACAAATCACCTATTTAGAGAATGTTTTGATTGCAGAAACTTCTATGGTTTGTGGCCTGTGGGAAGAATTAAACACAGTTTCTTGATGGATTTTGTATTATCTTTGACCATGAGTCATGCTAGAGCAATTATTGAAACTGGCCTCCAGGAATGAAGATGTTTAATAAGAAGCCAACCTTTTGATGAAGAAAGCTCCAAGGAAACTTAAACCTGAAATATCAAATGCTATCATGCTCTAATTTTCTTTCCTTGTCCCTGCAGGCTGATAATTATAAGGTAAGCTTGCAGGTTTGTGATTTAATGTCTCATTTAATATCTAAGCCATCATTCTATACAAAATAGGCACATAAATTTTTCCCAAATAATATATCCTTGGGTATTTGAAGCAGTTGGTTTTTTTCCCCCTTTGGGTCATAGGGCTTGAACTCGACTTGGGCACCTGGGCTGGCGTTGTCCCTGAGCTCTTTTGCCCAAGGGCTACCGCCCTACCCTTAAGCCAAGTCCCACTTTCCATTTTCTAGGGGTTAATTGGAGATAAGAGTCTCAGGTCCTTTTGTACCAGGCTGACTTTAAACCTTGATCCTCTGATCTCTGCCTCCTGAGTATCTATGAGCTACCATGACTAGCTTGAAGTAGTTTTGTTCAAGACACAGGATTATTAAAAAAAAAACAGCATTTCCATGATTCAAATGGAAAGCATGCTTTACTTTCTTGTCATGTTAATACCTTTTTGCATCCAAAAATTATCTCAGGACTTACTGAAGTAATCATCTCAATAAGCCAAATTACAGGGGCTGAATTATTACAGTAAAAGGAATGACTTGATTTAAAAATCAAATAGTTCTCAAGGGGTTGCAAACTATCTCAGAAAAAGTTTCTAAACTAAGACATGATTTTTCAGTCTGTACACTAGAATAAAACTTTTCATTAAATTCTGGAAGGCTGTTTTCTGTGGTTAAACATTTACTTTTCCTAGGATACAGGGCAAATTGAAGAGAGAATATTTACAAGCCAAATAGGTGCCTTGCAATAAATAGACTATAGACATGACCTACAATCTGAATGCTCCAAACTAAACAGGACAGGACTCTCTGGACAGCCTATGATGAAAAGCCAGATGAAGAAGAAGGAGAAGGAGAAGGACGAGACGGAGGAGGAGGAGGAGGAGAAGGAGAAGGAGAAGGAGAAGGAGAAGAAGAAGAAGAAGAAGAAGAAGAAGAAGAAGAAGAAGAAGAAGAAGAAGAAGAAACAGAAGAAAGTAATCTTTTAATGCTTTTGTGGAAACTCTCAGAGGTTGCCCTTGTTCTATACACTCTACACATCCTCATGGAGGGGGGACCCTTTTGTCAGGAAGAAACTACATATGGCCCCATAGATTAATTGGAGGGCAGAGTTGAGAAGGAAAGCTAAGCATTCTGAATACTGGGTCTATGTGGTCAACTATTTTATACTACCTTCCCGGGTACTGGTTGTTCTTGCCTAAAATTCTAGGTACTGAGGAGGCAATGCTGTGAGGATCACAGTTATCTCCCTTCACTCTATCATATCAGTGGCTCCATTCCTGCCATGGAGCTGCTCTTGTTGCAAAGATGTCAATGCACTATAACTAAAGCAATCATGTCTTAATTACAATAGATGATTCTGGTTCACCATCCCAAACAGACTTGGTAGGTATGGTTTACTAAAGTCTTATCACATTGTTACTTTAAGGGCCTTTGATAAAATCCAACATCTCACAAGTCACTTTTTCATATAATCACCAAATAAATGTTTGCAGAACAAATGAGTGCACACAAAAAGGTGCTTCAATGGAGATTTTTGAGAATTTCTAGTTACTCTCTATGTTTAATTTTTTATAAGCATTGAACATTTCATTATATTATAACTTTGATAGGACAAATAACAAGGAAATTGTTGAATATTTAAGATTGATAAAGTTGTCCATGCCTTCTTCCAAAGAAAACATGTATTAAAATTTCTGAAATGTTCTTGATTTTTGCTTTCCATTTTCAAGGTTTTGATGAAGTCATTTTGTAAGCTTTTTAACAGATTTTAATTTTTTTCAATTAAAAATTATCCTTAGGCTCATTCTATGAAGCCAGTATAACCCTCATTCCTAAACCAGACAGAGATTCATCAAAGAAAGAGAACTATAGACCTATTTCTTTGATGAACACTGATGCAAAACTTCTCAACAAAATACTGGCCAAACGTCTACAACAACTCATCAAAAAATTATACACTATGATCAAACAGGTTTCATCACAGGGAGGCAAAGCTGGTTCAACATGCACAAATCAATTAGTATAATTCAACACATCAACAGGAGCAGGGACAAAAATCACATGATTGTCTCAATAGATGCAGAAAACAAACAGCTTGGTACTGGCACAAGAACAGGCCTGAAGACCAATGGAATGGAACTGAAGACCCAGATATTAAACCACAGACCTATGGCCACCTAATCTTTGACAAGGGATCCAAAAAGATAGAATGGAAGAAAGACAGCCTCTTCAACAAGTGGTGCTGGCAGAACTGGTTAAGCACCTGCAGAAAACTAAAGTTGGATCCTTCTTTGTCACCCTGCACTAGAATTAACTCCAAATGGATCAAAGACCTGGAGGTAAAAGCCGACACACTGAAAACTTTACAAGAAGGAATAGGAGATACACTAGGCCTCCTGGGCATAGGTCGAAACTTTCTTAATAAGGACCAAGAATCACAACAAATCAGAGAAAGCCTGGACAAGTGGGACTGCATTAAACTGCAGAGCTTTTGTATGGCAAAGGACATAGCTAGTAAACTAATCAGGAAGCCTACAGAGTGGGAGAAGATCTTCACCAACCATACAACGGACAAAGGCCTCATATCTAAAATATATCAATAGCTCAAAAAATTGAATCAATCCAAAACGAATCTCCAAAGTAACAACCATCCCATTAAAAGATGGGCCAAAGACTTAAACAGAGTCTTCTCTGAAGAAGAAACAAAAATGGACTATAGACACATGAAGAAATGCTCACATCTCTGGTCATAAAAGAAATGCAAATCAAAACAACTCTAAGATTCCACCTCACTCCAGTTAGAATGGCCAGGATCAAGAAAACTAATAACAACAGATGCTGGAGGGGATGTGGCCAGGAGGGATCACTACTGCACTGTTGGTGGGAGTGCAAACTCGTTCAACCACTATGGAAAGCAGTATAGCAGTTCCTCAAAGGACTAAACATAGAGCTCCCCTATGACCCAGCAATTCCCTACTTGGCATTTACCCAATTATCCAGGAACAAGGACATACTAAATCCAGTAGCATAACGATGTTCATTGCAGCACTATTTACCATAGCAAAGATATGGAACCAACCTAGATGTCCCTCAGTTGATGAGTGGATCAACAAGTTGTGGTATTTGTACACAATGGAATTCTATGCTGCTGTCAGAAAAAATGACATCGCCCCATTTGTTAGGAAATGGAAAGACTTAGAAAAAATCATATTAAGTGAAGTAAGAACGTGGAAAGACTTAGAAAAAATCATATTAAGTGAAGTAAGCCAGACTCAAAGGAACTTAGGCTCAATGGTTTCCCTCATTTGTCATAATCAGTAGAAACCTTGGGCTCTCCTAGCAGAGATTTGCAATAGAGCAAAACCTTGATACAAAAGGCCATATAGTATGACGCTAAATGAAAGGATCTGTAGGATATAGAAACATAAGCCATATAATGAATGATTGTTATCCTTAAGGTACTATGCTATCTCTCATCTCTTTTGCTGTCCCTTGGTTATCTCATATTGTTACAGTATCTCACTTTGTTACCTGATATATCGGATATATTTGTATTTGGTTATTTGAAATTGGATAGGGAAGGGGGGAAAACAAGATGAGCGGTGGGGGTGGGGGGAGGGAAATGGGGACCAAGACATGTGGAAGGGTATCAATGTATGGGAATTAATGCACCATCTATCTGGCAAATATCATGTAACCCTTCTATAAATTACAATAAAAAAATATATGAAAAAAATTATCCTTAGGGGCCAGGAGTTTGGCCTAGGGATAAAGTGCTCGCCTAGTATGCACAAAGAGCCAGGTTCAATTCCTCGGTACCACATACATAGAAAAAAAGCGAGAAGTGATGCTGAGGCTCAAGTGGTAGAACTCTAGCCTTGAGAAAGTCCAAGGACAGTGCTCAGGCCCTGAGCTCAAGCCCAGAACTGGCAAAAAAAAGTTATCCTTAGTTTGTGAGTTCAATGCATCTTGATTCACTTTCATCATTTTCCCCATCTCTTCCACCCCACTCATAAGCTCAGTTTACCTGGTTCCTTTGTGGGAGGGGGTGTGTATTGGTTCTGGGGCTTGAACTCAGGCTCTGGGAGCTCTCAGTGAGCTTTCTTGCTCAAGGACAGCATTTTATCACTAGAGCTACACCTTCACTTGCAGGTTTTGGGTGATTAATTGGGGCTAAGAATCTCATGGTCTTTCTTGCCTAGGCTGGCTTTGAACTGCCATCCTCAGATCCCAGCATTCTGAGTCAATGATAGTATAGGCATGAGTCACTTGCACCTGGCCCTGGCTCTGGTTCATTTTCAGTTGTGTACATTGAATTTCATTACTGAATTCTCTCACCCTTCTGGCCTGCATTTGTTCATTCCAACCCTTTGACACTTTGCCAGCTTTGAAAAGCCATTTTTCTTCTTCCATTCCATATACATTCTTTGATCCCTCAGGAGTCAGCTCAAATTGTGACTTGTTCTCTAGTAACACTTATCTAACCAATCCTCTGTAAAGTGATCTTGCTTACTCCCATTCCTCCTTTGATTTGTTAAAACAATTGTTAAGTTTATATCATACTTGGGCCAGAAATTGTGCATTATCCATTTTCTGCTATGACACTACTAAAATGTAGTTCTTTATCGCTTTGTGCAGCGTCACCCCTTTGAAATCATGCCCTTCATGTGCTTTGTCTCTTGGAATGGCTCACAGGACTTGGTAATAATACTTTCTCCCATAGTGGTTCCTTAGTCACTATTTGCTAACTGATGGATGAACAGATTACTAGAAACTTCCCTGTGCTTACCAGAGAGAAGGGTACCCTGAACAGGCTACCCTGTAAAGCATTAGCTTATTTTGTACATGTACAAACTGACTGATAAATATTACAGGAAGAATTATGAATATTCTTATTTTAGTACTTAAAAGGTACGTTGTTTACCACTCATGAAAAGAGCTGTACAGTTAAGGAATTACAGAAAGAGAAGTTTTATCATCTCCATAACTTTCCTCAATTTTATTCATTCTTTATCTTGACATGGTCTTTATTCCTATTTCTGCATCAGATTCTTTATTCCTGTTCCTGCAACAGATTCTTAAACTGAATCCTCTAGAGCCATATTAAGTCCACAAATGGATTTAACCAGACTGTTGACCCAATAAAATCTTAGACATAAAGAAAGCCAGGGTCCCTCCCTCATTTTCTCCTGCTGGCCTTCCCTCCCCCTGACTCTCCTCCTCCTCAGTTGTAAAGTTCATTTCCTATAGTGTCTAGTGAGTATCTCTATTGCAGTGGTTCAGCCTTTGTCCCAGTTTCTGTGATTCCTCTTCCTTTCCCCAGATCAGGCGAACTTATATGCAAGACAAAAAACAATGACCACAGGGAATAAACCAGAGGAAAAACACACAAAATACAAAGTAAATAACTGAAATAACAGAAAACAGTACAGTAAAAAAGAAAAACAAAACAACCATTAAAAACCTCTTGTTTCCATATTGTGGAGATCGTTTTGATTAGTATCTTTTTATGTGGATCATATATACCAAACTATTGGGCTATTATGGACCTCTGCTAGAACTACCCCAGGCATATACTAATTTTTACAAATGAGGAAAACCATGGAACATATGTTTCTTTGGGTTTGGCTTACCTCACTTAACTCATTTCCTTAGTGATGTAATTGTAACCCTTCCATCACCTTTACAAAAAAATAAAATTAAAAACAAAAGGAAAGAAAAGTAAGCCAGGCCAGGTGCTGGTAGCTCATGCCTGTAATCATAGCTACTAAAGAAGCTGATATCTGAGAATCTCATTTTAAAACCTGTCGGATCAAGAAAGTCCCTGAGATGCTTATCTCCAAGTAATCACCCAAAACCTGAAAGTGGAGCTGTGGCTCAAAGTGGTAAAGTGCTAACCTTGAGCAAGTAAATTGAGGGACAGGACCCAGGCTGCATGTTCATGCACCACAGCAGGAGAGAGAGAGAGAGAGAGAGAGAGAGAGAGAGAGAGAGAGAGAGAGAGAGAGAGAGAGAGAGAGAGAGAGAGAGAGAGAGAGAGAGAGAGAGAGAGAGAGAGGGAGGGAGGGAGGGAGGGAGGGAGGGAGGGAGGGAGGGAGGGAGGGAGGGAGGGAGGGAGGGAGGGAGGGAGGGAGGATGGATGAGAAGAGGGAGAGGGAGAAGAGGGAGAGGGAGAGAGAAATTAAAGACATGCCTATCAGACTGAAAGGTTTGTTCTTCCAACTATGTCATAGGTCCTTGGTGATTTCCTGGGATGTCAGGTAGAAAAGCCATTGAGCTAAAAGAGAATGCAGTCTGAAATTTGGGGGGGTGGGGGGAGGGCTCATAGGGATTGAAATCTGGGCCTGGGTGCTGTCCCTGAGCTCTTCAGCTCAAGGCTACCACCCTACCCTTGAGCCAAGCCCCACTTCCTGTCTTCTAGAGGTTAATTGGAAATAAGAGTTTCTGATCCTTTTGAGCTTAGACTGGCTTTGAACCTTGATCCTCAGATCTCAGCCTCCTGAGTAGCTAGGATTACAGGCATGCAGTCTGATTTTGATACTTGACCAACTGAAGTGAGATATGTAAAGCCATCTCAATAATAGAACCTGAAGCAATGACAAATATAAATGTTTGATTTGAGCCATGACAGGCATAGCTCAAAATTTTCTATCTATTGTATAGAACATCATAAACCTCGAAGGAGATAATGCTGTGCAATTCATATTTTACCAGGTAAATACCCCACCAAAACAGAGAAGTTCCTTGAGCAAGGGATAGGGATAGTAAACTTGATGATGATGGCTCAAAAGCATAGCTGCAGGAGAAGAGAAGCAAGATAAATTTCCCACAGTTACTGTTGTTTTCAGATACTGAAGGCCTTAAAGCCTATCTTCTTGTTTTGCTTGGATTAGAGAAGAATCAATCTAGGGTTGTAAAGTATACTGCCAGATAATCTATTCCAGCTCTGACTTAATTTTGAAGAGACAGTCTAAGAATATACCAATTAAATCACAGTTCTGAAGATAAGTACTTGCTTCCAGGCTCTTTGGGAAATAAAAGCACATCAAAAGGAGAACTTCTAATCTCTGGCATTCTTCACATCCTTCATGTGCCTGAGGCATGTCAATCACTTGCATAGTGGTCAGTGAGGAAGAAAGACTAGCCTTGAAATAAAATTAACTTTGACAGCATGCATCATATAGTTACCCTCTTAGCTCCTGGACTGACAGGAAACTGTCACAATTTAAGTGGTTTTCATTAGGTCTGCCTAGATGAATAGTTCCCTTCCCCCATCCTTTTTATGAGGGACAGCTTATAGCCTTATCAGAAATTACCTACCTTAAACTACAGTAATCACCTGTATCTGTCAATCACCTAAATGTGAGTCAGCAAAGGAGCTCATCCTTTGAGGTCACTTCCTCATCCTCTGAGGTCACTTCCTGAACTGCCCTGTTCATACCGCCTTCAGATAACGAGAGGTTCCCTGGGCTCTGTGTCATTTCTGCATCTGCTGTGGTTATGCCTCTTCTTGGCCATTCACTATACAATCTCTCTGCCATTAGTTCTTGGTCCCTACATGCCTTCCTCTCCCATGGGTCCATGGTTTGCTCTCCCCCTCCAATAAACTCTTTCCTGCCTGAACCATGTAGCGATCTCCTTTTGGCCAGTCTTACAGTTTTGTCATCAGATATGGGAAATTCTTTGAACTGGAATATTTTACATTCTGCCACCATTTCAGGAACCTAAGCCTTCAGTATTCCAAGCCAGGAGGAATTGAAGCTATCTCTACATAAGAACTGTTTCTAGCCTCAAAATTGTTCCCTTTCATATTAAATTGTAAAGAGCAGATCACAGGCCCAGCCCCAGGGCTAGCAAAAAGAAAAATAAAAGTGTATTCTTTGGCATGGGAATGCAAACTAGATTAAGAATGGGAATTCCTGTGTTTTAGTTTCTTTTTTGTTTCTTACTAGGTCTAAACTGAACAGGTCATTAAAAAGTCTCACCTGTCAAATGGAAAAAGCAATCCTTAGTTCTGTTAAATAACTTAAAAGATTTTTGTAAAGTATATTAGAATATAATATCTTAAAAGGACATCATCTGACTCAGAAATATTGCTCCTTTTATCTTCCTTCCAACACTATACATTAAGACATAATTCCTTGTTGCAAACCAGTGCATGCTCCTTATCCTGCTGCAACCTAGAGCAACACAATGAAGGAAACGTACACCATTAGACATTTACTTGAATCTTAAATCATTAGTCTTCTTTATTTTGAAACAAACATTTAAGACAATTCTTACCTCTCAAATCCTTTTCTCATTTGAAATAAACCATTTTCTACACCATAATGACATATTTCATGCATTAAAATATCAGATTATTTTGCACATGTTCATATATTTGTGCACAAGAGTTAAAGAGCGCTTAGGTTTTAAAAATGAAAATTGGCCGTAAATTCTTTTGGAATTCCAATGGCAAAATGATATTTTTCTCAATGTGATAAAAACTACATGGTCAGTGTTAGACAAACAGACAACATAAAACAAATTGAGAAAAGACACAAAAATAACAAGGAGCATCTTTCACAGATAATTAAGACCTAGATGGCAAATATATATATATTTAGACAAAGTATGTTAGTATACAAATCGACCTTTGAACATCTCCTAGGCTTCTAGTCTTCAGGACCTGTAAGGAAAATTGGGGAAAAAGAGGGCACTCTCCAGAAATCAATTTATAGTTGTGGCAGAAGTTTATAGAAGGGACTAGCAACCCCCATGCTACACCAAGAGGATTATTTAACTCATGTTTATTTTTAATTTTTGAACATTTTTTGAGTACATCTAAGACATTTTACAATATTTAAGATTGTCCTTTGTAGCTTCTAGTTGCTGAATGAGCATTGTCCAGGGAAACATTTGGAAAAGCACATTTTTTAAGTACAATTTTAAGAAGCTTGTCTTTTAACTGGGTTATAACATCAACATAAGGTTCCAGGCCAGCCTGACTGATTTTTAGAGAAGAGATAGCTGTTTATCCTGGCTGTTACCTCTTTCCCTGCACTGCTCACTTATTTACTTTATTTTCATAAAGTACCTGTGAAGCCACTCCCTGCCAAGCCCCAGTCCCATAAGCTGATGTGTCTCAATTTTTATGGGAAGTGGGGCCAGTAGATTTTTCAAAGTCTGTCTGTGAGCTTCCTCACTCCACCACATTTATATATCAGGGTTTTAGGTAGATTTGGGCCAAGGTTTCCCAGTCATGGGAAATTAGACATTTGCCCTCTGCCAGTCCTCTGAGAATGCACATCGTGTAAGGGGGCAGCATAAGTAGGATCATAGGCCTCATAGGTGATTAAGACCTGGTTAACCTCTAGAAAGGTTTTATAAGGCAGTGCTTTATATTCAACACACAAGCAACCTTTGAGAGGATTTTTGTCCACCTCTGGGCTAGTTATTGTATTTAGCCACCAAAGGCACATCAATGGAAATTTCCAGTTACCCTTGTTTTTGAGCCTTCCAATCCTTGGGGAGAAAAGATCCTCTCACGACAGGTGGGGAAGGTGGCTGTACAGAAGTGCACCCAGAGGTTTGAGAATGGTTAGATAAGTCATCCTCAGAAGAGTAGAAGGAAGACTCCTCCTTATCACTCTCCTTGGCTTCACTTTTTCCTGCCCTTTATCCCAAGGCTCAGAACTTTTGGCCACATCTTTTTGCTCTTCCTTACAAGACTCAGGGCATGTAGCCACACCTTTTTTGTTGTTGTTGCACGGGTGCTTCCCACAGAGGCCCATACATTGTGGGCTGAGGAACCTGAAAATGCTCCAACATCATTATAATAGAATCACATAAAAACCAAACTTTTGATGGGACTTTTTCTTCCCATGCTTTGGGCCAAACAAAATGACCTTACAATCTTTCTCCACTGCTGCACACATGGCCCCTCTTGCAGAGGCAGCAGATAACCATACTTTTCTACATAACGGGCCAACTTCTCCATATCCTTTTCCTTTACGTTTCAATCTGACTTTGTCAGTAACATGCTCATTGGCTCAAGATATAACCCCATTGTTTGCCTTGGCAGTCGTGAAGCATGTCCTGTCATGGTTTCTGGATCAAGAGCTCTTAGCACTCCAAGGCTGACCTCCCAAATTCTTTGATTCCCCTTCTCTCACCTCTCTTCATGCCCCACTTTGGAAACCGGATGTTGCTCCTTATCCACCATGAACAGGAGCAGCAGAGTGAAGGAAAATGGTTTTCCGGGCAACAGACTGCCCAAGGTCCCATTAACGGATGTTTATTAATTATCAAACAGGGGAGTACATCCAGCAAGCAAGTTAGCCACCTCTTTGACATTATAGATACAGACAAGTGAAACAACCTCAAGATGAATGCCTTCCTCGTCTTAGGAAGCGGAGGTAGACAGCAAACAAGACAATTTGTTTAGGCCTTCACCTGACTCCATCGTCCAAGGAAGTTTGGATTTTGATTAACTCACATTTAGGGCAGAATCTTGGGTCTCTGTAATGCTAAGAACAATTGATCTTTCTCAGGCCACTCCCAGCTCTCTAGGAGTCAGAAAAATGCATTCCAATTTTCTTTATTATACCTCATGGCTTGGCATTTACAGGTTCCCACAATTCCTTCCATCTTTCTTCCCTCCCTCCCTCCCTTCCTTTCTTCTTTCTTTCTTTCTTTCTTTCTTTCTTTCTTTCTTTCTTTCTTTCTTTCTTTCTTTCTTTTTCTCTTTCTGTGTCTTTCCTTTCTTCCTTCCTACTTCCTTCCTTTCTCTTTGTTTTGCCTTTTTCTTCTCTACTCTCTCTCTTCTTTTTTTTTTTCTTTCCGATACTAGAATTTGAACAAAGAACCTCATACCCTTTCTGATGCTCTACCACTTGAGCCACACTTCTGCTTTCAGCATTTTTCTGATTAAATGGAATTTTCTGCTCAAACATACTTTGAGCAGCTTCCTAAATAGGATTACTGGCATGAGACAGGAGTACCAGTTTCTATCTCTTTTAGAGGCATAAAAATGGAGGAACAGGGAGGTTAAGTAAGATGCCTGAGCTGTACAGTGTAGCACTCTAGAGAAGAGCCAGGAGGTGTATATACCTTAACCATAGCAGGTCTACATATTTAAAAGTAAAAAAAAATTTATGTCACATTTCAATTCCTTAATCTTCTTGTTGTCCTTATTTTCTTCCACTGTGTTCTTCTTGACCTCACTATCTTTCTCTTATCTATTTTTTATCAACAATTATTGCCACAGTTTGGCATTATACATTTAAGTAGGTAGTATTAGATTTTTCATAAGAGGAAAATCAGACTTTGAACAAGACAATAATCATGGTATAGCCAATAACTCACTGCTCATAATAACTCATTGCATATTTCCTGGATAATTTGTTATATACCATGACTACATAAGGCACAGAGACTTTAGAAATATGAGTGTGTCATACTTTTTCTCTTGAAGGGAATGCTATACATAAATAGCTGTAAAACTTGGAGGGAGCAATTATATATCATTTAAAAGAGATTAATATCTTGCCAAAGGAATTCAGAGAAGAAAAATAATGCCAGGTAAGGGGATAGAAGCCTTCAAACCAATGTCTACAAGAACTTAAGCTTGTGTTTTGCACAATTATCAGAGTAACTGTTTTGTGGTTCTTCAACATGAATGCTTGGACAAAAGGGAATCAAATCCTGAGATGCTTGTCTGGTCTTGGGAAACAGCCAAAATATCATTTATAGAATCCCTCTCCTCACTCTGTGGAGACCAACTGGAGAGTTTTAATTCCTTTGGGAAAAAACATTTACTGTAGACTGATGTCCTAGGATAACTACAGGAGGATGCCTTAGGGAGGGGACAGCTTATGGTTCACAGATGCTGACTGCAAGTTTCCACCTGGTAATAGCCTAGGGGTCAGGGCAACCCCATACAAGTCAAAACACAGAGACTTACACACAAACAACCATGGCATCCAGCAAGGGAATTATAAAAACTTAAAAAAAAACTTTCCAGAAGCTAAATAAACATCTTCTGTTTGCCCTCTCTTCTTCTATTTTTTTCCATTTACTGAAATTTGGAAAGAGCAGTAGAGTCTGTTGCTTTTGCAAGGCTCTGGATTACATAAAAGTATAGAGTGTAAAAGCTGAACATTATATGTACAAACTAAATTATAATATACCCAGCTCCTGATGCCAATGTGTTTTACTTAAACAACAAATGGACAAATGCTATATGAGAAAGATTCTAAGCTATGAAGAATGAAAATAATACATGCTTTTTTCCTGTTTTATACAAAACTCTGTAGCTTCATTCCAGGAAACTGTAGAAATAAGTTCAAAACAGAGAGAAAAGAGTCCATAGCGTGACTCTGGAATTTTCATAAACATCTCAGAGCAGGCAACTAAAATCCCGAAGAAGTTTCACATAAGGCTACTCAGTTATTTTTATGGGCCACCTTTAAAACAACTTCAAGGTAAATTTCATTCCATTTTTCAGACCTATACAGACTTTGAAAACAAGGGAAAAAACATCCTTCCAGATGCATCATAAATGCTACTTATAAAGAAAGTTTGAAAGGGTGGGTAATGGACTGAGGCTTGGGGCAGGACTGGCGGGAGAAGCAAACTCTTTAGTTACAGTCTTTTAAAGAAAGAATCAACAATAAGACAAATTTCAATTTAAGGTGCTCCACAATTCTCCAAAGAATTGTTTTCAAATCTTAAACAGACGCAAAAAGAATAAAGGAAATGTGCGTAGATGTGGGAGAGAGAGAGGGAGAGAGGGAGAAAGGGAAAGAGAGAGAGAGAGAGAGAGAGAGAGAGAGAGAGAGAGAGAGAGAGAGAGAGAGAGAGAGAGAGAGAGAGGGCAGATAAAGTTTCTGGCTACACTACAAGAGACATATCATTACCATATGATCTAATGTGGGTGTCAGCTGGATTGTGTTCATTGAGGGAAACAGTTTTTAACTGTGCTATGGAGTAGAAGCAGGAGATTTTCACCGTAGTGACAGCCACAGAGGAGCATCTACCCCTCCTTCTTCTCTTCCTCCTCCTCCTTCTCCTTTCCACACCTGCAAACTCTGGCTGGGCTGAATACTTAGTGTAATTACATCTCTTCTTTGAGAGTTCCTGTGGCAAATACCCGGATTGAAAAGGTATGGCTTTCAATAATTGTCCTGAACTCTGCTACAGACTAATAAAACTTGGGTCAAGTGGTGAGAAAAAAAAGATAATTTGTATTAAACTTTTGCTAATCTTTATGCAAGATTTTGAGCAAACAGTGCTTGAAAGCAGAAGTGTTGGGAACAGGGCTGGATAAATTGTTTTAATGCTTTCTTTTCTGCTCTTACAAAGATGTGAGTTTAAAAAAACACAACTTTCACCTAACGTTGTAACTGTGTAGATTCACGTTCATGTATTTGTACTGATGAGACTGTCGGCTGTTCATGAGAAAACTATTCTAGCATATTTGCAGTTAGATTGAATATTTAAATGCTTATTCTCCTACTTGATTCCTGCATAATTTAAAAGCCTTTAAAACCTCAAGGAAGTGAATTGTGTAGCTGTCTGGCAATCTAAGTTATTTTTGTACAGTCCCAGAAATGAATGGAAGTTATTACAAGAGGACAAAAGAAACACTGAAAACATATTGCATTAAAGACCTGAGATATTCTTGCACTTGTATAATTCCTGAACATCCTGTCAGTATGTTCTGTGCATGTGAAGTTTTATAAGATATATTAACAATGAAGTGTGAGCTATTTTTTCTAACTTTAAGATAGAGTAAAATGTGATAACTGGTTAAATGACTCCCAGAAATGGAAATACCTGTGGCTTTTTCTTCCCCTTGCTGTGTTTACCAGTGATGTAGTAAGAAAAAAAAAGGCCAAACCTTTTTATACTCTCCCCCTATTTATGGATAAATGCTGCTTTTATTATTAATTTCTAGTTATTTCTCTTACTAGTCAAGAGATGGATTTCCCTAAAGCAGCGGGATTTTACTTTTGTTCTATTTGTACAGATCCACTTATCTCACAAGGGTTAAAACTCGATTCTGAAAGCTTTTTCAAAAGTATGAATTCCACTAAACAAATGTTCATCTGAGTGATGTAGTTAATTAAATTGGATGAAATAAACTTGAGACTCACCAAATATTAATTTGATAAAAACAATTTTAAAGCACAGCAACTAGCCAGCCTTGTGTAATTGTGAATTTATATGTATTATAAGATACTTAAAGAATTTAGGTGAGATATAAGAAGTGCATCACTCGGGAGTGGGGGAGGGAAATGGGGATCAAGACATGAGAAAGGATATCAATGTTTGTGAAGTAATGCACCTTCTATCTGGTGAATATAATGTAACCCTTCTATTAATTACAATAAAAATATAAAAAAATAATAAAAGAAATAAAAGAAAAGAAGTACATCACTAAAATGCCAATCTTAGTGTATGTTGTATGGTTTAGTGCTTTGCTGTTTATTTTTATGATTTATTAAGGAAGAAAGGAAATGACCAATGAAATAATGAATATCAACAGCATACATTCATTGCTTTAGTAGGCTTAGCATCCAAGTTTCATGACACTTAGTTAAAACAAGTATTTCAGGGAAGAATTTGCATGGAGTTTTTAGCTATAGCACTTTTTCCTTGAAGTTACAATGCACACACACACACACACACACACACACACACACACACAGCCCTAAATGAACATCATAACAATAGGTCATAGAAGCTATAAGCTGCCTGGCTGTATCCAGCTTCAAGTAAAAGGATGTTCTGCAGAGAATTTTCCCATTTCAACAGGAATACACAAATGTACATGCAGATCTGTTTTTCTGACCTAATTAATGTTCAGTAGTGAAACCACCAGGCATTTTCTACCCTGGAGAGAAGATGTGAAAGAGACATCTGCATTAACTCTCATTGCTATTTATTAAATCTGCAATTACTTTGCTTCGTATTTCTTCTAAAGTTGTAGGATATTAAATATGCAAAGCTAGCAACTTGTGGTAAACATCGTATTTTAATATGAAACAGACAGCAAATCTCTCCTTAAGAATTTCAAGAAACAATACTGCCAAAACAATATTCCACTCTTAAAGAGGAACCCCCTTACTAAGTTAGAATGCTGCTCAAGAGAAAAAATATTTTTTAATTCAAACTTTGAGAGGAAATGTGAATTATTTCCCCTATTTTAAAAATGAAAAGCTATAAATTACGCTGTGTATACTGCCTTGGACATGCTTCAGTATTAAAGACATAAACACAAATTAAAACAAAATTTTTCTGATTGAATATTTTCCTAATTGAAAAACATTTTTTCCTCTAGTAGATCTGGAAGAATGTTTTAGAAGAATAATTTGGGTGATCCATGCAAGGTTTTTCTTTACTTTCTGGTTTGCATATACTACCATTAAATCACATGACTCAAACAAGTTTATTAAATTTTAGTAACAAATGTATAGCTTGAGCTGGAAGTGTGATCTGGTGCTATAGTGCTTGCCTAGCATGCAGGAAACCCTGGGTTCAATTCCTTGGTACCATATACACAAAAAAGCCATAAGTGATGCTGTGACTCAAGTAGTAGAGCACTAGCCTTGAGAAAGCCTAGGGACAGTGCCCAGGCCCTGAGTTCAAGCTCCAGGAATGGCAAAACCAAAAACAAACCCAAGAAAAAAATGTATATATAGCTTAAATCCAGATTCTTATTAATGTAGAATTTAAAATGAAGATTATGAAACTAAGGTAATATCCCCAATGGTATACATAAAAGAGTTTCAATTGAATTTTAAGGTATATCGTATTATACCCAGACTCTTCCTTCTTTATAAAATCAACTGCTTTATTGGTACTCAAAGTTATTTCTTATAGTTCTTTAGTTCACATCAGCCATGTTAAGAGCAAACACACAACGTGTACATATACATTTATTGAATGAATGTTTTATAGAATTGCCAGAATATACCTTTTAACAAAATTAATCTTACTGATAAGTCAAATAACATAACAATCAAGAATTCTGTGCATATTTATTCACTTATTAAAAATAATGAATTGGGATTCTAGCCAGCAGCCCTATTTGTAAAGGTAATTTTTTTTCTTATACAAAGTTGGTGTTTCATTTGACTCATTTTTTTATACTAGAAAATTGGTAATGAAAAACCATCCATTTTTTGTGGTTTAAAAAGTCTGCCAAATGTATTCCTTGGAACCAATTGAATCAATTATATTATTAATAAGCTGATGGTCAACTGAGTCATTTGTGTTCAAAATATTGTGCAAGGCCGGGGACAAAATAAGGAATAATAGGACACACCCTGCAGGAGTATATCGTGATGTAGGGACAGAGCAAAACAAATCACAATATAATGTGATGAGTTCTTTAAGAGAGGTAAGAGCATCCTGGTTGGGGAGCACAGAAGAGCCTGAAAGGAGCATCTTGCTGGATGAATCGAGGAATATAGAGGGATTTTCTGTATCTCATTTAACCTTTCCAACTTTCTTCTGAGGTAGATATCTAAATAACCAAGGCAAGAGAGATAAAATGCTGAAGTGAGGCCTCGTAGTAGACACAGAACCGAGAGAAATGCTGCTAGAAATATCTGTTGGCTACAGATTATGAGTGGTTGTTCAAGGACCGTAAGTAAATATGGACATCATGGAAAGCCAGGAGATGTTATGTGAGCAAATGGTTGGCTGCAGAATGTAATATGGAAAAGTTTAATTTTTTAGATGGTGACTGGTGCAGCGGAGTGGAAGATGAGCTGGAGAAGATGAAATGTTCCAGGCAGAAGTGAACTGAGGTCTCTTGCAATAGCTCACAGAGCTATTGAGCAGGGCGAGACCGAGATAGATGGGATAGAGAGATGAGCGTGGCTTTTCACAATGTTTCTGAGGAAGGAGTTGGAAATAAGTCATGTGTACAGCCAATGTTTTGACAGCAGCATAACTTGTGTTAAGTGAACATCAAAAGTCCGGCATGGTTTATCATATTTATACAGATATGATCTATTATATTCATATATCTGAATAGTATATGCACAGTTATTATAATCAGTTTTGCAGGTGATGCGAAGACAGAATGTATCATCTTTGGTTAGACCCCAAATTCAACCAGAAGGGTTTAATACTATTCAGATTGGTATTTGTAAGTAAGTGATTGTTCAAGTGTGACCCTGATAGCCTTATCAATCAGATTTATTTTTAATATTCCATTTCTTCAGAAGCAAAGATATTTTGTACACAGTTGTCATGGTTCACTTTTCTGTGAGACATTGTATCAGAAATAACAGGTAATTTCCTAAAGCTTTGGCTTGTTTCCTAGGGTCTCAGGTTGTGAAACTCTATGAGATAAAATCATGAAGGCAACTCTCATCTTCCTCCTGCTTGTCCACGTCTCCTGGGCTGGACCATTTCAACAGAAAGGCTTATTTGACTTTATGCTGGAAGACGAGGCTTCTGGGCTAGAACCAACATTTTCTGAGCAAGATCCTTATCTACCAGAACTGGAGCCCCTGGGACCTGTCTGTCCCTTCCGCTGTCAATGTCACCTTCGGGTGGTACAGTGTTCTGATTTGGGTAAGTAGGATTCAGGTTTCCATGGCTTACTTGATCACCTTATTTCTGACCTTGGCTGCTCTGAGAGTCTGGCATTTCAGTTTCAAAGGTGAGAGACAGTGCCACCTAATGAGAAGTAAAGGAAGCAGGGTAGGATGGAAAGAGAAGAGGCTTGGAGGGTTAGGACACACACACACATACACACACACACACACACACACACACACACACACACACACACACAATCTTTTTATGGCCAGGCTTCATCACTTTGAATTTATTCACAAATCATTTTTATAATTCTTTTTTTCCTCCCGGAGTTTCATGGACTCTTTTGCCAAAAAAAAAATTGGAACAAAATAATGTCTTATGTTCTGTTCCCAAAGTAATTGTTCATTTAAATTGTATAATGTATTTTCATGAAATCTTAGATCTTTAGAAAAACCTGGACAATCTCTCTCTTCTTGACATGTCCCAGATAGTGGAATTTGAATATTACTAATGCATAAAGAATCCAGCTATTAGAAACAAAATAAGGTAGATTTTACAATGCACATTTATTTTCCAGGAATGAAGACACAGATTTCATTTCTGGGTCTTAAATTTGCCTTTATCTTTAACATTGTAAAATAGTCTAGCTGTTTATAAAGTTTCAAAGGAAATATTTATAACCAAAGGACAGTGTAAATATTCGATATAATCTGGAGCATATATCTTTTGTCTAATGCCCTAAAGATAGTTTGATTTATCTGTTTTAAAGAAAAAAGTAGGCCTGGAATTTTTAAGAGAAACATACTTAAGAGATTAATTCCCCAGAAACTTTTGAAGAGCCAAACTTAGTCTGGAAATGTACTGAGTCTACAGGACTGCTAATTCACATTCTTTCTTTCCTTTGGTGTATTTTCTGACTGCAATGGAAACTAAGCTTCTCGCAGGATGACAGTGCCTTGTGTATTTCTATATGGAAGAAATTTCACACATATATGACACTTTTTTCATGATTCTGTATTTATTCAGGACATGTTTCTTAGTAATATTTTTCAGGAAAAGAAACTGTTAGTAATCTCTAAAAAGTAAATAAATGCATAGAGCCACTGGGACAAGCACAGAAAATACGTTCAATAGTAATAAGCACAAAAGACTGTAATAGGTTGTTTGGCATTCCTGAAGATTGAAGTGAAGTCCTCTTGTTTGCTGGACAAGAATTGTACCTCTGAATTCAGGCTCTTCATTTATTTTCCTCATACTTTTATCTGGGCCAGCCTTGGAGAATGATTTTCCTACCCCTGCCTCCTGATTAGCAGGGAGTAGAGACTGTTTCTTCTACGTGACTATATATTGTATTGAATTAAAACTTCCAAACATTAGATATAATGGCTTTCAAAAGGCTATTGACTACTCCCACTGAATGCATTCCTTCAACAATTCATCCACTCACTCCAAAAATTTGATAAGAGCACATAACATACAATTACATTCTACATGCTGGAAAGTCAATGAGAAAAACAAATATGGTACCAAGTCTTGTGAATCTGCTATTCTTGTGGTGTTTATCATCTTTTCTTAAATCATCTATTCAGTGGTACAAAAACTGGATTACTATCAAATTCTACAGAAACTTTTTAAAGCATTTAGAGATAATCTGGATTCTTTTCTTGGAAAAAAAAGTAAGGGAGTTGAAAAATAATTGAAGAAATACTATTTGACATATGTAACACAGGCAGAATTCTTCTAAATTTGCTAAAATGACCAACATTCTCAGAATGTTGTACAAGGAAAATTTTGCTCTATCAGATACTTAAAAGGTAGAGAATAAGATAACTGTGGTTGAGGGGGTAGCTCATACAAACAGTTGAGAACCTATCTTAAAGAATTCAAGTTTAGGGCTGGGAGTATGACCTAGTGGTAAAGGGCTTACCTAGCATACATGAAGCCTTGGGTTCGATTCCTTGGTACCACATACACAAAAAAAGCCAGAAGTGGTGCTATAGCTCAAAGGTAGAGTGCTAGCTCTGAGAAAGTTCAAGGACAATGCCTAGGTTTGCAGACTCTAGGACTGGCCAAAAAAAAAAAAAAAGAATTCAAGTTTAACATGCTGTCACACACCTATATTCCCAGCTATATAAGAAATGGAGAAACGAGGATATTGGTCAAATATCATTCCTGGACAAAAATATAAAGCTCTATTTTAAAAGTAGTTAAAAATGGTTGGGACGTGCCTCAACTGATATATAGCACTTGACTAGCAAGATCCTGGGTTTCAGTCCCAATACTGTAAGTAAAACAATAAGCAAATAAAAACAAAATAAAATTTATTTTGTCTCATGTCATGGCTAAAAGAATCTTCTCTATACGTATGTCACCTAAAATTCAGTTGTTTTTACATTTACTTCACTGAAGTTTTCTTTTATTTTAAATGAAGTTTGCATTTTGCTTCCATGACAATTCAAAAAGCTGACTTTGGTAAAGTTATTGGACTAGTTTTATGATTTTAAAAAATCATATCAGAAGTGCAAGCAATAGCTCGAAACTGAACAGGATAATGTGGTCAAAGGAAACTCCAAGATCTTTGACTGGAAAATCCTGGGGTACATTTTTTGTTGTCATTATTGTTATCAGAAGTCATTTTGGTAAAAGTTAAACAATGAGCATTAAAACAGCATTGTCAAAGATAAGCAGTAAAAAGTGGGAAAGTAAAAATGAGGATTTAGTTTTTGGGAAAACTAAAATCTTTCTTGGAAAAATGTATTGACCTTTTTCATCAATAGTTCTAACTTGTGGTTAGAATTATACTTTCTAGAGTACAGGAGACTTACACAGCAATCTCTACAGAAAATGGCCAAATTATTTGCGGAACTTGTTACAATTTAATCTTTAATTTGAATCTAGATTTTATGTAATCAGTATTTTTTCTTCTTTATGTAACTTTTCAGACATAAAATGATTCACTCATTCATAATATTTAAAAAATAAAAACAACTATAAGAAATTTAAGAACTATTAAGAAATTTATGAGTTACCAAAGACTTAGAAAAAATCATATTAAGTGAAGTAAGCCAGACTCAAACAATGGTTTCCCTCATTTGTCATAATCAGTAGAAATCTTGGGCTCTCCTAGCAGAGATTCACAATAAGACAAAATCTAGATACAAAAGGGCATAAAGTGTGACGCTAAATGTAAGGACCTCCAGGATATAGAAAACATGTAGCTCATTCTTATTAAAATTTATTTTAATTCTTAATTAGATCTGTCAAAGTTATGAAGGTTAACAAGGTACCATACAATGTTCTGAAAAGAGTATGTTATGTAATGCTAAAATCAGTTTGACCAAATCCAATTCTTCAAACTTCCTTTCTTCTAGTCTTATAAATCTACATCATATCATTTTTATTTATAGACAACTTAAAGTGTAAGAGCATAAATTCTTACCCCTATCAAAATGTAATTTAGTAATTAGTTGAATTTTACCTGCTATCCCCACTCTCTGCATCCTCTAGTAACTTCCATTCAATCAACTTCTCTGAATTCAAATTCTGTGAAGACATGTAAGAGTGAAAATATGTAGTATGTGTCTCTCTGTGCATGTTTTCTCTGAATGCTGTGATCTCCAGTTCCATTCTCCTTGTACGAAACAGAATTTCAATACTTTGAAAAACTTAGTTTTTTGTTGTTTTCTGCATAATCTGTGTTTGTATCATATTTTCTGTATCCATTCTTCAGTTGAAGGATATTAGACAAATAGGATTACAGCTGTGAGGAAAGAAAAAAAATAAGCATACCAGAGTGCAAGAATCAGAGTTCAAACTCCAGTACTGACACATCAAAAATGAGTACTAACAGTAAGTGCTGGAGAAGATGTGAGGAAAAGGGAAAGCTTGCACCCTGTCACTGGGGGGTATAAACTAGTGCACTCAGCAGAACAGTCTGGAGAGTCCTCAAAAAATTACAAATAAAGCTCACAACTGGGTGCCAGAAGCTTACACCTGTATTTCTAGCTCTTCAGGAGGCTGAGATCTGAGAATCATGGTTCAAAACCACCTCAGGCAGGAAAATCGGTTTACTTTTATCTCCAATTAATCATTAAAAGCCAGCAGTAGAGCTGTGCCTCAAGTAGGCGCTGTCCTTGAGCAAAAGAGCTCAAGGACAGCGCCCAAGCCCGGAATTCAAGCCCTAGACCTGACAAAAAATAAAATAAAAACAATAACACCCCTAAAAGCAAAAACTAGAGCTACCATATGGTAGCACCATATGGTAACAATAAACAGAATGGAAACAATAATCAGAAAGTGTCTATCCATGAACAAATGTAACTCACTCTTGTCAAGTTACTTAAAAATGTCCTCATGTTGATCTTGATTGGCTGCTCTGTTTTCTGTGCTGGATATCTTTTTTTCCATATATTTTTTATTGTAATTAATAGAAGGGTTACATTATATTCGCCAGATAGAAGGTGCATTAATTCACATACATTGATACACTTTCTCATGCCTTGGTCCCCGTTTTCCTCTCCCCCACCCCACCCCTCATCTTGTTTTCCCCCCTTCCCTATCCAATTTCAAATAACCAAATACAAATATATCCAATATATCAGATAACAAAGTGAGATACTGTAACAATATGTGATAACCAAGGGACAGCAAAAGAGATAAGAGATAACATAGTACATTAAGGACAACAATCACTCATTATATGGCTTTTGTTTCTATATCCTAGAGATCCTTTCATTTAGCGTCATACTATATGGCCTTATATATCTAGGTTTTGCTCTATTGCAAATCTCTGCTAGGAGAGCCCAAGGTTTCTCTGATAGTGTTTTTTTGTTTGTTTGTTTTACATTTTTTATTAAAGAATTTATTAACGTTGATTTTTACATCATATTTTAAATGACAAGATTAACAAACAAGTGTTCAAGAAGGGAATTTCTATTTATAATCACTGGGACTTAGTATTTAGAACTTAATCCAAATTAGGCTAAGGGTTTGTATGTCATAGAAACATATTAATTTATGAAATAAAACATTATGTCTATAGAGTCATAGGTTTTTATGTCTATATAGTTATGTTTATATTTCCATTACCATGTCCATAGCATTGGGTATGCAGTTATTAAGTCCTCGCTCTTGTACACTTTGGATTTAATAGCCACATATTAAGGATACCATGCGCCTTTTTTTCCTTAGGTCTTCACTTGTCTCACTCAACATGATTCGCTCTAGATTCATCCACTTCCCTGAGAATGCCATTGTTTTATCTTGTCTGTTGACTATGTAGAATTCCATTGTGTTTATATACCACATTTTCTGTATCCATTCATCTGCAGTAGGCATCTGGATTGTTTCCACCGCCTGGCTTTTGTGAATAGTGCAAAGATGAATACAGTTGAGCAGGTGTCCTTATATCTTGGGTCATGATGTTCAGGATAGATGCCCAGAAGTGGTATGTGCTGGATATATTGAAGGGTATCTTCTATCTCCTGCTTCTGTACTCTGGTTCGATCAGTTGTCATCCTCACACAACCAGTAGTATGCATCAGTAATGACTATCATACTATAGAGTCATTTCTGTAAGCAATGATTATAATTTAGATCATCCCCTAAAAGTCAAATACCTATTACAATGTTTTTTTCTATGTCTTAATCTATGATCAAATTTGAAAAGAATTGAAATACTTTTTAAAAGCCATTTAATTGTGGAGAAAACTTAATTGAGGCTATTGAACACCTCTGGTCTCAAAGCCTACTTAGCCAATGTCTGGGCTCTGCAGTGCCCTGTATTGAGAGTTGCAGATGCATGGAAAGAGTTATGCACAACATGCTAAAGGATAAAAGACTGTGCACAGACTAAGTTCGTATTGTCATTGAGGAGAAGCCTAGAATGTGCAGCCCTCAGGTGAAATAAGATTATTGACCACATATGATCAGCTAACCAAGACTCTGGACTTGAAAGGGTTAATGATGCCTGAAAGCTGACAGCCCAGGCTTCCTCCCTGGCCCCAGCAGGGAGAGTGAGGCAGCTGTGTGGGATCAAGGAACTTCCTGATATTGCAGCTGTGATCCATTCTCCTTTGGAACATCCTGTCTCTGGAGGATATGAGAGAAATTGGTTAGCTAGACCGCAATTCCCTGGGAAGACGTGGAGCTGTAGATCTTTCAACTTTGCTCTTCACAAGAATTGCAAGATCATAATACATGGACAAAAAGGAAAGAAAAGAAGAAAGGAAGAAAGAAAGAAAGAAGGAAGAAAGGAAGGGAGGAAGGAAAGGAAGGAAGGAAGGAAGGAAGGAAGGAAGGAAGGAAGGAAGGAAGGAAGGAAGGAAGGAAAGAAGAAAGAAAGAAAGATATTGTGCAATCTCATCAATAAAAGGAGGAAACCCAAAAGGAACTACAACACCCAAGGTTTAGTTTATCTAAACCTTCAGTCTTCAGACACTGGAAACAATTTCTGTACTTTGTATTTAAGCTATACCAGCATTGATGACTCTATAATAATCAATTACATACGAATCCTAAGTATGTATTTTAGTTACTTCTTCATAGATCTACTTTCTCTACCAGAAGGGAAGTAAAGAGGGAATATGTCTTTTTACACTTACTACTCTTGTAGTTAGCAGGGTCTTAAGGATACTTGGAAAAAGAATAGAAGTAGGAGGGAAGTCTGTTTCTAAAGCCTGGTCTAACTCAAATCACAATCCATTTGCCATTTTTTAAAAGAAAAAGAAAAAAATGGAAAGCATCCTGCTTAAAGCAGGAACATTTTGTGGGAGGTAAGAATCCTAAATGTAATTTTGGTGATATGCCAAAACCCAAAGTAAGCGTATCACTCTTGTCTCATTTATTAAGTTGAAGTCCAAATTGCAAAAGTATAATTTGTTTGAAACCAACAAGAATAAATCTCTGAATTTGGACCTTGGCCACATAGTAAAAGAAAAAAAAAGATGTTTTAGGAATCAGGACACCATGGCCTTTTTTTCCATAAGGCATTTCACTAGATTGATGAAATTAGGGAGTAGAACAATCCCAGTTATCACCAGGGCAATCAGAAAGGGGAAGGCAATACTCTTCCCAGATGAAAAGCAGACACAATGCTACAGTAACATCTTAAGTAGAGATTTATTTACTTTAAGAATTGGATTTTAAAGACAATCAGGTAAGCCCATTTAACACAATTTGGCAAATATAATTGTTGGCCCCATCGATCTTGTATCTTGAACTCAGAGCCTGGGTGTTGTTTCTGAGCATTTTTCTCAAAGTTAGTGCTATACACTTTGAACCACAGTACCACTTCCAGTTTTCTAGTGGTTTACTGGAGATGAGAATCTTTTTTTTTCATATATTTTTATTGTAATTAATAGAAGGGTTACATGATATTTGCCAGATAGATGGTGCATTAATTCCCATACATTGATACCCTTTCACATGTCTTGGTCCCCATTTCCCTTCCCCCCCCCACCCCTCATCTTGTTTTCCCCCCTTCCCTATCCAATTTCAAATAACCAAATACAAATATATCTGATATATCAGGTGACAAAGTGAGATACTGTAACAATATGAGATTAATGGAAAGACTTAGAAAAGATCATATTAAGTGAAGTAAGCCAGACTCAAAGGAACTTAGGCTCAATGGTTTCCCTCATTTGTCATAATCAGTAGAAACCTTGGGCTCTCCTAGCAGAGATTTGCAATAGAGCAAAACCTTGATACAAAAGGCCATATAGTAGGACGCTAAATGAAAGGATCTCTAGACTATAGAAACATAAGCCATATAATGAATGATTGTTGTTCTTAAGGTACTATGTTATCTCTCATCTCTTTTGCTGTACCTTGGTTATCTCATATTGGAGATGAGAATCTTATAGGTTGGCTTCTAACAGTGATTATCTAGGATTCAAGGTGTGATCCACTGGCACTGAGCTCAAATACAATACAAACATATATATATATATATATATATATATATATATATATATATTTGCCAGTCCTGGGGCTTGAACTTAGGGCCTAAGCACTGTCCTTGGGCTTTCCTCAAGGATAGAGCTCTTCTACTTGAGCCACAACACTACTTCTGACTTTTTCTATGTATGTGGTACCAAGGAATCCAACCAGGGTCTTTGTGCATGCTATGCAAGCACTTTACCCCTAGGCCAAACTCTTGGTCTCAAATAAAATATTTTTGAGGAAAGCATCTCCAATAAAAGCAGAAGCTGGAGAGATTTTAACACAAATCTCCTAAACTTTTTAACATAGGACCACAAGGCTGTGTGATTCTTTTCCCAATGAATCAACCAGAAAGATATCAGTGTGCAAAGCAGAGAAATACTTGTATGGAAAGCAGGGGTCTGTGCTTACCCTGGACTTGCAGGAACAAACAAACAAACCACTGAAAATATAGGGTGGTTTATCACAAGCTCGCAAGTGTATATTCTCTAAAGGGTTGGGAGGTAGGAGATCACTGTTATCTAAGGTGCAGGGATGGTTATTTATAGAGGACAAAGGATAACTTGTAAGCGTCAAAGTATTGTTAGAACAAAAGTAGGAAGAAATCACTGGGTGGGGTTTTCCATAAAACATACATTGTGTGAACAAAAATAAATAGCTAGGACCAAAACTCAGTATTATGCAAGGGATAACTTTGTTAGCCATAAGACAACTTGGTAAGCCATGTGACTTCTGTGTACTTTTACGTTTATTTATACAAAACGGGATTGTAATTAGCTAAAGAATTCCCTGATTTCTGGGGCATGTAACTATATTAGAATGTTGAACAAGTTCATTTCTTAAAAAGCCTAAAATCCAAACCTTAAAAAAAAAAACAAACCCCAAACTGACAGCAATCTGCTACCTGCTACAAAATCAGTTTTAACAGAAGATGCATTTAAAAGCAGGAAAAGATGTGGGAACAGGGAGGAATGGTGTCATAAATAACATACAAAAGTGTGTATGTGTGGTGTATACTTTTTAAAATCAAATCTAACCAGTTTACCTGTTGATAGAAACTGATACATCTCATTATAGAGTCTTCATGGAACCACAGGATATTTATGGATCCTTTTAACTGTGACATTAATGAGGGAATTTGCCATTATAATTTGCATCTATTTATTCATTTAAATATCTGTTCATTCATTTATTCTTTGTTGCCAGTCCTAGGGCTTGAACTTAGGGCCTAGATGCTGTCCCTGAACACTTTTCACTTATGGCTGTCACTTGAGCCACAGCTCCACTTCTGAGTTTTTGTAGATAAGAATCTCACTTTCCTATCCAGGTTGGCTTTGAACCATGAGCCTCAGATCTTAGCCTCCTAAGTGGCCTCCTGGGGAATCACCAGTGTCAGGCCATCTTTATCTTTTAAGATGTTAATTAATAGCCAGATGCCCTGTCTAAGTATTAAAATATGTAACATTTTAGGGGTATGTTGTCATAATATCCTTTTGGGGGATACAAAAGGTAAGGCAGCAAAGGAAATCATATTCATAGCCAGAAGGATTTATCAGGAAACATTTTCTAAAAATTAATTGGTTGCAATAAATTATTGTACTACTTGTCATATCAGGGTTTTGAGAAATATATGATATCATTTTAAATTTTGCAGATAATCTTTAAAGCTATAATGTATACTATCAATAATGAGATGAAGTTGTTCAAAGGCGTATTTCTCATTGATTCAGAACATGTGATAGGATTATTATTTTAATCATTGAAAGAGTTCTCCAAGAATTCAACTACAAAAATCACAAATCTGAAGATGGTATTTTTTATGTTAAGTCTTCAGAATGAAAGCGTATAATTCACCTTAAGTAATTTTTATTATTATAAAATTATAGGATGACAATATGATCAAAATTGTCAGCTATGCAGACACATCATTCTTTCCTTCCATAGCTGATATATTCATTGCCACATGACATTGAAAATAAGAATGTACATACCTAGAATTTCAGTTTTTAAGTAAGCATAAATGGAAATTAAGACTAACATATAAAGAAAAAGATGTAATAATGAGATGTGGGTGGTAACTATTCCAAATGAAAGGAAATTATATCTTTACTTGGTTGGATAACATGAATTTTCAAAGATTTGGCAGAAGTCTGTTCCTTCTAATTGCATGCAATTAGTAAATTGACATTTCTGAAAATGGCAGTAATTATGATTGCATAGTGCCATTAAATATCCTCCTACAAACTAGCTGTTCTGGTGGTTTGCTGTTTATTGCTGACAACACTTCACTCTTGCTATTTCTAGGGAAGCCATTCCTGTGATGAGCTTGACATTTCTGTAGCATATAGCTATGGATTCAGAATCACCTGCTTTCTAATACGGAAATTTTTTGAGATAGTAACCATTAAAGAAATAATACTTTCTCCATTGTCATTAGAGTAATAATTTGTGAACAGAAACAACAGAAATAAGAAATTTTACATTTTTTCTACTTTTAGTGAAAGATAGTTGAAATATGATAACCATTTAGTTCATTGATAGATGCTTACTGGAAAAAATGTGGACTAGTACTTTTTGAACAGGGAAATTATTATGCTTTGTCATAATTTTACTTCTCATTGAAAACTACAGATTAAATTATAATTTCTATGAGTTATATTCAGGAGAAAACTATACTTGTTACTATTATATTCCCATCATCTAGGAATGAAGTGAATAATGTTTGGAGAAACTACTTAGTTGCTTTATAGAAAAAAAAAAAAACAACACTGTATGGAGGAATGGGGGGTTGGTGGAGTGGGATAGTGGAAGGAATAAAAGAAGGATCTCCAAACCAGTCTTATTTTGTGACCCTAGTATACCATTCTTGGGGAAATAGCTGGAGGAGAATATATTAATATACAAGAGACAAATCTGGGTACCCACATTTATTATCTATTTATTCCCAGTAGCCCACTAATTGATGAAGAGAGTTCATCTCTAAAACTTCAGACCCCAGAACATCAACAAAAGCCCTTTGTGATTCTGAAGTCCTGTATTCTTTTTAACTGAATCTCCATTTCATTTGTGCTTATGCTAGGTTTGAATTCAGTGCCCAAAGACCTTCCCCCAGATACAACACTACTGGATCTGCAAAACAACCAAATAACTGAAATCAAAGATGGGGACTTTAAGAACCTCAAGAACCTTCACGTAAGAACGATTAGCTTATTCATTTATTTATAACAAACATTTTTCAACTCATAGCTGATGTAAACCCAAAAGTACTTGTTTGTCAATGAGCCTCCAAGTGTTAAATTCTCTTCTTAGTGAGGATGAGTGAGCAGAACGTCATCTTAATTGGCCATGAAATATCTGTCCAATATTCTTGCTCCTCTCCCGCACGTCTTCATTATCTACTTCAAAAAAAATCTCCATAGTTTTAATCCCCTTCCATGGTTTTACCCATTGAAGAATAGATGTAATTCTCAATCAGATTGAACTTTAATACTGGCATGAATTACAAAATACAATAATCATAGTATTATTTCATTTCACTTGTTTTCTTTCATTCATTCCCTAAGGAGGGTATGAATGATCTAAATTCACAAATAATTATTTCCCCAATTCTCTGGGTACCAAGAAAAAAAGGATTAACCATCCACATACTGTTTAGTAAGTATAATTCTAGGCACACCTATACATACAAACACATGGGTGCATACATTAGCAATGTTTCCACTCATCTCTGCCTGACAATAATGTCCAGTCCACTGGACAGCAGTACATCAGAAAAAAACATGGAACACCCAGAAAAAGACTTTAGAGCAGGACATTTTTTTTTGTCAAGGACTATGGGAACCAACAAATCACTGTAAAGCATCCAGGCATCCAGATTCACAAGGCCCAAGAACCTGAAGGTGTTAAGAGTTATTGTCACTGGAGATCTGAGGAGACGTTATTCTTCCTCCAAATTTCCTACGAATATCTCTTAAGGGGAAACATTCTTGAGAGTAGGTTGTGGAGATCGGCATCCCAAAACACATGGGAGATCCAGATAGGACAAAGGGTGCTTGTAATGGTAGAATGCAAAGGGTCGTACAATAAAGAGAGAATGATCCCATCCAATCTAATACAGTTAAAACTTCTAAGGCAACCTTCTATAAAATTAAATGGAGTGTCTGTTCTACATTGGACATAAAAAAAAATCAAGTTCACATCACAAGTAAAGATTAAACATTCTAAATGAAGTAGTTTAAAACACAAATGAGTATAAGTAAATGCGACAATTAGCATATTGATTTGTCCTAATCCACCTTCAGCTTACGGTTTGTGTGGTAGTGGGCTGGGGCTTAAGGCAAGAAGCATTTTCATGCACTCTTAAACTATCATTAAAATAAGTGTAAAAAGACACTAGTGACGCAAGTGCCATCAATTTCACAAAAATAATGCATGTTAAAAGCTCCATTCCAGTTGCATAAGTGTACTTTAATGCTATTGTGTAATAAGTGAACTTTTTGCACTCCTATCTCAACTTTACAGATATTTGAGTATAATCTGAATAATTTATAAAGCTCTTCGTGTCTTTCAGTGCATTCTCTCTAAATCTAATATTGGTGATAAGGTGTTCTTTCATTTCCTTTCTCCTTGTGTGTTTCTAAGCAGCTGCCATCTTGGTTATTTTTCTCTCTACTTCAAGCATACATAGGAAGAAGCAATGGGGGTTGCTTAAGCTTAGACTTTCATTTGTGATCCTTTTCATCCTTCTTATTAAACAAGAATCATAACTTCATCTAGGAATTACAAGAGGAAAGATAAAACAGAAAACAAAGGGGCTGAGAGAGAGTCCTAGCGGCAGAGGGTTCACTTAGCATGCACGAAGCCCTGAGTTTGACCCCTTGGTACTACATACACAGAAAACAAAAACTAAAACAAAACATAGAATCTTCTCCAAAAACAATTTATTTACAAATCTGTAACTTACTGCCTCAGTAGTTTTTTAGAAGGAGTAGAAAACGTATGAACTTGATCTATAAAATAATAGAAAATGATCAAGAGGTATAGTATTCATAACCTGTTCCGTTCATGGCAACTTCTTTGTACAACTGCTTAAAGAAATTAAAACTATTTTTAAAAACTAAGAAAGAAAATATAATGGGGTAAATGCCAATGTGTAACACATTTCTTTTGAATTACAAGTAAGTAGACATAATAAAGAAATGATTTTTAAGTTAAAAATTAAAACATTCCCAATAACTGAACAGAAATAAATATTTGTTGAACAACCAGTATTAGTAAGAATGATGAGTTGAGAATGACTCTTAATACCTTAGATACATTATGTTTTTTAATCCTCACAACCATTCTTATTCTTGTTCATAACTCCTTTTCACTGATGAGGAAACACAGGAAATAGAGGGTTTAGTTGTTTTCTCAAAGTCACACAACGAAGACATGCTTAGTTGGGAGCAGTCAGCTTGAACCATGTGCCATAAGAAGTTCCTGTAAATATAAGAGTAACTAAGAAGTCCCTCAGAACTGGCCTGACAGAGACTTTGGGGAAAATGTACCTGATGTGAAAAGTCAGATTCCAGCATTTAACAGATAATCAAGCAGGAGTTTCAAACCACATTCCAAGCAACTATATCAGTTGTTCAGCACTTTCCTCCAGGGAGATTTCTTTTGAATGTATCATGAAACTTCTGCAACTGCCGTGCACTGGCTTACTCTTTGCTTCCTGGTCCTGGCTTTCACTGATTTTCCTCTTTGCTACTATTAATTTCCTATGTAGTATCTTCACCAGCAGAAGCATTCAAATTTTCTGTTAGTATTCATTAGAATCACTCTGAAATTTATACTAAAGAAGCAATGAGTAGATGCAAGATACTACACTTGATAATAATCTATCAAATAATCACATCAAATAATGTGAACTACATGAGAATCTACATGGACTAGTTATTCAGAAAACATTTCATTTCTGAGATAGAAAATTATCAAAGGCTGACTATCCTAATTCCTACCTTGCCTTTCTTCATTGACATACCTACAAAAATATGTCTAAGTTAAAATACAAATTTCCTCTTCTGGGCACAGTGGCTTTCACCTGTAATCTTAGCTACTCAGGAGGCTGAGATCTGAGGATCAAATTTCAAAGCCAGCCTGGGCACCAAAGGCCCAGAGACTCTTATCTACAATTAACCTCTAGAAAATGGGAAGGCTCAAGGGTAGGGTGGTAGCCTTGAACTGAAGAGCTCAGGGACAATGCCCAGGCCCAGGGGTAGGGCAGTAGCTTTGAGCTGAAGAGCTCAGAGACAGCACCCAAGCTCCAGGCCCAGTTCAAGCCCCACGACCCACACATACACAAAAAAAATTCTGCCAGGTACTGGTGGCTGACACCTCTACTCCTAGATACTCAGGAGGGTGGTACCCAGTCTGCACAGGAAAGTCTGTTAGGCTCATATCTATTTAATCACATAAAAAGCTGGAAATGGTGCTGTGGCTCATGTGGTAGAGCACTAGCCTTGAACAAAAGGACAGGGACAGCATCCAGGCCTATAGCTCAAGCCTCATGATTGGCCAAAAACAAACAAACAAACAAAACCCCAAAAATCAAAACAAAATTCTTTTTTTTTTTTTTTTTTTTTTTTTTTTTTTGTGGATCATGGGGCTTGAACTAGGCCTGGGAGCTGTCCCTGAGCTCTTCAACTCAAGGCTACTGCCCTACCCTTAGGCCAAGCCCCACTTCCCATTTTCTAGAGGTTAATTGGAGATAAGAGTCTCAAGACTTTTTGTGCCCAGGATGGCTTTGAACCTTGATCCTCAAATCTCAGCCTCCTGAGTAGCGAGGATTATAGGAGAGAGCCACTGCGCCTGGCTCAAAAAACCAAAATCCTTAAACCTTAATAAATGATTGTAAATCCCTTTAGAAAAGTTGATAAAGTTAAACTAAAATAATAAACTGGATATAAATCTGTTAAAATATGTAGAAACAGGCCGGGAGTTTGGCCTAGTGGTAGAATGCCTAGCATGCACGAAGACCCAGGTTTGATTCCTTGGCATCACATATGTAGAAAAAGCTGGAAGTGGTGCTTTGCTCAAGTGATAGAGCTCTAGCCTTGAGAAAGCCCATGAACAGTGCTCAGGTCTAGAGTTCAAGGCCCCATTCTGGAAAAAAAAATATGTAGAGACAGAATAAAGGAATAAAGTAGTCCACAAATACACTTATCAATATCTGTTGTCCTAGTAATAATAAACTAGAAGTAATATTTTTGGGTGGTCATAGAGCTTGAACTCTGGGCATGGATGCTGTACCTGACCTCTTTTGCCAAGGCTAGTGCTCTACCACTTGGAGCCACAGTGCCACTCCCAGTTTTCTAGTGGTTAGAGATAAGAGAGAGTCTCATGGGACTTTTCTCCTTGGCCTGGCTTTGAACTGCAATCCCCAGACCCCAGCCTCCTGAGTAGCTAGGGTTACAGGCATGAGCCACCCACACCTGGTTAGAAGAAATTTCTTACATTAGGAGAACTCAGATACAAATCAGAAAATTATCAAAACCATTAATATATTTGTTATACAAAGGGAAAAATTCCAAGACATAAAAATCTATTAATATTTTCATGTCAGCGTGACTACATCTAAGCCAAGTGTTAAGAATTATAAAAATTTAAACAAATATAAAGCATTTAGGAATATGTAATGTCTTTCATTAAAAAAGTAATAAATATAACAAAATTTAAATTATTTAATATTTAAAGTCATAAATGCAAAGAAAACAACAACTAAAATTGTAAGTAGTAGTAGTCTGGATAAAAGTTTTGGGAAAAGATACTATTTTTTTCTTTTAGGCCATAGTAGTAAAATTTTAATTTCTTGCCTGTCTGGCATAGTATAAGTTGTCACTACTTTTTCATGACAAATTGTGATAACCATCAATGAAGAGGAATCTTGGTGCCTGAAAACAAAAGGGGAGATGAAATTTTGTGATTCTGGTTATAGGTTTCGTGGGTTATTTTATATTAATTCCAGCATTTAGGATTGTTTATTGTGTTCTATATTTATCTATTTATAATATACATATGCATAGTTTTATATATACATACACAAAAATAAACCACATTTCTGTTGGTTTCTATAATTTCCTGTAATTTACCAAGTTACTGTTTGTTCTATGAATAGAATGAATGTACTGCATATAAGTATATATGTATATATGTATGTATGTTTATAAGAATACTTCTAGACAGGTAGAATGTTTTCAGTCTCAGAAACATTTTTCTTTTTGCTGCCTACAGACATTGATTCTTGTCAACAACAAAATTAGTAAAATCAGTCCTGGAGCCTTTACTCCTCTGGTGAAACTTGAGCGACTTTATCTGTCCAAGAATCGTCTGAAGGAATTGCCAGAAAAAATGCCCAAAACTCTTCAGGAGCTTCGTGCCCATGAGAACGAGATCACCAAAGTGCGAAAATCTGTGTTCAATGGATTGAACCAGATGATTGTCATAGGTACAGATATTCTTATAACTTGAAGACCAGGATTGAAGGTTCACCTTGAGAGATTTCAAGTAAGCGTTAGCTGCAAGAAGGTGAATGACCTGGAGCCAGTGTGCCTAAGGGCTATAGAGATTAAGACCAGGAGAAATGGGATTCTATTCCTTACAATGCTGATTATCTCCTTGACCTTGAGGATCTGAGAACACAGAGAAAACTCCATGACTGAAGTCACTCTGTGCTAAATGCAGAAGGTAGAATGGACTTCAGTAGTCTTATGAGAAGTATTTGGGGGATACTTTATTTAGTGGAGATTTGTGTTCTTAGCAACCATATATTATTTGCTTTAAATAATGTGTTGTAATGCTTTATAGTTGCTGAACATGTAGTTTAAAATACTTCTATAATTGGATAATAAAATGCTAGCTGTGCTTTCTCTGACCACGTGTTTAAAGTATGTTAGAAAAGTAATGGCACTTATTTTAACCTGACTTATTTCCCAGGCAAATGAAGACATGATGAGGCTATCTTTTCATAAATCATTTTATCTGTTCATTATTTACATTTGGAGACAGGGTCCACCTGAATGTGTGTGATCCATCTGCTTCCAGCTGCTGCTAGAATTAGAAGCTAGGTTTCCAAGCATGTAGCACCACAACTGGTTTTGTTTATTTTAGGAAGCAAATTTTTATTCCATTTTGTGATTCTTCTGAAGAGTATGCACTTTTCTTCTCATGAGTGTGTCAGTCTAGATGTTGTTTAATCGAATTGCATTCCAGAATCTCTGATGACATAGACACTACTCTTTCTTATAATGCCCTAGAATCTGTCTAAATGCCTTGCATTCATTTCATTTGTAGAACTGGGCACCAACCCACTGAAGAGTTCAGGAATTGAAAATGGAGCATTCCAGGGAATGAAGAAGCTGTCTTATATCCGTATTGCCGATACCAACATAACCACCATCCCTCAAGGTAACAAAAACTTATCCAAAATTTTGCAGAAAATCTAAACCCAAATATTAAGCACTAAACAAGTTTTGCTTAATGTTTTGTTTTGTCATGGAAAGTTTTTTGTTTGTTATGGAAATTTAAATTGAAATCAATGTGGACAACGTTATGTCCAATGAATTCTCTAGTTTTAGAACTGGTTCTTCAGAGACTGTCTGATTACTGGGCCATCCAGACATGTGGTAAAAATTGATCAATAAGCTATTATTTATTTTTTTGCTCATCCTGTAGCTTGAACTCTGGGGCCCAGGCACTGTCCCTGAGCTTCCTTTGCTCAAGGATAGTACTCTACCATTTGAGCCACAGTGTGCCTGGCCAAAAAATTGATGGACTTTTTTTTTTTATAAAGCCTCTTCTAGGATGTAGCCTAATGGAAAAAGGAGTTTAAATTATTAATTATGATATCATAAAAAGTCATAGCTATTTATACAACAGGCCCTTAGCTAGCATGTATAGGAGCAGCTCTTAGTATTGCTAGATTAAAATAACAATATTAGTTCCTTGGTAATTTAGGGGGGAAAAGAAAGAACATGAAATATGTATGAACTTGAACCAAATCTTACTTTGAACATCCAAAGCCTTGGTGAGTTGTTTCCAACTGTTATTATCTGGAATAAGGGCCCTATCACACTTTCTTATCTCTGATCTCTGTAGAATATAGATTTTGGAATCTGTTTGCTTGAGTCTAAGCTATCAGTAATTGTCCTAATTAATGGTTGATTAATGATAATTAATTGCTTGAGACATACTAAATATGCAAGCTTTGATTTGTTTTGCTTTGCCAATTCTGGGGCTTGAATTCAGGGCCTGGACACTGTCCTTGGACTTTTTCAAGGTTAGCACTCTATCACGAGCCATAGCACCACTTCCAGCTTTACTTTTTTGTGTGTGTATGTGGTAACAAAGAATCGAACCCAAAGTTTTGTGCATGCTAGACAACACTCTACCACTAGGCCACGCTTTTGGAGCATAAAGTAAAAGTTTATTGCTAGAGAATCTTGATTTTACAACATTCTCCCAGGAAGATGTATAATAGTTTTCACACTCAATATATACAAAATTATTTCACTAAATAAAAATATTGACATCATATAGTGAACCAGACTGAAAATTTCTTACCAACTATTACAAAGAACCAAAACTTTCTGCTAGTCAGATGTTCGTTTTATGTGGAAACAATTTCTTACATGTTCTTTGTAGTTCTGGGTATTTTTTTTTAAGTGAAACAGCATGTTGCTTTAAAACCCCAGAAAAACACAATACATTCTCAGATGTGCAAAGGAAATGAAAATGTTTTAACTTTTAGATTGATATTATTAAATCTCTGGAAATCTCAGACATTCAGACAGTATTATTGAGAGGTTTAGTAGGTACTCTGGATTTGAAATGATTCTCCCAGGTGCTCTGCAGATGGCAGCTCTAGATCACATGCACTTCTTGATTAAGACATGGTCCTGACAGAATAGATTCAAGTAAATTTTAGCTCTTCCACATTGCTGATGTTTTTTTGTGGAAAAAGTGATGAAGTCTAAATACCAGGACAGTATATCAGTGTCAGTGATTAGTGATATAAATGAAATACCTGGATAATTTTTTTCTACATAGGTTTAATTTATATGTAATTCACTCAATATGAGTTCCAATGCTCATCTCTTTGTTTTATATTATATATTTTATCCAAAGATTATGAACTTCAGGATTTTACTTCAGTTGTATAATTGCCATGACAAAAGCTTATTGAAATGATAAACAGTCCATGATTTTTCTTAATTCCATCAAGGAGATAAGTAGGAAAGAATACGTTCAAATAAGTACAGAACAAAATGTGCATGGTATACTTAATATGTGGCTATTAGATCTAAACAGTGGAAGAGTGAGGACTCAATATTTGGTTACCCAATGCTATGGACATGATATTGGAAATATAAACATGACTACATAGACATAAAAATTTATGATTCTATAGACATGTTTTATGACATACAAACCCTCAGCCTAATTTTAATTAAGTTCTAAAAGCTAAGTGCCAATGATTGTATATAGAGATTCCCTTCTTGAATACTTGTTTGTTAAATACGTCATTTGAAATATGATGTAAAAATCAATGTTAATAAATTCTTTAATTAAAAAAGGAATGAGGAACATGACAAACTGAAATTTTTTTAAAAAATTTATGTGATTTTAAAAGTTAATGAAAGTCTTTGAAACTCATTCAAAGACTCAAGTAACTAACTCTATGTCTTTTGCTTATGATGTTTCTTGGATAATTTTGCATTTTGTATTTCTAAATTTTAGGTCTTCCTCCTTCCCTTACTGAATTACATCTGGATGGCAACATAATCAACAAAGTTGATGCGTCTAGTTTGAAAGGACTGAATAATCTGGCTAAGTAATAGAATTCTTTTAGTACTTTTTGTGAGGACAATGACTACATATAACTAGTGTGTACATGCTTGGAGTTAGAAACACAATGATTGATTTGATTTAATTTTATAACATCTATTTCCTTGGGACAAATTTCAGATTATCTAATTATTTCTTAAACAGATCGTGAATAATGTCCATACTAGGGGCCTGGAATGTGGCCTAGTAGTAGAGTGCTTGCCTAGCATGCACAAAGCCCTGTTTTTGACTCCTGGGTATTACATACACAAAAATAGTCAGAAGTGGTGCTGTTGCTCAAGTAGTAGAGTTCTAGCCTTGAGAAAGATCAAGGACAGTGCCCGGGACCTGAGTTCAAGCCCCAGGACTCGCAAAATTAATAAACAAATAAATAATACACCGTATGTACAAGATCAGCTTCCATGTTTGCAAAAATTGTATTTTTTAGATCTTATGTAAGGAGCTGTTTAGTGAAACCAAATTTTAACTGAATATGTTCTCTCAGCATATTCTAAGTTAATAGCACAAAACAGAAAATTAAGAAATTATTCTATAGTATCCTAAATTTGCATACATATTAAAACAGAGGATATTAGGGTATAGAAATATCGGCTATTCTATCAGGCTACTATTACAGTGATTACAATGAAATTATCTACCTCCTATTCTTGAAATATTTAAAATAAATCTCTGAAATTTAATGTAGAGCAAAGTTACTTTTGTGCCCCCCCCTTTTATTTTGTCAATCATAGGACTCTGGGTGCTGTCCCTGAGCTCTTCAGCTCAAAGCTAGTGCTCTACCAATTTGAGCCACAGCACTGGTTTTCTAGTGATTAATTGGAGATAAGAGTCTCATGGACTTTCCTGCCCTGGCTGGCTTTGAACTGAAACACTAAGATTTCAGATTCCTGCACCTGGCTTTGTGGGCCTTCTTAACTTTATAACTGATCAGTCAGTAGTATCTGCTTTAGCACTTCATTTAGATCTCATTATATTTGCAATTTGGTGAAGTAATAAAGGGAAGAGACAGAATATTCAAGGAATATTCTGTTCTTAATATGTGCACATTTCTCAACGATTTCACAGAGAATCCTCCTGCTAAGGTATTACTGCTGAATTGACTGATCCATGTTTGTCTGTGAATGTCATCATAGAGAAATGAAGATAAAGTATATCCTTGTATATGTGAGGAAAAAGGGAAGACCAAAAAGATATGTAATGTAGCATTTCCCATTTCCAGTCTCTTCTGCCTTTTTGGCATGACATCTTGACTGCTTATGGTTTGATGATGAACAAATGTAGTCATGTTAATCATTTCTAAGCCCATTTCCATTCCTGGATATCACAGCCTCAGAAACCTCATGTTATTTTATTTAAAAGGATGAGCCCAAGTCTTTGTCAAAGGAATCTGAATCATAGCGCTAAGCTAGAGGCCAGAGCAGTAGGCACCAGAAAGATTTTGAGAATAACTGTGAATAGCACCCAGGAACACTTTTCTTTCTTTTTTATTTAATTTTGTCATGGTGATGTGCAGAGGGGTTACAGTTACACATGTAACTGTACATTTCTTGTTGGATATTGTTACCCCTCCCAGAACACTTTCAAAATGATAGAACATGCTCATTCTGTTTAACCCTTCTTTCTGGAACATTGTATCTTTAGTTTTCTATGTATTTGCTTATATGATAAATGCACAATTCATTCATTTCCAAAGCAATCATTTCCTTTAGTCACCTCTCAGAAGAGTTATTATATTCATTACATGCAGCTAGACACTCATCATGAGAAGCTCTGGTAGAAGTGAGTAAACTAAATGGCAGTCACTATTCTAATGGAAAGACTGAGATTTTTCAAGAAGTCAGAGAACAGAGCATTGGAAATACACCCATCTAACCTAAGATTATTGAAAAACAGCCTGTGCCTAAGTTCAGGGAGGTTGTAAATGCATTTTAAGCACAGGAAACCAGGGGTGCCATGCCGCAGAATGTCTTTTCTATGTACTTGCTTAATCACACACACCTGAGCCTTCTGCTTTTGGTTGCAGGTTGGGGCTGAGTTTTAACAGCATCTCCACTGTGGACAATGGTTCTCTGGCCCACACTCCTCACCTGAGGGAGCTCCACTTGGACAACAACAAGCTCATCAGAGTCCCTGGTGGCCTTGCAGAGCATAAGTACATTCAGGTAACACAATCCCACTGTGCATTGAGAGAAATATCCAGTTACACTCCTTTCTGGGATGCTAGTGATTATTTGTGCAGTGTCATAGCCAGCCAGGCTGTCATAATACAATACTATAAACTGGGTGGCTAAAAGTACTAATGTTTATCTCCCATAGTTCTCTGGAGATGAGAAGTCTGAGACCAGGGTAGCCATGACTGGGTGCTAGTGAAAGCACGATTCCAAAATCCTGAATGTCAACATCATGCTTTATTCTCAGATTGGAAAAAAAAAACTAGCTATTTCTCTGGCTTCCTGTAAAGGAAATAAATAATCCCCTACACATAATAAACCCCTTCTCTCATAGCCCAGTCACCATCCAAAGAGCCCAAACATACTAGGATTGGAGTTTCAATACAAGAATGGATATGATATAATACAATACTTTATATATTGCTCAAAGACATACATACATACATGCATTTATTTATTTATTTATTTATTTTGCCAGTCCTGGGCTTGGACTCAGGGCTTGAGCACTGTCCTTGGACTTTCTCAAGGCTAGCACTCTACCACTTGAGCCTCAGCACCACTTCCAGCTTTTTGCTATATATGTGGGGTACTGAGGAATCGAACCCAGGTCTTCGTTCATGCTAGGCAAGCACTGTACCACTAGGCCAGACTCCCAGCCCATCAAAGACATACTTTTAATATGTCCATATAGGTATTTACTTTGGTCTTGTTTAGTCTCTTAATTTTTAAAATTGGCATTGTATTTTTGAATGTACTATAATCCTTGAAGCTAAAATATCTTTTTCAGAGCAGGGTAGTTTATATTTTAGTAATCAGGGAAAATATAGGTATGAACAAATTAAAGTAGGGCCGTGCTCCATATCAACAACTTGTTCTAGGAAAGCAAGGAGGAGGAGTAAGGCGGGAAGGGGGGAGAAAGGGAGGGAGGAGGAAGGGAGGGGGGAGGAGGGAGAGAGAGAGAGAGAGAGAGAGAGAGAGAGAGAGAGAGAGAGAGAGAGAGAGAAACAAAATGGATTGAAACACATTATAAACATGCAGAAATGTAACAATAAAATCTTAACTGTGTAATGAACATGGTAGTAAAAACATTAAAAACAACTTAAAGTATAATATATCACCTGGTGATCATTTCTATGAATAAAAATAAAGGAATATATTTGGGCAGAGAGTGGCAGATTAGGATGATCTGCGAAGAAATTCAGGACAAGAGGCAGTAAACGTTGCAGATGACAGAAGAGATTGTTTCACCAGGAGGAAGCCTGCGAATGACAAGCTAATGGGGACCACATTTTGGGCATGAAAAGAACAGCACGTTTTTCAGATGCTTGGTTTGAGAAGGAGATGTGGTTAGGACAAAAGGATGTCAAACTAAGTAGGCAATAAAAGACAATTGTGAGGGGGCCAGGAGTTTGGCCTAGTGGTAGAGTGCTTGCCTAACATGCACAAAGACCCAGGTTCGATTCCTCAGTACCCCACATACATAACAAAAAAGCTGGAAGTGGTGCTGAGGCTCAAGTGGTAGAGTGCTAGCCTTGAGAAAGTCCAAGGACAGTGCTCAGGCCCTGAGCTCAAGCCTAGGAGTGGCAAAAAACCCCAACAACAACAAAAAAGACAATTGTGAGAACTTGAGATTTTTCAGCATGAATTAGGAAACCCATTGGAGTGCAGGGCAAAGGAGATGTTCACTTTCTTTGTAAAATGACATCACTGTTCGTTCAAAAGTTGCATTTGATTTACCTTTAGAAAGAATTGTTTTCCGATGTCAAATAAAACTATAGATCTTTGAGAGGCCAGTTAAGAAAAAGGAACAGTTTCAATCATTGGTGTCTTGGGCCAAGACTGAGGAGCAGACAGGAGGAGACAAACTGGGGAATGTGTACATTTTGAAGGATTTGAGGATCCATCTGGTAGAGAGTGTTCATGAGAACAAGAGGTCAAGTGAATGATAATGTTGATATCCTGAGACATTAGAATAAACCACATACAAATTTCTGAGATGGGGAATAGTAAGGCAGGGGAACACACACACACAACACATATACACACTAGAGGCCGAAAGTCTTTTAAAAACATTTTTAGGAAAGCCTTAGCATATTCCGGGGGGGGGGGGGAAAGCATTCTTCGTTCTTTCATGTTGTAGGTTGTGTATCTGCATAACAACAACATCTCTGTCGTGGGACTAAATGACTTCTGTCCTCCCGGATACAACACCAAGAAGGCTTCTTATTCAGGAGTGAGCCTTTTCAGCAACCCTGTCAAATACTGGGAGATCCGGCCATCTACTTTCCGATGTGTGTATGTGCGTTCGGCCATTCAGCTTGGAAACTACAAGTAACTTCCAAGAAAGCCCTCATTTTTATAACTTGGCAAAAATCTTGTTCATGTCATTGCTAAAATATATAATTAATAAAATTTACAAAAAAAGAATGAAAGCTAAATACTGGAAACTTAACCATATTGTGGATACTTTTCCCACATGACTTTACTATGCATACAGCTAAATATGCAGTTTCAATAATTGCCTACAATAAAAACTATTTTGCCTGCCATGTTCAGCATCATCTTTGAAGTTTTCTCTGGATTGTGAACCAAGACACTATAAAAATTGAGAGCAAGCAATATGTTGCATATTTAATCAAGTTCTTTTTTTCATTTCTTATAATTTTCACAAGGAACCAAAACAGAATACCACATCCCCTGTGATTCATAGGATAAATGGCTCCTTTAACATGAAATAAAATGGCACATGCTAAGATCCTATTCATTTTCATTATTACTGAAAATGTGACATCATGGTGCAGACAGATTTTTTACTGTTATTATAGTTATAATTGTATAAAAGCTTAATGGTAAATATACTTTATTATTATTTATTTTTATTGTTATTGTGTATGTGATCTACAGAGGAGTTAAAGTTAGGTAATGAGTATTTTTTTGCCAGTCCTGGGGACTGAACTCAGGGCCTGAGCACTGTCCTGGGGCTTTCCTCAAGGCTAGTGTTCTACCACTTGAGCCACAGCACCACTTCTGGCTTTTCTATGTATGTGATACCAAGGAATCAAACCTGGGTCTTCATGCATGCTCTACCAAACTCCTGGCCTAAGTATGTTTTTAGTTTTGGTTTTGTGAACTGTGTCACCTCTTTCCATGCTTCTTTCAGCTTTTTCTTCCCTCCTTCAAGTTGTAGAGTTCATTTTCAAGTGTTGAGTGAGTATCACAGCTACATATGTTCACTCTCTGTCCCATCATTAAATATGTCTTCTAATCAATTTTCTGAAGAAAGTTGGTGGTGAATACTCTCTATTCTCAAGTTCTCAGCCATTCTGCCCTCTTGTTTTTGACATTTGAGTGTTATGATATAAATGATCTATTCTACTGTAAACCAGGAAGTAAAGAGTTGTGATTGGTCTATAGAACTAAAGTTTCTCTTTATTAACTGATAATATAGTTTTAAACATTGACACTCACAGTCAGAAGGCTATCTCCACATTTCCACAATGAGTACAGGAACTGGAAACTCTTTAGGCCTTTAGGCAATCATGGATTTTAGAAATGATCAAAACAAATGATTAAACAAGTCTGGGGTGGCAGAGATGTAGCCTAGTGGAAAGGCATTTACCTAACTAGCACAACATTCTGGGTTCAATCCCCAGTACCATAAAAGAAAAGACTAATGAAAAAAGTCTGGTATGTGGACTAATTAACCATGAGCTAATGTGTTTATGCTACTAACTTCTTGGCTTTGATCTTTGTTCTTGACGGTTTATTGTTTTAGAAATTTGAAGATGAAGGGGCTGGGAGTTTGGCCTAGTGGTAGAATGCTTGCCTAGTATGTACGGAGACCAGGTTCAGTACCACATACATAGAAAAGCCGGAAGTGATGCTGTGGCTCAAGTGACAAAGAGTTAGCCTTGAGGAAAAAAGCCCAAAGGCAGTGCTCAGGCCCTGAGTTCAAGCCCCAGGACTGACAAAAAAAAATGAAGGTAGGGATATATGATTGCTAGACAAGGGCTCTATCATGTGGCCTGTACTGCCAGTTGCTTTTGGCTCAAGATAGCCACAGAACATAATTCTCCCTTTAGTGCTTCCTACATAGTAAGGATTATAGTCATTTATCACCACATATCCATCTCCTAACTAGCTGGTCTTCAGGTAAGAGACACTGCTTCCAACCTTATGCCAGCAATGTTCACAAAGCATCCTTCTTTTTTAAATATATTTTTTATTATAATTAATAAAAGGGTTACATGATATTTGCCAGATAGAAGGTGAACACAAAGCATCCTTCTAAGTCACCTGGTACTTTTCCATCAGAGCTGTACCTGGATTTATCAGCAGTTCTTCTCAGCTTTGAGTCCTTCAGTGATTTACCAGGCAAGCTCCCCTAATGATAACAAAATATGATCTCCACCTAAAATTTAATCCACTTTGAATACAAAATCATATTATCTCAAAATGTTCAGTAGCCGTTCCTCTCTTAATATATGCTCTCTAAATAAGGAAACTATTATTTGTGCCATTTTGTAGAGCTGTAGATTGAGGTTAGAAATTAGCTTAATCTAGAGAATTGAAATGAAAATAATTCCTTAAAAGGATGACTATAGATTGAGATTAGAATATACAGAGTCAAATCAGGGACTCTGAATTGTCCAGAGATGCACTATGGTGAGGAGATACCCGTATATCTAGATGGAAACAGAGGAATTTGAATGTCTGAAAGCAAAGGAGACACTATGTGATTCAGCTTCAGCCACAGGTATAATACTGAAGCAGGGTCTACTCCCTGTCACCTATATAACCAGCTAGTCCCTTCACTTCCCTCCTGAGAAGACACTCACCAAAAGAGCCAAGAGCTGGGCACTGGTGGTTCATACCTACAATACTATCTACTCAGCAAGCTGTGATCTGAGTATTGCAGTTCAAAACTAGCCAAGGCAGAAAAGTTTGCGAGACTCGCATCTCCAATTAATCATCAGAAAACCAGATTTGGTGCTGTGGCTTAAAGTGCTAGAGAGCTAAACTTGAGCAAAAGAGTCTGGAGTTCAAGTTGTAAAATGGACAGAAAAGGAAGGAAGGAAGGAAGGAAGGAAGGAAGGAAGGAAGGAAGGAAGGAAGGAAGGAAGGAAGGAAGGAAGGAAGGAAGAAAGGAAAGGGAAGAAAGGAAGGGAGGAAAGTTGAGAAGCTAAGTGCCAGGGGCTCACATCAATTCTAGACACTTGGTTGGATGAAAATTGGAGGATTATGATTCAAGGCCAGACTGGGCAGAAAAGTTCACAAGACCTCTTTTTAACCCATAGCTGACAGAGAGAATGAGTAATAATGATAACATTAATTCTCATTCCTTTGAATGAGTATGGCCAGGGGGAATGGGTAAACAATTTTCTTTCTAGTTCTGCCATCTTTGGACATATCGCTTTCCTGTGTTGACCAGTGAAAAGATAGCTTTGCCTAGAACTTCCAGGGCTCACGGTCCATTTCTATCATTCCTGTTGTAATTTTAGAGCTGGACTTCCAGTTTGTTCCCCTGTCTTATAACTGCATGACACATTCTCCATGGTGTTGTAGCCTGCCTCCTGTAGCAGGGAAAGCTGCAGGTATCCTACTACTAGCCCAACCTTTAAGTTGAGGTGAATGGAGATAAAGGAGAGGATGATCTTGTTGCATTGTTACCTGCAAAGACCTGTCCTCTAAGAATATTAAATCATGATCCCAATCAACCAATCCTGCATAAAGAAGACAGCCAATTAAATAACCCAATCCAATCCTGCACTCAATCCTGCCTTGTCTCTCCTTTAGCCTTGTACTGATAAGTCTTTGTGTATTCTATTCTCTTGCATTGGTAAATTCCTTTTCCAGCCCACAGCTCCAAAATGTAAGATCATTTGCTAGATCTGTTCATGTCTTTCTTTTGTTTCCTGGTGGTTAGTCATTCTACCTGTATTAATTTTCTTGTTCTTCTATGACATAGTAACACAAATTGAGTTGTTTCAAACAATAGATGTTAATTCTTTCATAATGTGGGGACTACATATTAAAAATGTTGGCCGAGCCATTTTAAGCTAATTTGAGCCTAGGATGTCCCAAAATGTCACATGCATTCAAAGCTTTGTTTTTCCTAGCCTGGCACTAATGGGGAGTGATAAGCATGGTAAAAGGCAGGGATCACTGAGAGGTGTCAGCCATGGGGCTGTGAGAGTATATCCTCACAGGAGATTTGGGTTCCTTGGCCCCTTCCATTTCTGTCCTTTCGCATTCTGTCCACAAGGTACATGGTTTGATGTGCCTCATCATCATATATGATGATGTATTTTCCTCCTCTCCCTTGAGGAATTCATCTGCCTGATCTAAGATGGAGACTTACCAAACTGTGAACCCCAAAGAACAACCCTTTCCCTTTATACCCGCTGATCATGAGTATCTTGTTAGTGACAGAAGCCTGACAACCATGTCCCCCTTCTTTCCAAATCCTCTGGGTAGAATGCCAACCTGGCTTCCTCTCTTTTAGTTTCTGGGATGCTGCAGCTATTACTGGACAGTATGAATCCAGCTCTGCTTTTCTCTCCATGGCTTCCTATCAAGGATCCTGTAATTAGGCCTCACTCTAATGCAGCATGAATTCATCTTAATCACCTCTCTGAAGGCCCTATTTTCCAGGGCAGTCATATTCAGTTATTGCAGTACAGAGTGAAATTAATTTCTAGGGGCAACTTAAATCAATAATTAATACATGAGGTTTTTTTTCCTTGTCTCTATAAAATTTCTAGGTTTTTTTTTTTACTTTTATTGATTTGCATGTGGTGTAAATAAAAGTTTGAAGACTAAGAATTTGCCTCTGACTTTGGTGGTTAGGTAAGTTCACTTAGACTATGCTGTACAGATTTCTAGCTGATTCAAATGGCCACATTTTCCCAACAAAATATTTATGTTCTTTTAATACATTTTTCACCAATTGCAGCAATCAATCATGACTGTGTTTCTAGTCACATAAATAAGGCCTAACCTGCTTCTTCACAGTCTTTTTTATGCATTCATTTTCACTGAGTCATCACCATTATCTTTATTTTTCCCTCTTCTTTGTGCTCCATAATACTGTGCCAAGGAATTCCTTACTATTCCACAGTTTTATTGCTGTTGCAGATGTAGGATATCATTATCTTATCTTCATGTAAACCAAGAAACGCCTAATCCCTCAAAGAGACTAAAAATGTTTTTCCCAGCTGTTTCTTATTCACCCAAAGTTTCAGCCAGGCCTGCCTGGTTTCAGGCCACTCCCACTCACACACTAAACTTTTCATAAGACCTCAGTGTCCTCTGGATGCCAATCTTCCACCACCAGGGGTTGTGGGTTACTGAACTGAGCCAACAGCCATTTTACTCTTTGTTGCTCATTTCTAAATTCTCCCTTACTGACACAATATTTACTTTAGCAATAAAACAAGTCATAAGGTCACACTATTTGTCACAAATACTTTATGGGTCTTTAGTGGACAGCCATGTTTAACTACAAAGCCTATTTGTGGAAAACAAAGCAAAATAATGAGAGGGAAAACACATCCAACTTATTAAAACACAATCATAAACATCCTATAACCAGCAAAATAAGCTAAATACTCTTGAAGAACACGAAGGATAAATGTCCCAAACATAAGATAAACAGAATATATGAGGTGTATCTTTAGTATATGACAGCTACTTGTGATTAGACTTTATTGTTAGGCCACTTTTTCCAACAGAGATGCTGAATGCTGAATTAATACTGCCAAGCTTTCAGGCATAAAATCCCAAAGCAATTTCAAAATATGCTCAAAAATAGGAAATCATCCAATTTACTCACTCTACTTGTATATGTCTGACATCATTATTAGTGTCATTTTCCAACAAATAATGCATTACTGACCCTCTTAACTGTTCTAGTGCCTGAGATATGGCAATGATTGTGTTTCTCCTTTGTGCAAGACATTGAACAGCAGGAAGAGACAGTGAAAGGCAGGACTAGGGAAACAGAGGGAAGTAAAGTTGGACTGAGAAATAAGGGTTGGAAGAAGGTGGGACTAGGTGCTTGATCCAAAACAATTAGAGAAGGACATATCTACTGAAGTAACATTTGAGCAGATGTAGGAAAGATGGACCATGTATGGAGAGTTCCACGCAGTAACAATGGGTGAGGGGAGAGGAGGAGGAGATATGAGTACAGGAAAGCGAGTAAGATAAGAAGGAGAGGAGAGACCTAATTGGAACAAAATCCTATAAGGCTTTTAAGATACTTTTCAGCGTTTACTTTAACTCAGAAGAAGATGGGAAGCTAGTGAAAGGATTTCAAAAGAGAGGAATGACTTGATGCAACTTTGAAAAGATGTACTGGCTTCATAGTCTAATAGAGGTATGGAATGGGCCAACGAAGATTATTTAGGTCGTTATTGAAATAAGCAAGTGGCTTCCACTTAGAGGAGTGTTAAGAAGGGGTCAGGAAATAGGTCAGTTTGGAACATAGAGATGATACGGCTAGCTGGCCTACCAGAGGGGCATGAGAATAAAAGAACACACAGATGACTTTAAGCATTTTGGCCTGTAACACTGGAAAGATGAAATCACAATGTAGTGAGATGGAAAAGATTGAGGAGGTTAAGCTGAGGTTGAGTAGAAATCAAGAGTTTGTTTTGGGAATTGCTCATTTTTGAGATACATGTTCTGTTTTCCATGTGAAGCTATCAAAGAAAACTTAGGCCTAGACTTGGAGTTCAGAGGAAAAGCGTGGGTTATAGATGTGAATTCTGGAGATGCCCGAAGAGAAATTATGTGGTGTTTCTTTATCAGCACAGAAATGACCTGAATTTTGCCAAACTAAGCAATCATACTGTACATGTTAGCAACACATTTTATAGGGCCAAGTCTGGCCTTTTGCAATGTTCTTGTGGTTTCTAAGATAAATAAACACAGAAAATGCCTCTCTCTGGAGCCATTTGTGAGGATCCTGTCAGCATTTCCAAAACACTCCTTTGCTTGGATGAACAACCCCTTGAGAAAGGATTTTATATTTTTCTTTCTTTTTTTTTTAACAACTCTTAATTTTCTCTTAGGAGTTTAAAATTGTAAAAGGATACTCTGTTTTCTTCAAGGTTCACATTCACAAAAAGTACTGGTTAACTGGCTTCAAAGTGGATCGATAACTGATAGTTTGACCATCATAAGTAAATAGTTTGAATGAGGAAGAAAGCTCACTCCTGAAACTGTAGGTGGTTTCGGTGGGCCTCAGACACTCAAAGGAATGTATCATCAGAAGCCATATGTAAACTTTACAGTCAATGCTACCGGATACAAGACCCACAGACAGAAGAGCTCCAAACAATCCTTTACTAAGTCAATTCTCTAATTCAACTCATGTTGGCTGTTATTAGTTTTAAATTAAGAACCCATATGGTCACTTTACCCATCATCTTTGGAGAAAAAAATGTTAAGAATTCCTGGAAACAATTTATCCCCTTTGGCCACATGAAAGTTGCTATTCACTAGTTGTATTCTTCCAAGAAATGTCTATTCAACTGAATACCCTACCATTTTTTTGTTTATTTTACTGTTTTATTTATTGTTCTCATTGTGTGATCTGGGTATTTATCATTTATCTGTTAAATAGTGAGAGAAGGTTTTGTGCCATTCTGTGGGTTGCATTTTTCATTCTGGCATTTGTTTCTTTTTATGTCCAAAAAGTTTTTAATCTGACAGTCTTAATATGTGTTTATCTTAGAAAATGAAATCTTAGTAATTGGACCATCCAGTCATGTTTTACGTTAGTTTTTAGAATCTGACAGGAACTCTATCAGATCCTGAGAAAATACCAGCAAAATGTGTCTGTTTTCAATCCTGTGATTGATAACTTCGGCATGTAAGATTTAATTTCAGTGATATTTATTTATTTATATTAATTTCAATGATTTTTAAATGAATAAAAAGACAATATCTGAAAAGATTCAGAGAGGCAATGAAAATATTACAAACCTACTCATATTTAAAAAGTATAATGTTGAACAAATTTCCTCTTGGCTACTCCAACTTGAGGAGAAACATCTGCACACTACAACAGATCCCAGGCCACCTACAAATCACAATCAGAGCTTTTACTGAGGCTTTAAAAATGATAAACACAGCTTATGGGACCAGATGTTTCTGGATGCTATTATGTTGACTAAGACCCCTCTTTTTCTTAAGCCATCTAGATTGATAAGTGGAATTTAAGAAGTTATTCCTTCTTAAGCTTGTTCCTTCTGATTTATAAGTATGATATCTCTGCATTTTCCAAATGATGAATGTTAGCAGAGATGTTTACTGAAAGAGAATGTTAAAGCTGACAACTTCCCTTGTGGGGCCTGTACAATTTTATCCTGAGTATGAAGAATATGCTGTCATATCACAGGATCCACTTTGCCTAGGTATTATTGTCTGATCCTAAGTTCCTCCTTCAGAAAGGATGCCTTTGACCCTATTTTACTCAAAGTGAAAATTAGGTAATGACATTTAAATATATTTTTAGGCTATGAATCTTTATCATTTAGTCCACTTTTTAAAAGTTTATTGTAGTGCAGTAATGTTATGGCTATAGTATGTGTATCTTTAAATATTTATTGATGCTTTATGGCATAAACATGCAAAAGTCCTATTTTAAGCTTAAAAAAATGTGAAGTGTCTAATTTTTACCAAACTGGCACATCAAGACTTCTTGTTCCTGTTAGCTCAAATTTTAATATCTTTTCCTCATCCCTCTAGCCTCTTCATTTTTTATAGTTATCATTCTGTTCTCAATTTCTGTGGGATCAAACTTTTTACAATCCATCTATGGTCTTGTCCCCCTATGCGTCTGATATTTCCCTTAATGATCTCTACTTCCACTTATAAAACAAAATCCTCTCATTTGGATAGAACTAGCCTTTTATAAGTCTTCAAAATGGTAAACTGATATCAGGGTTATGTGCAATTTATATTTTTTCCTTTTGGTAGCAATAATGACAATAGTAATGCCAGGTAACTTTTTTATGGCTGCTTTTTGTTTACAAGTATATTCAATGATGTATTCTTATTCAGATTCACAGCTAACAATAGGACTAAGCTGTAATATGATAGAAAAAGGAAGAATGACCATTTTGAAAGGGCTTTGGTACATACGTGAGTGGTGCTGTGAGTCCAGACAACCTGCAAAGGGTGTTATGATCTTGCAACATAAACAGATCAAAGGAAATTACCTTGGGCCCAGTTGGAAGGATGAACTTGGAGTGTGTTGCTAGGGCATATTCTCCAAGTCTCTGGGGTGATAAGAAGTGGCTGAGGTCCCAGTGCGATGTCTTATGGAGGTATGACTCTACCAGAGTCAGCTGATGCTAGTGTACAACAGTCTTTCAATGTAGAACCAAATGGTCAAGTGGACCTGAGATGGCGTTTGTGATGGCATTTACAAGTATATGATGTTAAATGAATCATTTTACTAATTTAAACTTAAAACATGGAGTAATGATCAGGATATCTACCACCTAGGTTACAGATACTCAGAAAATAATGAGAGGCTATTTTTCTTCAAAAAGTGACAGGATGTAAAGAATAGTTGCTCCAGGGCCATTATAGTAGCACACACTTGTATAGGTCTAACAACCCAGTATGTGGAGGCAAGAAGATTACAATTTGAAGCAAATCCAAGAAATTAACACCTATAGTGATTAGAGAAACACTGTGTAAAGGCCACATAAGATACTATCATATAACATATATACATATAAACAATCCTGTTATCAAGAACTGGAAATGACAGAAAACAATTAGAATGTCTATATAGCTGGTATTAAGGAATAACAAGACAATCACATTGAAACCCTTTGTTAACAATTCTTCAAAAAGTTAAAGGTCAACCTTCACCAGACCCAGCTGTTCCACTCCAAAGTTTTTTCCACAATAAATCTGTCCATACAAAGCCTTGTACATGAATCATTTGTGGTTTTGTAATCACTAAAATGCCAATGAGAGATGAACAAATTTCATTTTCTTAAAAATAGTTTATTAGTGAAATGGAATCTATAACTAGTATTAATGTTAGTAGTTTATCATTAAGTAGTAAAATGGGGTATGATTGAATATGGAATACAAAGAGAAATCAGAGAGTTTTTGGTAATGATGACATGTTCTTTATGGTCACTGCGAAGGATGCATCTTTGCATGCATTCAAGTAATTGTATGTTTGGAGAAGAAAATTAAAGAAAAATGTATAGGAACTATTAATGCGGGCATTGGGTCTGTTCTAGAAATACAGGAAATGTGACTCAGGTATAGGATGGTCAGAGACAGAGGTAACTCAAAAGAGGCTATGGTGAGGTGCCATATCCAGTGGGATAAACAAATAGCCATGACATATAGCTTAAATTTTTATCTTCATACTGCTATAGTTTGCATCTGGGATGTATTCCAAAAATCTTTGTGTCCCAAGGCTGAAGTTATCATGGGAAATGACAGAACCATTATGGGATAGGACATAGTGGGCAATTTTCTGGGCATTGAGTAGAGGATCTACTTTGTCTCTGAGGATTCTCAATCATGAGTACAATATGCAGGCCTGCTCAGCCTGCTATGAGATCCAGATCCATCACAGGCTCCAATCAAAAGACTTGCACACCTGTGAGCCCAATCTGCAAAATCATAAGCCCTATTAAAATGTTCCCTTTTGTAAGTTGATCTTTCCTAAGTATTTGTTACAGCAAGGGAAAGATCACAAATGTGCATATTATGATTTACTTAATCTAGACATCTAAATTCTGTCTGTTCATTACTGGTTTATGAGATGGAACCGAGGCAAGTGGGAATTACTATCCCCATCATTACTTTTTCCTGAGGTACAGTAATTACCTCCATCACCAGTACTGTTGGAGGAGGCTTCTGAAGTTTAGGTTGAGAGAGTCAAGGGATGTAAAGGAAGTCATTCTTGAAATTCCATTTCCCACGGGCTCTTGGATACTTGAGAGGAGAGAATTTTATACATTCCAGCAGTGCAAGATGACATATTTTATCCAGGTTCTAGTTCTTTTGAAACTAAGGGCAATGCGTCACTTGTCGCATTGCATTCTGATGTGGTTTTGAAAGCCATTTTAAAGGGAAAAACAGTTGATCTGGTCCGTTCTACCTTCTCATTGAAGCACTACACACAAACTAGCTTTAGTCAAGATGAGAATAAGAAAAAATAAAAATAAAAGATATTTTGTGTTGTTTTGTTTTTGTTGATTGTGGGACTTGAACTCTGGGCCAGGGCATTTCCTCTGGGCTTTTCAGCTCAAGGCTACACCCTACTTCTTGAATCACAGATCCACTTCTGGTTTCCTGGCGGTTAATTGGAGATAAGAATCTCATGAACTTTCGTGCCCAGGCTTCCTTTGAACTGTGATCCTCAGATCTCTGCTAGGACTATAGGTGGGACCCACCGCATCTGGCAATAAATCTTTTTTAAATGTTTTGCTTTAATATAATAAAAGCACATTGCTTGCTCTTACAGAGTTCCACAAAAACACCCTTGGCTAAGAACCAGTTTTCTTCTTATTGGGTTACAGAGACCTGGGTTTCTGGGTTCTTTGCATCATGGCTTCCTAGAAGGCTGGTATTACTTGTGTCACACAGCCCATGAGAAGGAAGGAAACAAATCTCAAAATCCTACATAATCTCCTGTGGTGGCTACCATAGCTTCCAGTGAGTATCACAGCAATCAAGATTAATTATGGTCCCTCTTTTTGCCAGGGGCAACGTTAGAAAATGAAATCTTTCAAGTGAAAGCTGTTCTACAGAGAAAATTTGACCCCATAAAGATCACTTTTGGTGTGTTCTTTATTAGAAGCTACATGTTTTCAGTATCACTGTAAATTATGTTAGAATCCAGGAAATTTGAAGCCAACACAAGCAGATTCAGGAAAAGACTGGGAGAGGTCATGAAATAGAATTTGAGGATACATGCAATGGAATTTGAGTCTCATTCATTCTTCCTAATGAATTATCCTGTTCATAAAATACTGATCTTTTGTTAGCCATAATAAGAAACAAAGAATGATGAAGCAAAACCTTGAACATTGATAACTTGTGCCTAAATTTACATTCTTTGAAATAGAAGAGGCAATTCAAAATTTCATATGGAATAATAAAAGACCCCGTATAGCAAAAACACTTCTTAGCAGAAAGAATAGCGCCGGAGGAATTTCAATTCCAAACTTTAGACCCTATTACAGAGCTATAATTATCAAAACAGCTTGGTACTGGCACAAGAACAGGCCTGAAGACCAATGGAATAGAACTGAAGACCCAGATATTAAACCACAGACCTATGGCCACCTAATCTTTGACAAGGGAGCCAAAAAAATAGAATGTAAGAAAGAAAGCCTCTTCAACAAGTGGTGCTGGCAGAACTGGTTAAGCACCTGCAGAAACTAAAGTTGGATCCTTCTTTGTCACCTTGCACTAGAATTAACTCCAAATGGATCAAAGATCTGGAGGTAAAAGCTGACACACTGAAAACTTTACAGGAAGGAATAGGAGATACACTAGGCCTCCTTGGCACAGGTCGCAACTTTCTTAATAAGGACCAAGAATCACAACAAATCAGAGAAAGGCTGGATAAGTGGGACTGCATTAAACTGCAGAGTTTTTGTATGGCAAAGGACATAGCTAGTAAATTAATTAGGAAGCCTACAGAGTGGGAGAAGATCTGTACCAACCAAACAACGGACAAAGGCCTCATATCTAAAATATATCAACAACTCAAAAAATTGAATCACTCCCAAACTAATCTCCAAAGTAACAACCATCCCATTAAAAAATGGGCCAAAGACTTAAAGAGAGTCTTCTCTGAAGAAGAAACAAAAATGGCCTATAGACACATGAAGAAATGCTCAACATCTCTGGTCATAAAAGAAATGCAAATCAAAACAACTCTAAGATTCCATCTCACTCCAGTTAGAATGGCCAGGATCAGGAAAACGAATAATAACAGGTGCTGGAGGGGATGTGGCCAGGAGGGATCCCTACTACACTGTTGGTGGGAGTGCAAACTCGTTCAACCACTATGGAAAGCAGTGTGGCAGTGCCTCAAAAGGCTAAACATAGAACTCCTCTATGACCCAGCAATTCCACTACTTGGCATTTACCCAACCATCCAGAAACTAGGGCATACTAAATCCACTAGCACAACAATGTTCATTGAAGCCTTACTCACCATAGCAAAAATATGGAACCAACCTAGATGTCCCTCAGTTGATGAGTGGATCAACAAGTTGTGGTATTTGTACACAATGGAATTCTTTGCCGCTGTCAGAAAAAATGACATCGCCCCATTTGTAAGGAAACAGAAAGACTTAGAAAAAAATCATATTAAGTGAAGTAAGCAGACTCAAAGGAACTTAGGCTCAATGGTTTCCCTCATTCGTCATAATCAGTAGAAACCTTGGGCTCTACTAGCAGAGATCTGCAATAGAGCAAAATCTTGATACGTAAGGCCATATAGTATGAAGCTATTTGAAAGGACCTCCAGGATATCGAAACAAAAGCCATATAACGAATGATTGTTGTCCTTAATGTACTATGTTGTCTCTCATCTCCTTTGCTGTCCCTTGGTTAACTCATATTGTTATAGTATCTCACTTTGTTATCTGATATATTGAATTTATTTGTATTTAGTTATTTGAAATTTGATAGGGAAGGGGGGAAAACCAAGACGGGTGGGGTTGTGGGGGGGGAGGGAAATGGGTACCAAGACATGTGAAAGGGTATCAATGTACGTGAATTAATGCACCTTCTATCTGGCAAATATCCTGTAACCCTTTTACTAATTACAATAAAAAATGCAAAAAAAATTTACATTCTTTGGCAAAAAAAATGCACTGCAGGCAAAATTGAATAGATGTTATTTCATGTCTAACATTGTTCATTTGGACATAGGAAGGCAATCTGATACAACATCTTATATAGACCTTTCATTTTTATGTTGTCTGCCAGACAGAAATATGATGTACTCTTGAATCTCTGAGTTATTATTGTTATTATTATTTTTTTTTTGGTTGGTCGTGGGGCTTGGACTCTGGACCTGGGCACTGTCCCTGAGCTCTTCAGCTCAAGGCTACCACCCTACCCCTTGAGCCACAGTGCCACTGTAGGATTACAGACCCGAGTCTCTAAGTTATTTGCTAATTTTTTTCAATGGAGTCGGCCAAGATAAGTGGTCAGGTGATGGAATCAGAAGTTTGTTCTTTAGTTTAACAGAACTGCATTCCAGAAAACCTTCACAGAAACAAACATATCACACAACTGAGTTCTGCTGAATATCTAAAAGGGATTATCCTGAGGAAAGCTGGAAGGGAAAGGAGCATGCCGGGAACCTGAAACTTTTGATTACAAGCAAAATGCCAAACTGGAGAGAAATCACTTGAGGATGAAAACAAATATTTAAAAAATTCCTACAACACTTAGCAGAAAATTCTGCAACATTAAAATAAATGCTGCAATTGTGGATAGAAAACACTGCAGGAAAAATTATTTTTTAGCAAGCACTTTCCTTCTACTTTAATGAGTCATGAAGTGCATGAGATTCTGAGACAAAGGAAAATGGGGACCTGGAGGATTGGCAATGCTTATATGAAACAGAATATGAGAAGACGAAACATGGCTCTGGAAGCAGCTCAGAGTTACGTAAATGGAGCAGAAAATCGGCAATATTTCTGTGTGCTTGTATAACTGGACAACCAACTAAAACAATGAGATAACTGGTTTAATATGACAACAAGCATACAGAAAAGTAAAATGTTCTACAGTTGTTTCTCGTTCTTAAATAAAACAAACAGAATTACAACCAGCCTCTGGTGGCTCATACCTGTAACCTTAGCTACTCAGGAAGCTGAGATCTGAGTATTATAGTTTGAAGCAAGCCGGCTACCAAAAAGTCTATGAGACTCTTCCTCCCCTCACGCCCCTCCAGTTAGCCACTAGAAAATTGAAAGTGGCACCATGGCTCAAAGTTGTAGAGCCACACAAGAAATATAGTTTTCTTTTGCATTTTTTTGTTGTTGTCATTGGTGTTTAAACTCAGGATCTCATGTTGTCATTTGGCTTGGTTGGTTAGTACCACTTGAACCATGATTCTATTCTGGAGATAAAAATGTTGAAGAATTTTCTCCTCAGGCTGGCTTTGAAATACAATCCTTCAGATTTCCATTTCTTGACTAGCTAGGATTACAGATATGAGCCCCAGGTATCTAGCTTCAATAACTTTTTTCTTTTTTCTTTTTTTTTTTGCCAGTCCTGGGCTTGAGCTCAGGGCCTGAGCACTGTCCTTGGACTTTCTCAAGGCTAGAGCTCTACCACTTGAGCCTCAGCACCACTTCCGGCTTTTTTTCTATATATGTGGTACCAAGGAATCGAACCCGGGTCTTCATGCATGCTAGGCAAGCACTTTAACCACTAGGCCAAACTCCAGGCCCCGTCAATAACTTTTAAGTAGTAAAGATTGTGCCTGATTTTATTCTCTCCATTCTGTTGATCAAAATTAAAATTCTTAGATTTCTTTTGTCCAAGAGAACATACTTTATATGAATTTACAGTTATAGACATAAATGTAAGTTCATATACTGAAAAAAATACAAATATATAATATAAAATATATTAGGGCCAGGAGTTTGGCCTTGTGGTAGAGTTACTATCATGCATGAAGACTTGAGTGGCTCAAGCGATAGAATACAAGCCTTGAGTTCAAGTGTCAGGACTGGCAAAAAAAATCTCTCTATATATTACATTATTATGCCTTATATATACTATATCATGTCATCATATAATATACTATATATTATATTAAATATTTATATAGAAAATATAAAAATATAACTCCATCAAAAACCTTTATGGCAATCCAGTGGTAATTACTTTTCATATAACCTCCAAAGAATATCCTCAGTGTGTTTATTATTATTATTATCATTATTATTATAATATATACCAACAAAAACATCATGATCTGTGACACGGACTGGGAAATATTCAGAGTAATTTTTCTGCTTTTACTCTTTCTCTCTCTACCTAATTGTTCTACTTTCAGTTCCAGTACAGAACACAGATCAAGTCATATCACTTCCTGTTTACAGGGACGTCCTATTGTATGTAGGCAGATGATTAAGCTACTTCTGACTCTCACACAAACAACTCAGAAGAATTTTCAATTATTAGTGAAAGCTATGAAAACTCTTTAAAAACATACACTTTTTTGGAGTGAGTGAGGATATATGTGTGTGTGTGTGTGTGTGTGTGTCATAAACACACAAACATTTCTTTCCACACTTTTTCTTCTGTCTATAAAAACATAAGCAAGAATCATATATAAAGGCTAATCCAGTTGCGATAATAAGTGTAAATGTGATATACCTTTTTTAATGCCTTTTCTACTTTCTTTTCCTGTTCATTCCCCATTTGGGTGAGAGGACCGTGAATTCTACTCATATAACTTATAGAACAATGGTAGGTGTTTACAAACTCAAAGGAGCAATAAATGGATACATAGTTGAAAGGGGAAATAAAAGTGAGGAGAGGGCAGATAAGATGAATGTACCTTTATCCTATTACTGACTAAAATGACTTTTGGGTTTGGAGGACGACGATCTCTTAAGTGATTGTATTTCCTGATCCAGCCCATCTACGGTGCGTCTTTCTACTTAGACACTTGTCTTTCTGCTTTTTTCCAAAGCAACAAACGAGATCATGATTCACTAACTCCCAGACTCCACTTGCGTCATACCCGTGGTGATCACAAATAAACCCAGACTGGCTAGTACTCAAGCCTTCCTTCTGGTTGCCCTGCATCCCTTCTGGGAAGAACAATCAACATACCCACAAGCACATTTCCCAGTGTACTTCCAGTCATTCCAACGTTTATTCTCAGAAAAAACATTAATGGGACCTAGAATTAATCCATTATAATTTTATTTTCCCTGGCTTCCAAAGGAATGCATATTAAATTAACTCTTGACTTAACAGATGGTTTGCTGTGCCATCAATCAGATTTTAAGTCACCTTCCTCAGTCAATATTAAAAATCACAAAAACCAGAAGTCACATTCTCTAACGTTAGGACTACGGACTGGGCTTCAATACACTGAATCAAGTAAAAAGATATGACTATTGGACTTTAAAAGTCATAGATCCTTAAAAGCAGATTTTCCTCCAGTTAATAATTTTTTAAGCTGTTATTTCAGTCACCCCATTATTTCACAAAATGTTTTAGAATCATTGTCAGCAAAAGTAATGAGTTTCCAAAGATACCTACATTTTAATTCTCAGACCTTGTGACCACATTTCTTGATGTGACAATGAGGAATGATGGTAGGTGATCAAATCAAGAGTTCTCCTTATCCAACCTGAAAATATTTATTGGGCAATCCAATGTGATTCCAACATCCTTGAATAGAGAAGAACGTGGTGGAACAGTCATTGTCAGAGTGATGTGGCCATAGCTTCAGCTAAAAGAAGACCTGAACAATCTCTGAAAGGTAAATGAATGAATGGATGAATGAATCAATGATCACTTAGAGACATGTGCAAGAAAACCTTTTTGCAGATACCTTGATTTTAACTTACAGGAATTAATTTGGGACTTCTACACTCAACAACTAAATGTTAAGGAAATCTGTTTCGCTTTAAGGCACTAAAGTTGTTGTAATTTATTATGGAAACAGTTGGAATTGATCTCACTTGCATGCATCATTCCTCACTATACTCCAACTACTGCGTCCTTAGCTGTGTTCCTAGAGAGTCAACAGCCCAAGAGATTTGACTGTGAGTCAGAGTACCATGAATTGGGCAAGGCCCCACAAGATAGGACCCAGTATGTTCATGAGATACAATTTCCAATTAATCAAAAGCATCCAGAGAATCAAAAGAACCATGATCCAGATTTCCATAATCACCACTTACCCCAGTTCTTTGCCACCAAGATTATGCTAGACTCCTCACACCTGAATTCCATCTTGAAGAAAATGATGGTGAGCTCATTAATCTCTGGAAAGTTGAAGTGACTTTATAAATTAAAGGAAGGAAGTGTTAAGTAGGGATGCAAAATGTAATTTAGTGACTTCTGGTCATCTGTCATTCAGTATTGATAAAAGGAAAACATTTGTTTATAAATGTCACTTTGAAATATCTGAATGAGGCCCACAAACTATCATCAGGGTAGAACTGCAAACTGGTAACTAGGTAGCTTCTAGTCTTTTGACACGCCCGAATTATTTATTTATTTATTTATTTATTTATTTATTTATTTATTTATTTATTTATTGTCAGTTATGGGACTTGAACTCTGGATCTGGGTGCTGTTCCTGAGCTCTTTAGCTCAAGGCTAGCACTCTACCACTGAACCACAGCACCGCTTCCGGTTTTCTGGTGGTTAAGTGAAGAAAAAAGTCACAAATTTTCATACTCTGGCTGGCTTTGAACTGTGACACTCAGATTTCAACTTCTGCATCCTTAGGATGACAAGCATGAGCCACCGACACTGGGAAATCTTTAAATATCTTTTCTTCTATTTGCATCAGTTACAGTCAAAGGATAATGGATCAAAGCCAGCTCAGGCAGGAAAATCCATGAGACTTTTTTTTTTTTTTTTTTTTGCCAGTCCTGGGCTTGAGCTCAGGGCCTGAGCACTGTCCTTGGACTTTCTCAAGGCTAGAGCTCTACCACTTGAGCCTCAGCACCACTTCTGGCTTTTTTCTATGTATGGTACCGAGGAATCGAACCCAGGTCTTCATGCATGCTAGGCAAGCACTTTAACCACTAGGCCAGCTCCCTCCATGAGACTTTAATCTCCAATTAACTGTTAGAAAACTGGAAGGGGAGTCATAGCTCAAGGCAGAGCACAGGCCTGGAGCAATAAAAGCTCAGGGACAGCACCCAGGCCCTAAATTCAAGCCACAGGAGTAAGTAAATAAACAAACAAATACATAAAATAAGGCAGTCACACTATATTCAGGAAAAAAGCTGATAATGCACAACATTATTTAAAGGGCATCCTATTAGCCAAGGAAAGCAATAGTCTTTATGATTTCTAAGAAATTAGTGATTTGGATTTAGAATCAAAGGTTCTTAGGAGGAGATCATTTGGGATTGCGTTTTTGTTAACCTCAGTCTTCCAAGCTTAAAAATTGGGGTCTTCTAAATCATAGAGGTCAACTTAAACAGATAGAATATAATGATTGAAACTTCCCCTACCATTTTAGTTACTTGACAAGATTGTTTAAAAGGAAGATTTGGGGGGAGTGAATATTTATTACCATTAAAGAAAATCTCTTTGGTGTCTATGTTTATTAAAGTTACTTAGAGAAGTTCAATCAACAGTGAACTTTGAAAAATATAATGCCTCTTTTCAAAATCTGAGATATCCCCAACCCTAACTACAAAATTAAAATAATAATATGCGGATTTTGCCAAGAAAATAAATATTTAAATAAGCAAATCACTGCCAAGTTTGGAATAATGTATCCACCCAGTTTTCTCTTTGGAAAGTTAGAAGGATTTTTTTCCATGACATCAAGGTAATTCCATTGTTATGAAAAGAAAAAAAACATTAGAACATTAGTCTTGGGTTGGAATATAGTAGGGCTGGGGTGAATATTGAAATATGTGAACTCTGCAGAATAGGACATTTAGATGCATACTAGAGTTTTCAATATTGAAGTAATTATTGTGAAATCATCTTTGTGGTTTATGAATAAGTTAAATACAACTTGTATTTTAAACCTCCACAGCTATTTTCTTAAACTCCCTTGTGAAGCTCGGAGGAAACCATATAACTTTGGAAAATGTGTATCATCAGAAAGTAGTAACTACTTAAACTCAACCATTTCCTTGCAAATATTATAGAGGAAGGCTATTTAGAATGACAGGTATATATTAAGATCCAGGACCAAAATTTTAACACTACAGTAATACGTTCTTACACCATGTGCTCTTAGAAACCATTTTGTTTTAGTGGAAACTATTTTGTAATGAGTCAATATTATGTCATTTTCGAAACACTCGACTTCGGTACTAACAAACACACATGAAAATTATTTTAGCCTTTAAACTTTATATTTTTATTGGGATATTATTGTTGGGCTCCTAAAAGAGTGCTCACTTGTAACCTGATTAAGTTAAAAAGAATTTTAACTTTCAACTAATTTTTTTTAATATTTTTTCTTGTAATTAATAAAAGGGTTACATGATATTTGCCAGATAGAAGGTGCATTAATTCACATATATTGATACCCTTTCACATGTCTTGGTCCCCATTACCCTCCCCTCCATCCCCCCCATCCTGGTCCCCCCCCCTTCCCTATCCAATTTCAAATAACCAAATACAATTAAATCAACTAATTTAACTCCCTGGGAAATCAAATTTTCCAAGCATCATAGAATTACTCTGAAAAAGATGATGGGTTAATTTCTAAGGTAGATTATTGCTATAAATGCCTATTCACAAATTCAGTTATGGGAAGTAGTCAGACCCTGAAAAATTCCCTGTGTCTGGAATTGCCTGAGTCTTTTTTTTTTCAACACAGTAAGGTATTTAATTGCTGGATAACAGGAATTATAGTTCATCATAATGTAGTGATGTTTTATGTTTCAATACTTTATCCCATCATCTAAAAACTGCTTTAGTCATGTAATAGTCTCTCTTTTTAATTTTTTTTATTGTCAGGTAATTTATAAAAGGATTACAGTCGCATTTGCCAGATAGTAGGTCTATTACTTCTCACACTTTGATACCCCTTCTCATGTTTTTCCTCATTTCCCTCCCCACCTCCCTTCCTAATCATCTTGTTTTTCCTTTTCCCTTCTTCCTTTACCCTGAGAATTCTCTTGTCTTTTTTTCCTTCCTTCCTTCACATCCCAGTCTTAAGGGCTCTGTTGCTGCTCTAATGAAAGGTAAAGCTCATTCATGAGTATCCTAGGCTACCATATTGTTCCTCAGTTTATGGCCATTATCATCAGAACCACATTTTGGGGGCAATTAAGAAATAACTACAAAATAGAAAGACATCTGTACACTTTTCTTCAGAAAACCTACTTATTTTGGTATTTTCCTAAAGGTGTTATATGCTAGTGTAAAATTATGCTTGATACAATATTACTTGTTATAACAATGGAATAATTTAAAACAGATAGGTGTTTGGATGACTTCTGTAACCATAGCTATTCAAGAGGCAGAGATTCAGATTATTGAGATTCCCCCCTACGAACAGAAAAGACTAGACACAGTGGTATACATCTGACACCCCAACTCCAGTGCAATGCATACACAGAAGGATCACGATCCACCCTGGTAAGGGCAAAAAAGTGATAGCCTGTTTCAAAAGTAAAAAGAACCAAAAAGGATTGGAGGTTAAAAAAAAAGGACTGTAAAGCATCTATCCTTAAACTTTACAACACTTCCAATCAAGTGTATACCACATAATATATATCAACATGAAGTATGCTGGAGCCTGAAGATCACCTGAGTCCAGGACGTTTTGGAAACCAGCACAGACAAGGCAAAACACTCTTAATCGAACCCAGTGGCAATGATAGCAATACCTTACCCCATATTATAAGATAATCTAATGATCTAAAATGTGGTGTAGTGCTACATGTAATCGAATTGTAAAGTACATAAAGTAGGTATGACTTTCTTTGGAATTGAGTGTAATTTAGAAGATGAGAGAGTGAGGGGGGAAGGATTATTTCTTCCACAATTCTGTGATCATGCACCTTTCTCTGTAAAGCTATCCTAGTGTGGAGTTATTTGAGCTGTCTCATAGGCTGCTGTGGAAAGGGATCTGAAGTTCTTTTGTATGTAAAAAATGTTTCTGGAGTAACTTAAGTAAAAAGCAAAATCTGAAGTATGATTATGTTAAGATAGGATTGGACAATTATGTGTCTATCCTAGAAAATATTGAGAGAAAAAAGTAATAGTAAAAGAAAACTGATATAAACGAATATGATTACATATGGAAACTAGCATCATGGCTCACAACAAAACAAAAACTTGGAATTGTAATAATATTAATGTTGGTCTAGAATATCTATTCAAACCAGATAATGAGAGAGTAAATTTGAATTTGGATTTCTAGGTCAACCTTTTTCAAATCAGACAATGAATTAGCAAGAGATTTGGAGCAATGTAAAAAACCATCAATTCAATAATCTCATGTAGCAAATCAAATAATGTTAAGAGAATAATATTGGATAATATAGAAAAGTATCCACAACTTATTGCTGTATGAAAATGGAAAAGAACCACAGTGCTACTTTATTTCTGTGAAATCCATACTTGGTGTTTGTGTTCACTTACACACTCAGAAAAGCCCACACAGGAGCTATTCTGGGATATAATGTTATTTTCTTTTCTCTTAAATATTCTCCACAGGTAGGAAAACTCTTTCTTCTTTTACACTTTATATTTAAATCTGCTGAAAGGCGATGATTCTGAATGTGTAATAAAGGAGTTTGAATGTGGAAAATAACAAAACAGAATTTTATTATTTGTGATCAGGAACTATCTGTGTATTTCATCACAATCCTATGCCTATGGATAATTTCACATATGTAGATAAAGTCTCAGATTATAGGAAATTTGAAACACAATCCATCCACCCAGAAGAAAGAAAAAACAAAAACAAAAACAAAAACCCTAACAGCTCAGATAGAACATTCCTAGCACATTAGCTTTATTTTTCACATGCAAGTTAAGATACTGACAGAAGAGTTGGGAAAATCTGTTTAATACAGCCCATCATCTCAGTTTCATTCCAAGTCTATAGTTCTAGAACTCGGATGAAGCAATAAGTATTGAGTTAAAAGAACTATAAGCAGGCCGGGAGTTTGGCCTAGTGGTTAAAGTGCTTGCCTAGCATGCATGAAGACCCGGGTTCGATTCCTCGGTACCACATACATAGAAAAAAAAAAAGAACTATAAGCAATGAACTGGGAGTGTGGCTCACGCCCATAATCCTAGCTACTCACAAGGCTGAGATCTGAGGACTGTGGTTCAAAGCCATCCCAGACACTAAAGACCATGAGCCTGTTGTCTACAGTTAACCAGTATGCTATAAAGACTTTGTAGTATGAAATTTGAAATAAGAGGTGAAAACGTAGAAATAGCATGGAATATAGCAGATTCACTATAAATATTAATGTTAATTCTTCATCAAAGATCCAGAAAATGTGCAAAGTTATTAAATTTATTGGTCTCAGAGTGATGATTTTATTAAATGTGTGTGTTGTTTGCACCAGCTTCCCAGATCCAAGTCCTACTTAATATATTTAAAATCTGTAACAGATCCGACTTTATAAAGAAATACTCATGAGCTGGGTACCAGTGGCATTCTACCTACTCAGAAGGCTGAGATATGAACATCATGGTTCAGCCAGGTAGAAAAGTTCATAAAATTCATCTCTCCAATTAACCAGCAAAAAGCCACAGATGGAGTTGTGGCTCATCATGAGCCAGCCTTGAGTAGAAAAGCTAACCAAGAGCATAACTCCCGAGAAATAACAATCTTCAAGTTTACGTAGCTGAAAATTTCAAAGAAATCTCTCTCATGTTATGGATTTGGCGGCCTATAAGTTAATTTAGAGTTGTTTCATCAATCTTCCTATAACAAAGCCACTTAGTTACATATAATTTGTCCACTTGTCTTTTAATCCTAATTCTTCTTTAATTCATTTATATCTTGTATTATGAAATTGACATCTTTCTAAAAATTTTAAAAATAATAATAGTAAATTTTTATGTCCAGGAATCACTTTCAAATTGCAGACATTTCTTTCAAAGAGAAAATCTTTTATTTTTTCAACTCTAGTTGGACAAAACTTGGGCATTTTCCTTATATATTTAATAAATGCAATAGTGGAGAATAACTTTTCATAGGTTTGTATGCTAAAAACACTTAAGATCTTTTAGAAGAATTATATATAACAACTCATACTAAAATATCTTGTCTAAGCATTTTCATAAACATGGAGAAATGAACATTTTGGATCTCAACATCTTCTGAATACAGCCTCTACAATTAAAGCATCAAATAGAGAAGTACTTGATAGATCTGATCTTTCCTTTGCTAACAAGCATCAAGACCTGACAAGGATAGACCTATCAAACTAGGCCTTTGGGAGCCGACAAGGATGTACAACTTCTAGCTTTGAAAAAAAATCAATGAGCACATGATGACAGAATTAAAGATTATGGTCTTGTGATTTTTTTCTTTGTTGTTTTATGCTTTTTGGCATTAAGCTATAGAATGATATCTGCATGAGAGGTTTGGGGGAAAATACAAAAATGAGAAACAGGCAAGACATTGTTGATGATTTCCAGATCGTAGTAGCATAAAAAGAAGTACACATAAGAAGTGTAATGGGAATGTTGGTGTTTATTATTTGAATTAGTGAAGCCTTTTTCATCCTTTACATACTCACGTGAATTGCTTCTATGGCAGAAAAGTAACATCCAGGTTAATCAATACATGACACCAGGACTATGGGTCTCAAGAATGACGGGACAGAAAAGATTCAGTTCCTCTAAGTTTATTCATTTGCATTTTTCTGAAAACATTTGCTCCAGTCACCATTTATGAGCCATTTAGATGAACATAAAAGTGAAAAAAAGCAGACACCTTGTCAAGAAGTTTTTAAGAGAAATATTTTCACTCTATTGCCTCCTTTGGGGGCCTCCTTTGGTGAAAAGCTATGATATTTGAACTACTTAAGCACATCTCTCCCCTTCTCTCCCCCACTCTCTTTCTCTTTCTTTCCTAGTTTCATGGGGAATGAGCTGGGCTCTTCTTGTTCAGCCCCTCGTCGTCCACCTGCACTTGGTTAGAGAGCAGAGAGTTTGCATGCCACACCGCAAGAGCCCCACAATGACATAACTCTATTCAGAGACTGGCGTGACTGGGCTGTTCCCCCCCCCCCCCAGCCCCACACCCTCCTCAGCTCTTGTATCACTGAGGATCTGGCAGGCAGCTCTATTCTGACAGAGTTCTCAGCATATATTGGTGCATGCTTGTCCCCAGTGCATCTGTTTTAAGAATTAAGAAGAGCAGTGTCAGGACAGAAGGTAAGTGCTGTTTTAACTATAGCTCAGAGGATACTGAATCTTTGGGATAATATTTATTGTAACAAGAAGAGCAAAAAGTTCCAGAGGAACTTTGCCAATTGCTATGCAACAGCAAATCCACAGTTTTTTGACTATTTGCTTTCACATTTTATTTTTGCTGGGCTCTCCCATGATTTATGGATTTCAGATAATCTTTAGATGGCATTTTTGTTGATTTGTCAAAGAAGCTACAAACTGACTGCAAGCTCAAATCAGAAAATAAACGTTATGCTAATTAGTCATGTATGTTAGCATTCTGGGGATGTAATTTTGAAGGAAAGAATGGTCATTTCAATCAGATGTTGACAAATTGATTATACTCACCATTTTATTATGATTTGTTAAAGTTTATGATAAATATTCAGTTTTAGAAAATGTTAGCTAAAGAATGTAATCCCTCTTACAGATGCTTATTTTTCTTTTGTTAACTTTATAAATTTTCATTTTTTTGGATGTATTTTTTGAGAAGTATCTTTTAAAGAAATTCTGAGAAATAGTCCCCCTTGACCAAAAAGTATTTCCTCTCTAGCCACAGGTATTTGAAAACATTGGAGAAAGTTGAGTGTGTTTTTGCCTCATAGTAGAAGCATTGTATGGTTACAAACTCTCTTTGAATTCAGGAGCCCTCTCTTTTACTCTGCCAAAAAATTATGGAGGTCCTTTTGGTGACTATTCAATGCTCATATTATACAACTGTCATGAATGTTTGTGTGCATAGTGAATCATAAAAAGTAAAAGCTTATTAATGAAACAAGACAAATCTGTAACTTGTAAAGAATCCTGTAAAAATCATCATTTTTCAGTGCTTTGTAACTGGCATGTCCAAGTCCTGAGAATTAAATTAAGTACCTTCACCATCATATTTGGCAATACGTTGTTAAAAATCAGATTGCAACCTAAGTGAGCAACTGAGGATTTCTAAAAACATGTCTCGAAAGTTTCAACAAGTAAAGTTTCCAAGTGAAAGAAAATCATAGATGTTGAAAATGCTTATTCTCCTAAATCCTACTTATTTCTCACTGGCTCCAAACACCTGAATGATACTTTTCCTAGCAGAATAGACCAAATGGTGCCATCTATACGCACGGGATTGCCTTCCCATTAATCCCTGTTCTCAAAGGACTGCCAACTTCTTTATAGCTCTTCACTCTACAAAAGGCCACATTAGAGTTTTCTTTTACCTAACCTGCTGACTGTGTATTTTCTTCCCACAGTGGAAGTGTTCTTTATTCTTTACTGGTTTTCCCCTTAGAAATGTTTGTATAACAGTTTCAAGTTACTTTAAATTCATATTTTCTGTTGAATCCTTTCCTAATCTCCCCCTCTTCTATTCTCTGAGGTCACTAACATTCTAAAATCTGGATAGGCAAACAATGCTAGGTGAAAGTTTGGTAGGAAGAAGTTAGGGCACAGAGGAGTTACTCAGTGTAAGAGGAACTTGGCTGCAAAAGTTGTGAAAGAATTTTTTATTCCCTAAGAGTTGACTCTCCTTTTAGACTTAGTAAGTCTTAAACATCTGGCATTTCTCTGATTATGGAACACTGGCTTTTCTGATGTTAATTTGCGCAATATCTTTCAGGATACAGTTGTGTAATGTGTTTCAAAGCATAGAGTAGGAAACAGACCTTGAATAACATAAATTCTCATCCATATCAAGAATTTTGTTTTCCTTCCTTAGAACCAACAACAATAGCCTGGGTAAAGGAATGCAGCCCCTTCCCCCACCTCTTCCCAGGGTTAAGTACAGCTTTCTGCCAGGGGAAACCACAGATGGTCCAGATTCCCAGGAAGGATCTTCTTAATGAGACATTTTAATTAGGTTGAATGGTAGGGTGCAGTGTACGGTTTGCAATCGTCCTGTCATTTTCATTTCTTCTGGCTTTGAGGGATGTTGTGCAGGAAAGACCTGGTGTTCAGGGGAAGTACCACCCAGAAACCTCTGCAGGAGGGCCTTTAAACAAAGCAAAAACCTAAAAGAAAATTGACTGGAACAGTTAGCTCAATTAATTCCAGAAGGGGGCGCATGCGCATGCACGCTCACCTGAAACTTGTTCTCAAAGTTGTAACTCAGCACCCAGAAATGTTATATTTCAATTTTTTTTAAAAAAAATATGTTTTTATTTTTTTAAAATTTTATTGTAAAGGTGATGTACAAAGGGGCTACAGAGGCATAAGTCAGGGAATGGGTACAATTCTAAATTTTAAAGTCAACAAAAAACCCATTTCAGATGTATTCAGAAGGCAAAAAGCAAAGAGCAAGAGGTGCTTTTTCAAAAAAGAAAAAGAGATGTACTTCCGCTAATGAATGTGATATTATAAATGGAATTTCTATTTTTTTTCTCCCTGAAGCTATGGTATTTTCTAATAACTTATGTTCCTACTTCAGGCTTCACAACACCTACAGAAAATGAATCTAACTGCATTCACGCTATTCTTGGCAATGATCGGTGGTGCCTTTGGGCAATACTATGATTATGATTCCCCTCTATTAGTTTATGGGTACCCATCACCAAACTGTGCCCCAGAATGTAACTGTCCTCAGAGCTATCCAACTGCCATGTACTGTGATGAGCTGAAGTTGAAAAGTGTGCCTATGGTGCCTGCTGGAATCAAGTACCTTTACCTTAGAAATAACCAGATCGACCATATTGATGAAAAGGCCTTTGAGAACGTGACTGACCTTCAGTGGCTCATTCTAGATCACAACCTTCTAGAAAACTCCAAGATAAAAGGGAAAGTCTTTTCTAAGCTGAAACAGCTGAAGAAATTGCATATCAACCACAACAATCTGACAGAGTCTGTCGGTCCTCTACCCAAGTCTCTGGAGGACCTGCAGCTTACCCATAACAAGATTTCGAAGCTGGGCTCCTTTGATGGGTTGGTAAACCTGACCTTCGTTCACCTTCAACACAATCAGCTCAAAGAAGACAGTGTTTCCGCTTCCCTGAAAGGCCTGAAGTCACTTGAGTACCTCGACTTGAGCTTCAATCAGATGAGCAAATTGCCTTCTGGTCTCCCGACATCCCTTCTTACTCTCTACTTAGATAACAATAAAATCAGCAACATCCCAGATGAGTATTTCAAGCGCTTCAGTGCCCTGCAGTACCTGCGTTTATCTCACAACGAGCTGGCCGATGGAGGAATACCTGGCAATTCTTTTAATGTATCCTCCCTGCTGGAGCTAGACCTCTCCTATAATAAGCTTAAAAGCATACCAACGGTGAACGAAAACTTGGAAAACTATTACTTGGAGGTCAACCAAATCGAAAGTAAGTAGAAAATTGTGTTTGCTTGACACATCTTCAGAGTTTTTACATACCTCCACTGTGCAACACGCATGTGGCATCTCACTCTGTTCAACAAAAATAGGCAAAAATGTCAGCAATAGATCTTTCTCATGTAATAATAGAACTTGGCTCCACTCTATACTTAACTCTTTCTAGCCTCCCTTTGGATTAGACCTGTTAAGATCATCAAATTTAACTGCAAATGTCCCCAAATTTAGTATTCTGGAATAGTTGATTCTGCTGAGTTACTCGCTGCTCTTTGTCTTCTATTCTTCTTTAATGACTAGGATTTGGGTTTACCTTTATTTTTTGATAAGGTCTAGTGGCAGAAAAGAACAGGAAAGTGCAGACTGGAATCTCTAGCAGAGATTTTTGAACTTGCCTCCACTAACTTTCAGAGCAGATCAAACATTCCTGTGTTCTTCCCAGACATGCTGTGTGGCTCCACATGCTACTTTTCTAACATGGCCACCTCTCCCACATGTCTGGTATGCATTCTGACGATAATAAAGACTCCAGAGCTGCTTTGCTTTTACATAATCCTATCTTTCCTTTGATATTTTTCACTTTCTCCTTCTCTTCTTTTGCTACCTTCTTTGAGTTTTCATTTAACTCTAAACATTAGGCCACCACATCTTAACTTCTACAGTTTCCAGTATCCAATTTTCTATGTAGGGGCTAGGAGTTTGGCCTAGTTGTAGAATGCTTGCTTAGCATGCACAAAGACCATATACATAGAACAAAGCCAGATGTAGTGCTGTGGCTCAAGTGGTAGAGCTCTAGAGTTGAGAAAGCCCAAGGACCTTACTCAAGCCCTGAGTTGAAGTCTCAGGACTGGCAAAAGCATTTTTTTCCTATGTAAGATCTCAGTTTTTGAAAGATATTGTACTAGAAAAGCAACCAAGGGTTGCCCTTTGAAAGCCCATTAGATTTGGTGAGTGGAAATGAGTGGCAGGGATCAGACTTCTTTCTTTGAAATGATAAAGAAGGATGCAGATGGAAGCCCATGTACTGCTGTATACAGTGTGAATGAAGGATGAAAGAGCCAGTGTGGGGGATGGGGAAGGTGGTCTAGATGAGGAAGGCCAACAGCCAGTCAATGCCAGTCCTATATAGACCCACAGTGCTCAGTAGATTGAGGTCCTCTAGAGCTGTAACATACATAAATATCTTTGCTCCTTGCAATCCTTTGACATTTAATCAGGTTTCCTACTTATGTTGGTAAGCATCTCTTCCATTTAGGTTGTTTTCCTGGGTAATAATGATATAGATCACCTGTATTTTTCTTAGTATAATTGGGCCCATTTTTAATTTCCAACATTACATTCAAAGTCTATTGTAAAGGAATATATAATCATACCTTAATACAATGAAGGACGAGTTCCACAATTCCTTGTGGATAGGAAAACACACATTCGCTCACATTTCTAAGACAAAATACTGAGGTCATTGTCTATAACATATATACATTTTTTCATATACTCCATAATATCCTAGATTACTTATAATTTAAGTACAGTATAAATGGTACCCTATATTCCTCAGTAAGTTAGCCTCTGTGCTCATTACAAATGCAATTATTTTCCAAATAGTTCTGGTCTATGGTTTGTTGAATCAGCAAATGGAGAGCCTGTATTTACACAGATATAGAGCCACAATTTATATTTTAATTATTTCTATATATTCTGCATATATATATGTGTACATATATATATATATATATATATATATAGTCAATGAAAAGTAAAGCTAAGTGTTTCAATGCCAGTTAGTGGATAGGGACAAGAGATAGAATCCCCAAGTAAACTTACGCATGATCATCTCTGCTTCTGCAGAAGTCTGACTTACTGAAGTATCTCATAGGAAATAAGTACATCATGCTTGGATTTCTACTGAAGCAATTATTTGAGCTGAGAATAAAAGTAAACAAGATAAAGGATATGATATGGTTAACGTTAATAGACTTAGACTTACATGTAAAGCTTTTATGCATTCATACAGTTACTGAGTCCAGCCTGGTCTTAGATGTTATTAAAGTCTAAATTAGCTTTTCCCTTATTTAGGGCAGCTTTTCAACTACAAACATTGGCTTTGATGCTGAACAGTCCATTGGTTTCAGCCTTGAGGTTTTGATTCATTGTCATAGTATGTGGCTGCTGAAACTTTTTTTTTTAAGAGATCATCTTATTAAATCACTTATTTTTAGATGCAAAAAACCAAGAATGCTCATTGGTGAGCTTCATAGAACAGCATCAATTTATATTTATTCAGGTCAGACTATTTACTCCACAACACTTACATGATAAGTCACATGGCTTGAATGACTATCTGAAATCTAGTTTTAAGTAGATGTGCCATCCTTTGAAAAATTCCATTTAGTATCTTGTTCCACCATTAGGAGTGTATACTAAATATTGTTATAGCAAGTTCAGTGGACTAGATTAGGAGGATTAATGGTTTCCACTTCAAAAATACCTAGTATAAATGATTTTAGTGAGAAGTTCTATTCCATAAAATGATAGACTTGAAATTTTTTAAGTGGTTGTTTCAAGCTAATAAGAATAAAAAAGTGACTAAAGTTTTTTATATAACTCTTAATTTTCAGAGTTTGATGTCAAGAGCTTCTGCAAAATCCTGGGACCATTATCCTATTCCAAGATCAAGCATCTGCGTCTGGACGGCAATCCCCTCACCCAATCCAGTCTGCCCCCTGATATGTATGAATGTCTACGTATAGCGAATGAAATCACTGTCAATTAATATCCTCCATTCCCAGTCATCTTGAGGAATCATCTGGAGCTATATTTGATTAGGGTTTCATTGTTGCTGTTTATTACTTCCTTGAGTCTTAAATAATAAGGAAAAATGTTTTGTAAACATTTATCATGTTTTTAAATAGGAGAAAGATGAAAAGCAGGTCTATTTCATCATAATACACACACACACACACATACACACACACACACACACATCAGATTCCAGGCTTTACTAATAAATTTAACGTTTCTTCCATGTCTGTTGTCCATCAATCTGCAACACTTTTGCATTAGTTATAAAGAACCCAGCCAAGCTTGATAATCTTGACATCTTAATTTAAAGGACTGAAAAGCATAGATAAATATGTATAGATACTTATTTGAGCCAAATTACCTTGATAAGTTTGTTTTTGCTGAAAAATAGGTGGCACATTTAAAAAAAAACAATCTTTTTTTCAAAATACTAAACAAAATTTATGAAGTCATGTGCACCGACATATTTTTTGTATTAAAAATTTGCATACTTACTTAGCAAAATTTTTATGTTCTAGAATTATTTTTCACTCTGTCATGTGTATGTTTCTTTTTGATTGTTTGCATGTTATCTTTAACAAGCTAATAGCAAAATAAAACATAGCAAATGGCACCACTGTGTTCAAATTCTTATAATCCTTAAATCTCCAAATCCAATTCCATAAAAAGAATGCATTGTATATTTTAAAAGTTTAAGTAGCTCCATCTTAGATAAAGATACCATAGTCCCAAAGGATTGTCATCATTTATGATGGAGCTTCCTGGCAAATATGAAGATGTATGAGAGATTAAACTTTGATTCTCAAGACTTTTCTACACAAAGGTAAGTTTCTTTAGCTGTAGGATTACTCGGGTCCTTTCTTTCTTTCTTTCTTTCTTTCTTTCTTTCTTTCTTTCTTTCTTTCTTTCTTTCTTTCTTTCTTTTTTTGTCTGGCTTGTCGGGCTTTTTTTTTTTTTAATATGGCTTGAACTCTGGGCCTGGGCGCTGCCCCTGAACGCTTCAGCTCAAGGCTACTGCACTACCACTTGAGCCACAGCACCACTTCTGGTTTTCTGGTGGTTAACTAGACATAAGAGTCTCATAGACTTCAGTGCCTGGGCTGGCTTTGAACCATGATCCTCAGATCTCAGCCTCCTGAGTATCTAGGATTATAGGTATGAGTTACCACGCCTGGCTCAAGTCATTTCTTCCAAGAATTTAAAAATTACTTTCTTTCAACAAGACAAGAAGAAGCAAAATTTTCTATCCCTAGATAATTTCTTTGTAGAGAATAGGCCATAAATGCTCTTTACCAAGAATGTGTCAATTTAAATGAGTTTTACATCTAGATTGCTTAGAAGAAATCTCCCAGGTGGCAGTCTGTCTATATATTTAAAGACCTTTGATTTACCTCTATCAAATTTTTTATGTTTCCAGGTGCTGGTGGCTCATTTCCATAATCCTAGCTACTAAGGAGAGTGAGATCTGAGGACTGGAATTCAAAGCCCACTCAGACAAAAGAGTCTGTAAGACTTATTTCCAATTAGCCACCCCAAAACTGGAGATGGAGGGGTGGCTTAAATTGGTAGAGGGCTAGCCTTGAGCAAAAAACTCAGGGATGGCACCTTGGCACTGTGCTCAAGCCCCACAACTGACAATAAAATAAAATAATTTCTATTCCTATTAAGCCTATAATATATAACTTTAAAGTAGTGATTCTCTTGGGCCAGGAATTTGATGTAGCAGTAGAGTACTTGCATAGCATGCACAAAGACCTAGGTTCAATTCCTCAGTGCTACACTCATAGAAAAAGCCAGAAGTTGCTCTGAGGCTCAAGTGGTAGAGCTCTTTCCTTGAGAAAGCCCAAGGACAGAGCTCAGGCCCTGAGTTTAAGCTCTAGGACTGGCAAAAAACAAAGAAATAAAGTAATGATTCTCTTTATATGTAAGGTAGATCAGCTATGACAGAGTTAAGTAGAAGATGATACTTCCTTAAATAAGAAGTGTTCTTGTACAACTATTTGATGGAGACAATAGTTCCATCTTGGTTTGGGAAAGTTCCTCCAGTGTCTGGACTTAATCTCCTCAGAATACCAAAGAGACAGATGCTCTCTTTACTACCTTATGCCCTGGGCTAACTCAAGACAGGTAATAGAAGAAAAAAAAATATCTGGAGACTTACATATCTGTTCTTCCTTTATTGTCCCAGTGAGGATGGTTCTCTAATATACATAATTAGTGGTTTTTTTTTTTGCTAGTATGGATGCAGTCCTGGCTGTCTTCTAAATGTATATCACCCAGACATACAGATCCATGCATGTAGCCTCCAGTTCCACAGTTTGAAATGGCATCTGTGGAGGATTATTTAATGGGGGGATGGGGACATCAGTGTCATACATTTGTGAAAACACATCATATGATGTGATGGTCAAGGCAAGAATGTCTCAAGAATTCTAAACAGGGGAAAAGTAGAAAAGATCTCTTCTCTAGAGAAGTACTGTAGAAAGAAGCCTACTGTCCACAATGTAAATATATGAGATTAAATATTACCTTTGACACATTCCAATGTATTTAAGGTCTATTGCAAAACATGCAATAGAAAAGAGTACAAGACTCTTTCTTGACTCTGTTTTGCTTGAGAACATCTTCTGCCTGCTTTTGTCCTCTTTTCCTCTAGTTTCCCAATTCGTATGCTATCAAGACAGATGGTTTAGAATTTACTTTCTTTAAATTTTTTCTTGAGGGGGCGTCATGGGTCTTGAAGGCCTGGGAATTGTCCCTGAGCTCTTCAGCTCAAGGCTACTCCCCTACCCTTGAGCTCAGGGACAATTCCCAGGCAGAAGATGATCTCAACCAGGGTGAATTCATACCAAGAAGTTATCTTTTATGCTTTTGATTCCATAACTTTCTGAATTAACTCTTTTGAAAATTGGTTATAGCCATAAGCTTTAGGACTAATTCATTAAAAATAAGTTTTAATTATGTTCTCTTATTGTGATGAGGGAGAGGCAATGGGAAAATAAAACTCTGTCTTTTCCATGTCCCCATTTGAAAACTAGGGCCAAGTGGTGCCTTTTTAGTGAGGAAAAACTGCAGTGTACTCAAGCACTGTGGTTTGTAACGAATAATCATGCTCTAATAAGTACAAAAAATACATGAATAATAGACCACTAAATGAGCTAGAGGAATGTTGGTGTTTTAGTTAAAAGTTCTCTTTATGGTAAAAACAATGTTTTCAGAAATAGTGGACAGTTTAAAATATTGGGTTTACAAAGAACAGTAACTTTATTTTTCCTTGTGATCATTTAAGTTTTAGATTCTGGCTTTTCTGTAGCTATAATTTTATCATAATGAAGGCCTTTGATTTTTCTTTGCTTGTATTTTGCAACCATCATAAATCTTTGCATAACACTGACTCACGGTACAAAAAAATGTTCCTCTTATTTAAAGGAACTCCAGAACAGTATCACTACACCAGAACTAAAAATGCATAACTAAACAATGACAGTCAAATAAAGGTTATGCAAACATTAAGTAAGCAGAAATTTTCTTTTAAAAGATACCTAGAAAATTGTATTTAACTTACTTATTTGTACACTTGCAACTTTGTTTCCATTTGAGGTATAAGTCCTGGACATACAGCACACATAAAGAAAGAAATTTAGAAAATAAAAACGATTGTGTTCTCATGAATATTAATCTCAACTTTATGTCTATTTCACTTCTCTTGTAGATCATCTTTCAAAGTTGGCTTCCTTGAAGAGTATCACCAGGGCACCCAAGGTGGCTCATCCCTGTAATCCTAGCTACTCAGGAGGCTGAGATCTGAGGATTATGGTTCAAAGCCAGCCTGGGCAAAAAAGTCTGTAACACTGCCCAGAATGGCGCTATGGCTCAAAATGATAGACCACTAGCCTTGATCAAAATGCTCAGGGATAGAGCTTAGGCCCTGAGTTTAAGCCCCATAACCAACAAAAAGAAAGGTGACACCTGGATTTGTGACATTTGCTTCAAATGCACCTGACGTTTTATCAAAATGAAAGTATATTATAATTTGAAAATGTTCTTGGACCTTAGCTACCTTTCCCTATGACTTGCCTTTTGGATAACCCCTTTACCTCCAGTGACACTGCTTTCTTTTGGAACTTGTTCAGTTTTAATCCAGATTTCTTAAAGATTAAGTCTCTTTGATTAACTTCATCATCCAAGATATTTTCTGACCGACAAATTGAACTGTCACTCTTTCTTGTTTGGAACTACTCAAGGACACACCATTTCTTACATGTGACCTGGCTTTATATAGGGACATTCAAGTACCCCAAGACATAAAACACCTGGTGTGAGCTCGTCCTTTGCTGCTTCTCTAGCCTCTTTTCTAACTAGACCTCACTAGGCCTCATCAGGCATTCTGTTAAATTGGTATATAGTCATTCCAGTCATATTTGGTGAATTACAAATGGTGTTGTTCTAGAATCTATGAAAACCTTCCATCCTTGTTTCTATTATGGTAATATGGACCCAAGTCCAGCCATCCAGTCCTCTCTGTAAAGTCTCTCCCTTGAATCTCCTTAAATAGTTTTAATTTCTTTTACGATAAAAGCAATGAAAGTGCTTTTTTTTATCAACGTTATTAATTTTATTAGCAGTTTTCTCTATTGTATTACTATCTGCACAGATTCTGTGAATCCATTCAACAAATACTCATTCCTTCAATGTTTGCTATATTCTAGGAGTAGCTTAAGGACTATGGAGAGTTGGGAGAGCAAGATCAGCTAATCCTTGTTCTAACATATTTACCACTCTTAAGTGATTAAAATGATAAGCAAATACACCCATATTCTAATAAATGAGAGCTTTGAAGAAAATGCATTGATTAAAAAATAAACTTCCTGAAGGGATAGAAAGAAGGAAAGAATGAAAAATTTTTATTTGATGACTGAAAGATTTCCTAAGAAGATATGTAATTTTCTAGGAAGAAGATGTAAAAACATTTATTTAAATTGTATGATATAATTGAATTTTCTTACTGCATTCTTTTAGCTCAAATGATATTTGAGCCTAGTAGGCAGAGAGAAGAAATAAAACAACATGATGCAATGTCACATGTTGTATGTGGGAAAGCCTCATTTGAGACTACATCTCAGCTTGCGGGCTGTATATTCTAACTCAATAAACACTCATGGCATGAAGGCAGCTTAAATGTGCTTACATTTCTGTCTTCTTACTCCTGACAAAATACAGGGCCTGAAAGTAAGTTTTAAAATGTGGCCATTCCATAGAATTAGTGTAATTAAAGCTGTGGTGGGGAAGAGAGATGACCACAAAGGTCAGTCTGTAGCATGACCTTTTCTGACAAATTCCTGGACAAATTCATCTGTTTACTCACTGTAACTTTACACAAACCTTGCAGTTGTGAGTGGTCATATGAATTATTTCTCCCTGTAAAATCTATTTTTTAAACCAAGGTTTCATTGACAAGTTTAAAAAATGGAATGCATTTGCAGCACATGACAAGACTTTTTGATCCGTGTAAAATGATTTGGCAATGTTCACACACGCATTATCACAGACTCCTTTCAAGTTTTGTTGGGAGAACATTTATGATTGATCACCTCAACATCTTTCAGCTCTACAATGTATTATAATTAATTACAATTACCTCATCGCATAAGAAAGTCCAGCATGGTTATTTATTCTGCCTGTCTAGGCTCTGTACCACTGGGCAACATCTCCCCAACTTTCCACTCAGATCCCAGGCCCTCACCATCAGTGTTGTATTCTCCATAAAACTTCGAATTCTATTTTTTTCCAATTTACACTTAAGTGACATTTTACTGAACACAATGTCTTTTAGAGTTAAATTGCAAATATCAGGATTCTCTCTCTCTCTCTCTCAGTGTCTCTCTCTCTCTCTCTCTCTCTCTCTCTCTCTCTCTCTCTCTCTCTCTCTCTCTCTCATACAAACTTTTAAATCCATGCTTCCATCAATGAATACTTGATTTTAAATGTTGGATAGTGTGACTCATGGTGCAATGAAAGACAAATGCAAATATCCCCTTGAAATATTGATTTCAATCCCATCAGATATATGCCAGAAGTCGGATTGCTGGATTAAATGACAGTTTTCAGTAAAAAAAAAAAAAATTGAGGGCTGGGAGTTTGGCCTAGTGGTAGAGTGCTTGCCTAGCATGCACAAAGACCTGGGTTCGATTCCTTGGTACCACATACTTAGAAAAAGCCAGAAGTGGTGCTGAGGCTCAAGTGGTAGAGCTCTAGCCTTGAGAAAAAACCAAGGACAGTGCTTAGGCCCTGAGCCTAAGCCCAGGACTGGCAAAAAAAAAAAATTGAGGTATCTGTGCTTTTTTCCACAAAAACATTTTAATTTGCATTCTTGCATATAGGGAATTTCCTTTCATATACGTCACCTCCAACAATATTGAATAATCATTCTAACTGACATGGCTTTATATTGAATATCTGAAATAGAGATATTAAATTATATATATGAGTACATATCTTTAATGCTGTTGTTTTATTCCTCTTTTCAGAGAAATATAGTCCAGTACTACTTAGCCATTTTTAGTGGTATTAACTCATTATTGATTTGTTTTTGACGTTTTATATGTATATTTTTACCCACATAAACTTCATTTATTTGATCATATATATTTTTTCAATCATACTGTTTCCTTGTTTTTTTAACTTACAAAATATACTTTCTTATTAACTTATAAGTCAGCTCTAGTCTCACACTTGCTACTTAAGCAATGCTTCTAGTACTTTTTTTTTCAACTTTTTAAATTGTGAATAATAGAAGGGTTACATTATATTCACCAGATAGAAGGTGCATAACTTCACAAACATTGATATCCTTTCTCATGACATGGTCCCCATTTCCCTCCCACCCTCCCCCAAGTGCCGGAAGCTTTAAAAATACAATTTGAACATTTTGTTATTCCGATTTCAGAAATGAGAATATGAAAATTCAAGAGATTCTGATTAAAAAACCTCTCTAAGAAATCTAATTAGTAAATCATAAAGATAATTTTTATATTCTTGTCATACCATCTTGGCACAATTCTTCCTGCTTCCCTGTAGCTGTCTTTCGCTGTAGATCTGTAGATCTTCCCACTACATAAAGGAAGTACATTTCCTTGAAGATTTCCTTCGAAAGCCTGTGCATTACTAGGGGGAATCTTGGAAAGGTGAGCACAGAAGGAGTTTGCTCACTGAGAACACTCCCAGTGAGAGTTCAAGGATATACTCCCAGCATAGCCTTAACACTTCAGCTCCTTCTTCTCTCTGCCCTTCTTAGCTTTCTTGCTGCCATTTGGCAAGCACTTCTTTGCCTTCTTTCCTCTCTAATATCAGCCTTGCCATAGGATAAAGGGGTATAGAGTGAAATGATCATGAATTGAAACTTCGGAATCCATGAACCAAAATAAACCTTGCTCCTTTTACATTTCTCATAGTTACTGAAAATAACCCACCTTCACTTTTGATCCAACCACATAAGGAGGTCAGTAGAATCGAAGTCAGGTATTGATGTGCCATGACTCACAGAGGCCTTTCAGGGTTTCCACTTTACTCATAGGATGTCTGTCATTAACATGAGAAGGACATGGGTGGTACAACTCCTTGCTCAAGAAATGAATGAGAGACATTCTGGAAGAAGAGCCAAGCCAAACCAGGAGCAAAAACCCAGCCTTATCTGCTGAACTGTAACATTATACAGAACTAAATAGAGAGCTATACCATTAAATGACTCAGGTTAGCCAGCGTTTTGAGATGATTGGGGATTTTTATTCAGCATTAGATACAAAGTACACAACAAATTGAACTTCATATGATTTGAGTTTCTCTTATTAAGAAGCCTTGTTTCTAAAACCATGAAGAAAAGTAACTCATTACATCAGCAGCAAGTGCTACCTTTGAGAAAGATATTAAAGCTCTTCCTGAGCAGTTAACAGGCATTCACTAGGGTATTTCATGTTTTATATCTGAAGAGGAGCAACATAATTTACTCTACTTAATTTCTTTCCTATTGCCATGGGCCCCACTAAAGTCTCATGTTCTGTTCAAAGAAAAGTTTTATTTTCTTTCCAAATCAATAGCAATTGAGGGATCAGGTTCTACTCTTCTGATTTTTGTGTTTTGTAGGTTTGAGGGAAGGTACCTTACTTTTTAAAATTGTCTTTAAGTAGTTGTATAATGAGGTTGCAATTCAGCACCTCAGGTTATAAGTATGCTATATGTTGATTACAGTCATCTAATTCACCATTCCCTTTATCTTTCCTAATTCCACTCATCCCTTCCATTTTCCTAGTTTACTGATATTTATTTAAACTCCTGTTTCAATTACTCATAAATATTTTATCAGGTGGGAGGGGCGTGGAGGGGTGTGCACATGCATGTGTGTACACACACGCGCACCGACGCTACTGGGCCTTGTACTTACTAGGCACATACTCTACTATTTGAGTCATGCCCTCAGTCCTATTTACTTCTTAGTCTAGATAGGGTCTTGAGTTTTGCCTATGGCCAGCCACCGACCATGGTTCTCCTACTTCTGCTTCCCCAAATACCTGAGATTTCAAATGTGTACCACTACTCTTAACTCAAATTACCAAATTTTAGAAGATTACTATTTTGCTATATTTTTCAGGAACTGAGTTTTGTGTTATTTGTTTTTTATATATTTTTATTGTAATTAATAGAAGGGTTACATTATATTCACCAAATAGAAGGTGCATTACTTCACATACATTGATACCCTTTCTCATGTCTTGGTCCCCATTTCCCTTCTCCCCACCCCCACCCCTCATCTTGTTTTCCCCCTTCCCTATCCAATTTCAAATAACCAAATACACATTTGTCCACTATATCAGATAACAAAGTGAAATACTGTAACAATATGAGACAACCAAAGGACAGCAAAAGAGATGAGAGATAACATAGTACATTAAGGACAACAATCACTCATTATATAGCTTTTGTTTTTATATCCTAGAGGTCCTTTCATTTATCATCATACTGTATGGCTTTGTGTATCTAGGTTTTGCCCTATTGCAAATCTCTGCTAGGAGGGCCCAAGGTTTCTACTGATTATGACAAATGAGGGAAACCATTGAGCCTATGTTCCTTTGAGTCTGGCTTACTTCACATAGTATGATTTTTTTCTAAGTCTTTCCATTTCCTTACAAATGGGACAATGTTGTTCTTTCTGACAGCAGCATAGAATTCCATTTTGTATAAATACCACATCTTGTTGATCTACTCATCAACTGAGGGACATCTGAGTTGGTTCCATATTTTTGCTATGGTAAATAGTGCTGCAATGAACATTGTTATGCTGGTGGATTTAGTATGCCCTTGTTTCTGGATGGTTGGGTAAATGCCAAATAGTGGAATTGCTGGGTCATAGGGGAGCTCTATGTTTAGTCTTTTGAGGAACTGCCATACTGCTTTCCATAGTGGATGAACGAGTTTGCACTCCTACCAACAGTGTAGTAGTGATCTCTCCTGGCCACATCCCTTCCAGCATCTGTTGTTATTAGTTTTATTGAACCTGGCCATTCTAACTGGAGTGAGGTGGAATCTTAGAGTTGTTTTGATTTGCATTTCTTTTATGACCAGAGATGTTGAGCATTTCTTCATGTGTCTATAGGCAATTTTTGTTTCTTCTTCAGAGAAGACTCTCTTTAAGTCTTTCGCCAATCTTTTAATGGGATGGTTGTTACTTTGGAGATTAGTTTTGGAGTGATTCAATTTTTTGAGCTGTTGATATATTTTAGATATGAGGCCTTTGTCCATTGTGTGGTTAGTGAAGATCTTCTCCCATTCTGTAGGCTTCCCATTTAATTTACTAGCTATGTCCTTTGCCCTACAGAAGCTCTGCAGTTATAATGCAGTCCCACTTTTGCTTTTAGTTTGTATTTCAGATAAAATCAGAAATTTGCTTGCTGGTCAGGAGTCATGGCCTTTTTGTCTCTATCTCCCAAGTAACTGTGATCTAAAGTGTGCGCTATTATAGCTGGCCAAACAAATATTCTTTTCCAAGCAATGCATTAAGCAGGATATTTTCTATATGAAAATGACAAAAAAGCAAATGTGCCATTTACTAAAGACTTTTGTCATGGCCTATATCCCATAATATACACTGCAGTGAGAGACATCACATTTAACTGCTTTTTAAAGACACATTTAGGATTTTAGCAGGAAAGATAGGCATGGATGTAAATAAAAATATCTTTAATAAGTTGATTCTAATTGATATTATTTTTTCAGATATATATTTTAAAAGATCCCTAAGGGACAGCTTCATAAAGATTATGATCCTTAAAAGTGCTTCTAGTTTCTAATTTCAGTTCATCTTTCCTGATGTCTCAGCTCTTGCTTAGGATAGAATTATCTTAATTTTAATAGTGTTCTTGGCTATTTCTAGGGTTGCTATTTTCTTTCAAAACAGAGAATGAAACATAAGAAAGCAAAAAAAAAATTTAAAATATACTTTTACTCTGTTCCCTCTACTGATCCCATTTCACTATTTGAGTTAAGCAAAAAAGGTAATCAAATGAAAAGTAATACCTCAAAAATAATCCTATTACATGCCAGAAAGTAAATTCAGAGCAATTGTAGCTTACTTTTATGCAACAGATATGTTTTTAAATATGCTCAATTTCAAAAGGAAGTTCTGCGTTTGCCTTTATCTCTAACTTCTCTTTATGTCTTCCCAGATGTAAGAACCAAGGAGAATTAGATTTCCTTTAAACCTTGAAAAAGCAACTGGAGATAAACTTCAATGCTATTTGTAACCATGAGAGAAATAACAACACTCAGTACCAGACAACTCTTTCATTTTTTTCCTCCCCTAAACTATATCCAATTCTCTTCAGAGATTAAATATCAGGCAGCACTCTATCTCATTCCAATAATTTTTTTCTTAATTTAGAGGTGAAATGCTCCCTTTGTTTCTCAAGTAAACCCATCTAGCACTTTCTGGTTTGTTACACATTCTAATAGCACCTGGCCAGGTCTTCATCTGAGACTATGAGAATGTTTAGCTTGAATTAGAAGGGTCTACTTGGACATTTTCCTCATATTGAGAGAACAATGGTATTATGGTATGGCTCCAAGGGCTAAACAACAGGATCATAAATAAGATGAAAGTAAACATCGACAATATTGACAAATAATTCAGTTTAAAGGCAACCTAAACAATTTAAATTTCCTTTAAGTGATTGCACAAAATTATCTTTAGTTACTATACAGCGCAGTAGTTCATGAATAAAATGCATCTTAATTAATGTCACCCCTTCCAAAATAATTCACTTTCATTATTCTATGGTCCCAACCTCACTTTTCATAATTTTGTAGGCTATGCACTGAGTTTTATTACTGCCTTTTCCCTCTTCCTCCCTTCATTTACACTCCCCTCCTCTATCCCAGTATCCCTCCCCTTTTTCATTATTCATTCCCTGGTAATTTTGTTGGACTTTTGAGTTAGCCTTTCAAAGGATTCACATCATCTAATTTCTCTCCAGAATTCATCATAAGTTAGTTAATACATGTATTCCTAGCTACTAAAGAGGCTGAAATCTGAGGATCACAGTTCAAAGCCAGCCCAGTAGTTAAGTCCTTTAGACTCTTATCTCCAATTAACCACCAGAAAACTGGAAGTGGCACTGTGGCTCAAGTAGTAGCCTTGAACTAAAGAGCTCCGGGACAGCACCCAGGCCCAGAGTTCAAGCCGCACAACTGACCAAAAAAAAAAAAAAAAAGATTTTGGTGTTATGTAAAGACTCTAAACTTCTTCTGAATGTCTTGCTTACTTACCAAAGTAGGCAAAGCAAAATATCAATATAAAATGAAATAAGTATGCACACTAAACTAGCATTACAAAAATATTAAATAATCAAGAACAAATTGCAGAACAACAAGAACCCCCATCAAGAAGCAATCACCTATAAATCACTAAACACTAAAGGGGAAAAAAGAGAGAGAAAGAAACTCAGAAGCAAAAATAAATAATGACAAAGGACACTAACCACTTCTCCATAATTTCCCTAAATGTGTACGGGCTGAACAATCCAATCAAAAGACACAGAGAAGCAGACTGGATTAAGAAACAAGACCCATCCATATGTTGCCTCCAAGTGACCCACCTCATTGCCAAAAACAGAAACAAACTCCAAGTGAAAGGATGGAAAAGAATTTTCCACTCCAATGCACTGGGCAAAAAAGCAGGAGTAGCAAACTTAATCTCTGACAAAATAACTTCTCAGTAAAATCAGTACATACAGATAAAGATGGCCACTACATATTAGTAAAAGTTGCAATACATATCCACAATATTACAGCTATAAACATTTACTCCCCCAACATGGGAACACCAAATCCGTCAAGCAAACTCTCTTAGAATTACAGAACAAGATAGACTCAAACACAATCGTAGTGGGAGACCTCAATACACCACTCTCAACAAATGACAGGTCAACTCAACAAAAGATAAGCAAAGACACCATCGACTTAAACAACACCATAGCCCAGCTGGGCTTAACAGATATACACAGAGTCTTCCATCCAATGGCAAAACTTTATACATTTTTCTCAGCAGCACATGGAACATACTCCAAAATAGATCATATAATAGTTCATATAGAAAACAAGCAGATACAAGAGACTGATATAATCCCATGCATTCTATCTGATCACAGTGCAGTCAAACTAGTTCTGAACAACGCAGTAAAGGTCAAAAAACATTCAAACACTTGGACGCTGAACAAAACACTTCTGAATAATTCCTGGGTTATAGATCAGCTCAAAGAAGGAATTCAAAACTTTCTTGAATGTAATGACAATCAAGAGACATCACAAAGGAACTTATGGGACATAGCAAAGGCAGTTCTAGGGGGCAAATTTATTGCACCAGGAGTGCATATTAAAAAGACAGAAGAGCATGTAAATAACTTAAAGAAATTTAAGCACCTAGAGGAGCAAGGAAAAGTTAATTCTAAAACAACCAGAAGGACAGAAATGACAAAAATAAAACCAGAAATAACAGTGATTGAAATAAGATCCACTATACACAAAATTAATAAATCAAAAAGTTGGTTCTTTGAAATAGTCAACCAAATTGACAGACCCTGGCGAGATTAATCAAAAAAAGGAGAGGGGAGACTCAAATAAACAAGATTAGAGACCCCACAGAAATAATCACGACCGATATCCAAGAAATTCACTTCATTATGAATAAGTACTGCCAGGACTTATAGTCAAAGAAACAAGAAAATCTAGTAGAAATGGATGACTTCTTAAATAAATATAGGCTACCAGCATTGAACAATGATGAGGTAAACAAATTGAACAAATCAATATCATACAATGAAATTGTGGAAGCAATCAGGGAAATGCCAACCAAAAAGAGCCCAGGTCCAAATGGTTTCACTGCGGAATTCTACAGGACGTTTAAAGATGACGTAACACCAATACTCTTGAAACTCTTCCAAGAAATAGAAGCAGAAGGAGCAATACCATGCTCATTTTATGAAGCTAATATTACACTCATCCCCAAACCAGGGAAAGATCCAACAACAACAAAAAAAAAACTACAGACCTATCTCTCTAATGAACACAGATGCAAAACTCCTCAATAAAATACTAGCCAACAGAATCCAGAAAAATATTTAAAAAAATATACACTATGATCAAGTAGGCTTCATCCCACAGATGCAAGTCTGGTTTAACATTCACAAATCAATCAATGTAATACACCATATCAATAGCTAAAGATAAGAATCATATGATAATTTCTCTGGATTCGGAGAAGGCATTTGACAAAATACAACATCCATTCATGTTGAAAGCACTAGAAAAAAAATAGGAATCTGAGGTATATTCCTTAAAATAATTAAAGCCATATATGACAAACTTACATCCAATATTATATTAAATGGTGAAAGACTGGAACCATTTACCTTAAAATAAGGAACTAGACAGGGATGCCCACTCTCTTCAATTCTCTTCAATATAGTGCTTGAAAACTTAGCCAGAGCAATAAGGCAAGAAAAGGACATCAAAGGGATCCACATAGGGAAAGAAGAAATTCGCAGATGAAATGATCCTCTATTTGAGTGACCCAACAAGCTCCACTCCCAAACTCCTAGAATTAATAAACTACTTTAGCAAAGTGGCAGGATACAAAATTAACCTTCAGAAGTCAGTAGCCTTCTTGTACACCAACAATACACAAACAGAGGCCAAACCAAGAAAATAATCCCATTCGCAATAGCCCCCAAATGAATATAATACTTAGGAATTAACTTAACCAAAGACGTAAAGGAATTATTTAATGAAAACTATAAAAGCCTAATGACAGAAATTAAAGAGGTCATTAGGAAATGGAAAGACATCCCATGCTCATGGTTAGGGAAAACCAACATAGTGAAAACAGCTATACTGCCAAAATTGATATACAAATTCAATGCAATCCCCATCCAAATCCCAAAGACATTCTTTACTGAAATAGAAGATACAATCCAAAGGTTCATTTGGAACACGAAAAGACCTAGAATAGCCAAAACAATTCTAGGCAAAAAGTGCAATCCTGGTGGTATTACAATACCAGATTCAAACTCTACTATAGAGCCATAATAACAAAAACAGCATGGTATTGGCACAAAAACAGACCAGAAGATCAGTGGAACAGAATAGAAGACCAGAAATAGAACTCCATACCTATAGTCAACTTGTATTTGACAAAGGAGCCAAAGATATACAGTGGAACAAACTGCTGGCAAAACTGGGCAGCCACATGCAGAAAACTAAAAATTCACCCTAGCCTTTCGCCATGCACAAGCATTAACTCAAAGTGGATCAAAGACCTCAGTGTCAGACTGGAAACCATGAAACTGCTGCATGATAGAGTAGGAGAGACACTGGCACAGGCAAAAGATTCCTGAACAGAATCCCAGGGTCACAACAGATTGGAGAGAGACTCAACAAATGGGACTACCTAAAAATAAAAAGTTTCTGTATAGATAAAAGTATAGCCACAAAAGGAGAGAGACAGCCAACCAACTGTGAAAAGATATTCACCAATAATACATCAGACAAATGCTTAATACTCAATATCTACAGGGAACTCAAACCCAACAAACCAATCACTAAATGGGCAAGGGAACTAAAGAGAGACTTATCAAAAGAAGAGATTAAAATGGCAGAAAAGCATATGAGAAAATGTTCATCATCCATGGTCATAAAGGAAATGCAAATAAAAACAACCCTAAGATACTACCATATCTCAACAAGAATGGCCAAGATTTTGAACTCAGACAATGACAGATGCTGGCAGGATTGTGGAGAAAAAGGAACCCTACTGCACTGCTGGTGGGATTGTAGACTAGTTCAGCCACTCTGTAAAGCAGTGTGGAGGTTTCTTAAAGAACTGAAAATTGACCTTCCCTACGATCCTGCCATACCATTCCTGGGCATGTATTTGTTTCAGACATATTATTTTCACAGAAGAGAAAGATTTAGGTGTTTGCCTGAGAAAACCTAAGGCTGACTTCCTAGTTCATGGCCTCTGATGACTATTTCAAACCTATGGAAAGGGTGTCCTCTTTGGGGACCATCCTTATTACTGAAGTGCTCTGGAGAATGTGTCAGAGAAACGTACATTTGCCTGACTCGGACTTCTGTGTACTCATTCTTCAGATTCCTGGAGTAAGAAGAGAACCAAAATCACGACAGGATATAAACATGGTAATCCTTTTGTCTTGGCCCTCACTCAATATCATTTTCTTCTGGGATATAGGAAATTGAAAAGTTAAAAGAAATGAATGTCAAGAAATAAAGAAATAGAAATATTTTGATGTAAACCAGATTTCTTATATCATATGCAACCAGTTTTTCTTGCATTCTTAGGAAAGCATTTTAAAGGGGCCCTTTAAAGTTAAACCCAGTTTATAACTAGTTCTAGAAGTAGAAACAACTTCTAGAAAATTATCCAGTTTTTTCCTTTGTTTTAAAAGGTCTATGTGATATTTTTATTTTTTTCAAGAATGCACTAGGACCCATAAATCTTGACATTTAAGCCAGTTTCAGCATGTGCCTTTTTGCATCCAAAAGCTAAACTATAGCTACAATTTATGGCAAATTATGACATCTGAAAAATATCTTTTAAAAATCATTTTTTAAGACCCAGTAGTGGAGAAAATTTTAACTGGTTTTCTAGATGGTAAAATATATGAAATAAGTGACATTGGTCTTTTAGAACAAAGCCAAAATATGTTGAATGACAACAGATTTCTTTGTTTTTACCTACCCATTTAGAATCCCATGGAAGAGATATTAATCTCTATTTATTCAAATAATTACTAAAGATAGCATTATTGTTTAAAAGTGTGCTAAGATTGGGAGACACAATGTGATTTTCTACCTGCAAGTGAAATTTGCTAAATGTGCTAACACATCTGTTGTAATAGGTCAGTTGGCAAAAGAATGAAGTTTTCTTTCTACACTCAGTTAATAAAGCTCATGTTAGCAAAGAACTGACCAACACAGATTAACAGTAAAGGGATAATTAGTACCTTTTGCAGTATGATACATATCCCAAGAGACAGATGTAATGCCTAGAAATGAGAATCCTGTCAGCACTTGAGCTGACAGTTTGCTTGTGCACCACTCCACCCATCCCAGGGGCCTTTAGAAAAGTGAATATGTTATGATAGATTCCATCTGGTAAAAAGAGCAAGAAAACAACACAGGTTTTTGGTTACAGTCCCGACATTGGCAGAGCAGACAATTGGCAGCAATGTGAATTCAAGACTTCTCATAGGCTATGGAAAATTCAAAATGTGAAAGTGCAGTAACGCTGCATTTCAGACTTTACAGAGTGAAATTACATACTTCTTTCTCTTCACAGAATCTCAAATAACTCCTTGGTAGAAAATTAGAATGTAGAAGAAAAACAGCTTTGAATATCTCTGCTCCAAGCTTTGCTCTCAAAAGATTAGTGGGGGAAAAAAGGAGTAGTGTAGGTTAGGAACTACATTTTAATATAAATATGAAGCAGATTTGCTGCGAGTGTTGTGCTTGGCCAAATTAGATCTGCATCATCAAAGACCCTGATAGAAGTGCAAATTCCTGAGTCTCATGCTAACTGCATGAAATTAGACTTCTAAAATTAAAACTTACCCTGAAATATCAATAAATTCTCTATTTGATCCCAATTTTTTTTGGGGGGGGGGAAGGATCAGTCATGGGGCTTGAACTCAGGTGCTGTTCTTGAACGCTTTTTGCTCATCTAGAGCTCTACCACCTTGAGCCATAGCACCATTTCCAATTTTTTAGTGTTTAATTGAAGATAAGAGTCTCAGAAACTTTTCTGTCCCAGCTGGCTTCAAACCATGACCCTCAGTTCTCAGCCTTCTGAGTAGTTAGGATTATAGGCGTGAGACACCAGCACCAAGTTTGATTCTAATATGTTTTTTTTTTTTTTTTGCAAATTCTGGGGCTTGAACTCAGGGCCTAGGCACTGTCCCTGAGCTTTCTCAAGGCTTGTACTATACCACTAGAGCCACAGCACCACTTCTGGCTTTTTCTGTGTGTGTGGTACCAAGGTGTTGAACCCAGGGCTTTGTGTATACTAGGCAACACTCCCAGCCCAGTTTGATTCCAAATACTAAGGACCTCTTAGGTAAGGAATATTACAGAAGGAATTTTTACTTATAACTGTACTTCTTTTTATTGATTAAAATAACTGATTTATTTCTTTTGAATTACATATAAAAACACTGCTTTTGAAAAACAGAAGTTAAAATATCATTCATATTTTCTTTCTTTCTTTTCTTTTTTTTTTTTTTGTTGGTTATGTGGCTTGAACTCTAGGCCTGGGCGCTGTCCCTGAGCTCTTCAGGTCAAGGCTACCACACCACCCTACTTCTTGAGCCACAGCACCTCTAACTTATATTTTCTAATATATTAAAAAGTTAAGCTGCATGTTTAAATTACCCTGGGGCCTTTCTGTAACATTCACAGAATGTATTTTTCTATCAGTAATGCACTGCGTTTGGTATTGAAGGATTTATAATGGTAAAGAATTTACATATTTTTGCATAAGGTTTATGGAGTTGGTCTGAAATAGTAGAAATGAATATAGAAAGTGAGTTTTTGAAGTTATAAAGCAAACAGGTGAAAAGCTTTGTCAGCAACTAAAACTGAATTTAACAATGAAAATATTTATAGTCTTTTGCCTGACAATATTATTTAAAATAAAGTTACTGGCTTGGGAAAAAAATTTGTGAGATGTATAGTAGAAGATATTGCCAGTTTTTCTAAATTTCTGATACTTGAAATAAAAGCTACACATGTCTACAAAAAGGAAAAAGAGGAACTATATACTTGGTGGTTCACAGTCCTTGCCAAAACACCTCAGATTATAGCAGACCTGCTGCATTTTACAAGAATTCCTTTCTGTAAAATGTGTGTGCTTATTCCATTTGATCCATCTTTTTTCATATTTAATTCAATTCACCATACCAAGTTCCAGAGACTAACTTTGATTATGGTGGAAAATATACATACAATAGTGACTGTGAGTAATTGTGTCATTTTATATGTCTCTATAAGTGCTATAAATTTCAATCAAATATGAAGAGAACTAATCTTCAGTTATGGAAACAAGGAAAGATATCATTTGAATATATACTGCCTACCACTCCTTCTGTTAAGTTATTATGGAGGATTTTAGTAGACAAAGGCTACTTCAGAGGGTGTCAGTTAGTCATCAGCTTTCCTTTCTCAGGAGGCCTAGCTACTCAGTTTTCCCCCCTATGTAGAATTAAAATTTAGCACTGATCTTCTCTTGTTAGTTCAGTATTTATAATATAAATCTATCTCCATATTGTAGAAAGCTATTTCAGCTTTATACTCCAGCCTCCAGCTCCCACCTAACCTCATATGTCTATAGAGCTGAATTCAGGGTTAAACAATTGATCATATTCCCTTTTCAGCTGATTATTAAAAATAATCTTATTATCTTGTGAAAAAATTTCTGTTCACATTTTTTATGTCTGCTATTCCACACACATGTGTTGGGACTGGGGTGGGGGGAGATTTTAGGACTTTAGAAGACCTTCAGAATCAATACATCAAGTTAGGAGGATATGAATGATATCATTCCTTGGAAACATCATATAAAAATCAAATATGAGGCCGGGAGTTTGGCCTAGTGGTAGAGTGCTTGTCTAGCATGCACCAAGACCTAGGTTCGATTCCTCAGTACCACATACATAGAAAAAATAGCTGGAAGTGGTGCTGAGGCTCAAGTGGTAGAGCTCTAGCCTTGAGAAATCCGAAGGTCAGTGCTCAGACCCCGAGTTCAAGACTAGGACTGGCAAAAAAATCAATTATGAGAAAACTGAATTATTGCTGGTGAATTTAGAAGGGAGATATTTAGCTGTCTTTAGATTGAGACTCTCACAATACAATTACAATCACTTTGTTTCTGTTTCTCTAATTAAACAGATAGAGGATAGAGATAGGTTGGCTGTATTAATATCAGTTCAGTTTGTTTCTTCAGATTCAATAAATGAAATTCACAGTGATTTCTGGAATTCCCATTACTACTCTGGCATCAAACACAGCATAAGTAATACATAGTTGCTATGATTTTATTCAAGAGTTATACATAAGAAAAGTAGGTTTTGTACTATACTGCTCCAGCAACTTTTGCTAATAGTCCGAAGCAATATTTTTCTTTATATTTTCTTAGATACCTTCTTTCCTTATTATTCAATTAGGAATGGTAGCCTCCTGGTAGGAAAGCAATGTCATCATATCCAAAATTATGACTGTGGAAAATATCGATGTGATCTCTAGCCAGAAACACTAGTAACCATTCCAACAAGAAAATGAAAAGAAAAAGAAAAGGTTATAAAATGTCCTAGCTGGTCTTTAAAGAATATACCCCAAAGAAAAAGTCAGAAATGATGGACCAGTTACATAGTAAGAGTGAATCAATAATAGCAAATAGCATGCTGAAATAAAATAAACAATCTCTAAGGGAAAAAGAGGCAGAAAAAAATTACCTTTCATCAGTGAGCTCAAATCTCAGAAATAGATATGGAAGGAATCCATATAGATATAGTCACAGTAGTTTCTCTCTGCAGGTTTATGAACATCTTCGACTAAGGGTTAGAAAATATTGGAAACTGTTGTAAATATTGCTACATTTGAGTGTGTATTATGTGAGCAGATGGGTAATGAGGATTCTTAGCTTAAGAATCATTGTAAGCAAGGCCTAGGGACTCCTCTCTCCCAACTCCAGTGTCATTTTTTGTACCTGAGAAATTGTCTTGATTGTAATCTTCATAGAGACTGAGAATGCTGGTATTTCTCCTCTCTTAACTCTCATAAAGGTAGACTGGAGCAGTTTGACCAGGCTGTTTCTGGCTGTTGGTTTCCTTGTGAAGACTGTGGAACTCTGATCCCACAAATGTTCAGCACTGATGGGTGATGCCTATAGGCTAGATTATTGCATGTTTTCAACAGACTTTGTCTTTTTTCTATTTCTAAAATCCTATCTTTTCTCATTTGTTATTCCAATATCTTTTTGAAAGAAATCATTTCTTTGCTTTAAACACTTGGCTTTCAACCTGTTGATTGCAGCTCAGCCTCTAGCTTTATAAAGACATGGAAATCACTTATTGACATCAGATTTGGGGGGCAGGATGTATAGAAAGAAGTCTTTACATAGTTGACTTAAAAGAAAGACATTCAATGCCTTGGATCATTCAATAATAAGATTCTGGAAGACAATGACTGACAAGAATGAGATATCACCTATAGTCACTAGAAATGCCACATTTCTTGAAGGTAAAGCTTTGGTGGTGATGAGGCAGTAGGTTTGAGGGGCAGTGACACTTTTTATAGTCCAGAAAATTGCAGGAAAATAGAGAATAGAACATGTGACTCAATTCTCCTCTCAAGTTTAAGATCTGAAATGGGGGAATCTTTGTAATGACGTCTAACATATATACACAGCTTATTTCATACCATTGCACTCTTTGTTGGAAGGAATACACTGTTACCTGGTCCTTTGATTAAAAAGTTAAGAGCACTGGCTTAGGACTCTGAAAGAAACTGTTCCTAGAGCAGAGTGTTTCTGGTAGCTGGTTACAGAATTTAGCAATAATTATGATTCTGTTTATCTATTATTTTTAATTGAGTGATTAAAACTTTCTACAGACTCTTGGAGCAACTGGCACCAATGAGAATCATAAATGTCAAAAGTGAATAAAAATACAAATGGTACAGAAGTTACAGTGTTTGCTAAATGATCATAAGAAGATCATATTTTCACTGACTCTATGATTTACTTTCATATTAATAAACATAAGCATACATAATTAAGTGAACTTTTGAAAACTTAAAGTGAATACTCGGTATATGCATGTTTGCAATGATTACTGCAAGTAAATGTCTGCTATATTAAATACAACTGAATTGTACTTTCATTAACTAGAAATAAAACATCTAGCTAGCCTGTAAGCAAAGATATGTATAATCATCATCAATTACAAGACAGCCAAACTATACCATAGAGTCTGATAGTTAGCTAGGCTACTGGAAGCTTTCACTATAATTCTGGCTACTCAGGAGGCTGAGGTCTGAGCATTGTAGTTCAAAGCCATCCCAGAGCAGAGAAGTCCTTAAGGCTCTTTCTCTTATTATTCAACAAAATATCAGATTGGAGATAGTGTCAATTAGGAGAGAGTCATCAGTGACAAGAGACAGCACTAAGAACTAAGTTCAAGTGAAAGCATAAGCCCTCTATCCTGGAATATGCCTCTTTTCTTCCCCTGCTGTGAAAATCCAAAGATCCTGGTAGTAATTTGCCTAGTCCTCCTATGTTGAATTGCAAGCAACCACATCATGAAATGATAAGAGCACTGAGGGGTAATGAGACACAGTACATAGTTCTGTAGATGTTTTGTAAGCATGTAATTGAAGATGTCCTAAAGTAGAGATACATACACATTTGAGCAGAGGTCTTTGTTCAACACTGGGTTTGATGTATGGATTTAAGCAGTCATCAAAATAAAGGTGTGCTTACAACCATGGAACCCAGATTAGAGAACAGAAGACAGAAATTCGAAGATTTTGAAATGCAAATAAAATTGGTTTCATCACTGGAGGAATATCAATACCAAACTTCAGACTTTATTACCGAGCTATAGTAACCAAAACAGCTTTGTACCAGCACAAGAACAGGCATGAGGACCACTGGAATAGAACTGAAGACCCAGAAATCAACCCACAAACCTATGACCACCTAATCTTTGATAAGGGAGCCAAAGAAAATAGAATGGAAGAAAGACAGCCTTTTCAACAAGTGGTGCTGGCAGAACTGGTTAAGCACCTGCAGAAAACTAAAGTTGGATCCTTCTTTGTCACCCTGCACCAGGATTAATTTCAAATGGATCAAAGACCTTGAGGTAAAAGCAGATACACTGAAAACTTTACAAGAAGGAATAGGAGACACAGTAGGTCTCCTTGGCACAGGTTGAAACTTTCTTAATAAAGATCCAGAAACACAACAAATTAAAGAAAGTTTGGACAAAAGGGATTGCATTAAACTGCAGAGCTTCTTTATGACAAAGGACATAGCTAGCAAGTTAAAACTAGAAACCCCACAGAGTGGGAGAAAATCTTCACTAACCATGCAACAGACAAAGGCCTTATATCTAACATATATTTACATAAAAAATTGAATCTCTCAAAAACAAATTTTCAAAGAAACAACCTATCCCATTAAAAGGTGGGCTAAAGACTTAGAGACTTCTCTGAAGAAGAAATAAGATGGCCTATAGACACATGAAATGCTCAACATCTCTGCCCATAAAAAATGCAAATCAAAACAACTCTGAGATTCCACCCCACTCCAGTTAGAATGGCCATGATCCATTATCGAGAAATCTAATAACAACAGATGCTGGCAAGGATGTGGCCAGGAGGGATTGATATTACACTGTTGGTGGGAGTATAAACTCATTCAACCACTATGGAAAGCAGTATGGCGATTTCTCAAAGGACTAAAGGATTTACCCAGCAATCCCATTCCTTGGCGCTTACCCAAATGTCCAAAAACAAGGACACATTAAAGCCACTAGCACACTGATGTTCACTGCAACACTATTTACCTTAGCAAAGATATGGAACCAACCCAGAGGCCCCTCAGTAGATGATTGGATCAAGAAGATGTGGTACTTATACACCATGGAATTCTATGCTGCCATCAGAAAGAATGGCACTACCCCATTTGTAAGGAAATGGAAAGACTTGGAAAAAATCATATTAAGTGAAGTAAGCCAGACCCAAAGGAACATAGGCTCAATAGTTTCCCTCATTTGTAATAATTAGTGCAGATTTACGACTCATAGCAGAGGGTTAGAGTAGCCCAAAACCTAGATACATCAGATCATATAGGATGAGACCAAACATAATGAACTAACTCTAGGATATGGAGACAAGAAGTTTATATTGTGATTATTTTTCTTAATGAACTAGGTTTCTTTTCTCTTTTTTTGCCCTTATGGATAATCTCATATTGTTACTGTATCTGACTTTGTTACCTGATATATTGCATATACATTTATTTGTTTATTTGAAATAGGAAAGGGAAGGGTTTGGGAAACAAGATGATTGGGAAGGGGTGGGAGGAGGAAAATGGGGACAAAAACATAATAAGGAGTATAAATGTGTGAGAAGTAATTCACCTACTACCTAACAAATGTAACTGTAACCCCTCTATACATTATCCTGACATTAAAAAAAGAAAAAAAAACTGGTTTCAGTTTTTACAAAGTATTAGAAAGAGGACATAGACAACTCAGAGATAAAGACAAGAGAGAAGCCATACAAGTTAACAAGAAAAACCTAAAGGAGCATTGAAGAAAATATAAGGCAGAGCTGTGTTTGGTGGCACATGCCTATACTCCCAGCACGTGGGAGGTTGAGGCAGGAGGATACAGAGCTGGAGACTAGCCAAATCAATTGTGTGTGTGTGTGTGTGTGTGTGTGTGTGTGTGTGTGTGTCTGTGTCTGTGTCTGTGTAAAATTATATACATATAATTTGAAAGACATTTATATAAGTTTAAGGTCACTATTCTCAAAGGTCATGGGCCAAGTAAGCTAAATACTAATACACTTCAGGAGAAAAGTGTATATGAAGATCACTTCACATTTGTGAGTAGATCACAAATGTAATGGAGAATGGAAAACAGAGTGGAATTATTAAGGATAATACTCTAATTTTCCTACGACGATCATGTAGCCTCATCTGTGTCATAAAATGAGTTATTAAGAAATAACTGAAATCAATTTGACTAAAAATGAAAATTAAGATTAAATAGAGGCCTAAGAGCCTATGCAGATATGAGCCCCATCTGTATTTATATATTGAATTGTTAGAAATACAAAACAAGGAAGAAAAGAATTCAGTGTAGAGATCTTTATTATGAGAATACAAACAGCACTTATTTTCTAACATAGGATGAGTTTACCCATAGGACTTAAAAGAGATATTTGACTCAGCTTAGTGAACAAGAGGAATTTAATAATACAGATGAATTTTCAGTTAAACATGTGACAATCATACTTTTTTAAAAGTTAAAAAATAGAACCAGGCACGATGGCTCACGTCTATAATCTTAGCTACTCAGGAGGCTGAGATCTGAGGGCTGTGGTTCAGAACCAGCCGCCAGTGGAGTACTAAAGAACTTGAAACCCTTATCTCTAATTGATCACTAGAAAACAGTAAGTGAAGCTGTGGCTCAGGGGTAGGACAGGAGGCTGGAGCTGAGGAGCTCAGGGACAGCACCCAGGCCCAGAGTTCAAGCCCCATGACCCATACACACAAATAAAGTAACCTCTATGTATGAGAAATAGGGCTAACCCTATGAGGAGTTCATTATTGTTCTATAATGACAACACTAAAGCTCTGATTGACAGGTGTGAGGATAAGAAGAAAGAAGCTGGCTCAGAAACAAACCTTTCAAGGCAGAGCTGTCTTTTCTTCCTGTGCATATCTCATTGTGATATGACTCACATTAGCAGTGGTGAATCAAAATAGGATACATTGTGTGTGTGTGTGTGTGTGTGTGTGTGTGTGTGTGTGTACTAGTCTCAGGGCTTGAACTCAGGGACTAGGCACTGTCCCTGAGCTTCTGTACTCAAGGCTAGCATTTTACCAACTTTTGGCTTTTTGATGGTTAGTTGGAGTTAAAAGTCACAATGGATTTTCCTGCTAGAGCTAGCCTTGAATTCGAACCCTCAGATCTGTCTTTTAGGAAGCTTGGATTACAGGCAAGAGCCACTGGCAACCCAGAAGGACAGTTGTTGTTGTTTTAAAACATTCAAAACAATTACAATCAGTTACCAAAATACTATCTGAGAAGAGAGGATATCTTTGTGTATTTTCTCAAGAAGCACACTTTTTTCTTGATTATAAGAAATGGAAGATTTGCATTTAAGAAAAAAAATAGCAACACAACAGAAACAACTTGTTTCTAGAAAACAAAATGTATTATGGTGCTTACCACCAAAGTCAGGTACAACTTCCCCCGATTTTAAACTTTTTAAGTATATTTGCCTCTTTTCCTTTAATCAAAGACTTTCCAGCATCTGTTTTATATCATAAATGAATAAAATATGCCACATACACACAGGACATTGATCTTTATTTCTTTGTTTTTCATTATATATTTTTTAAAAAGATCATCAAGAGGAAAATGCTTTAAAAGTAAGAAATCCCTACAGTAGTCTGTGGGGAGGAGGAGAGGTCAGTTTTATCTATCCATGGATATATTACAACTTTGGAGCTGTGAATTAAAAATAAAATTGGCCTGAATTTTGTAATAGGTTTTTAAAATGAAAATACGAATTTCATTTGCTAGGCTGCCTGAATATTGAGAGTGTGTGGTTGTTGGAGGGGTTAAGGTTGGAGCCACTGGTACATATGTTTAAGGGAGGACTCATAAAAACCAGGACAGCTGAGACTGGGTCAATCCCATTTCTATGAACAAGCAGTGACCAATAGAAAAGGACGAAGAAGTTCCAAGAAGACTGAGGTAAGCCTTCTCCTGAAGTCTTGTCAAACTGGAAACAATGCATCAAAAGGTATTCATGGTGACTGGACATAGTAGGTTTTACTGTTCCTCATAGGAAACCTGATAGCATAAAGTCCAACATTTTTTTTTAGTCAGATAATTTTTCCTCAACTGATTTTTAGCCAACTGCAGACTCAGACACCAGATTCGACAGTGTATTCCTGGAAGTCAAGGTAAATAATTTTATTTTTTTTTAATTTTAAGAATTCTCAATTTGGCCATCAGCTGTAGAGTTACTTCAATATCTAAAGAAAAAAATCCTTATTCTAGGAAAAAACAAAATTAATGTGCGTCTGTTGGAATAAGGCCAGAATAGCATGCTAAACCAATGGAAGTTCCACACTTTGCAGATATAGCTCTGTAATTGTCATTTTCCAAATTAATATCAACATTGACAGGTTATAAATTACTGACATTATCTTTTTCTCAAATGATCAGTACAATTCATTGCCATTATCAATTGGTTTATCTAAGTAAACAGTGATCAAAATGTTATTCTTATGTATGTATATGTAACATGCATTTTCTAAGCAAATGTTTCAAGCTTTAAATGTTTCATGTTTTAAATGCTTATATACTCATACATTTCTGTATATTGATATATGTGTACATATATACACATGTACATATCTGCATATTTTCCTGTTAAAAGTTCTTTATGACCATATGTCTTTTAAATGTACCACACATTAGGAAATATTAACCTATTCTCTATTACCATCTACACTGAAAATAAGAATGTTGTGTCTACCTATATCCTAAATGAAATTTTTTTGTGTTTTCTACCAAGCATACAAATTATATAGTTGAATATATATAAAAATCGTGCTTATTACAAGTATATATGGAAATAATATTACTGTACTCAATGTAATTAAATAAGCTGTCTATATGTGTCTATATGTCTATATGTATGTGTCTACATATTTTAAAAAGTAGTTATACCAGAGGTATATTATATAAACTATGTATATGGGAGAACAATTATATATGAGTTTATAGTTCAATTTCTTGGTTGGACACCTTCATTAGATTCTTTACATTATAGAAATGTTTACCTCCACAAAATAAAACTTATCATCAAAGTTCTACAACCAAAAAAGAATAACATATTTCTTCAGATTCTGAAGACTTCTTTCACAAGGAACTGCTAAAGTATTCTTTGATCTGTTTATTTCTCTGGTTCAAGGGCCAGCAAACCTGGAAAATCTCTTAACAGATATACTCATTTCATAGTAAAAGTCAAAGCAGAAAAACATATGTCTACCTTAGAACAATACAAACTCACAACTTGAATTATAGTAAAAGATCACTTTTTGGTTTATATTCAACTACTGGTTTCAGTTAAGTTATTTGAATTAAGTAGCTTGCCATGGAAAAGCATTTAGGGCTGCTAAAATTTGCTTTCCACTTCTCAGTTTTCACTGTTACTGGATTAAAACCAGGAAGCTACAAGTTGGTCATTTTTTTGTGTGATTTTAAATGCCTTGTGTGTCACAGTTTATTCACAAATGAACCCACTTAATTTTTCATAACATTAATAAATTCTATGTATTTACATTTAAATGTATGTATATATGAGTTTAATGATTGCTATCTAAGAATAAAATATCATTAATATTTGAAATTAATATTTGATAATACTGGGCCTGAACCCATGGCCTCATGCTTTCTAGCTACTTGAGCCACTACCCCTAACCCTGAATTGTTGATGTTTTCATCTCTTTGCTGGAGACGCCATATTTACAGACATTGTTGCTAGGTGCAATTATCTTAAGTTCAAGAACCATAAACAGCTAATAGCTGTGCTTCTTATTCCATAGGTACCAGAATGGCCACCATAATTTGCTTCCTCCTTGGGGTGTTGTTTATAACAGATACTGTGTGGACTCAAAATCTGAGACAGGCCTATGAGCTACATGAGCTAGAGGACTGGACTGTGGATGACTTTGATTGTCCTATGGAATGTTTCTGTCCACCCAGTTTTCCTACTGCTTTATACTGTGAAAATCGAGGTCTCAAAGAAATTCCCGCAATCCCTTCAAGGATCAGGTACCTCTACCTTGAAAACAACCTGATAGAAACTATCCCTGAGAAGCCTTTTGAGAACGCCACTCAATTGAGATGGATTAACTTGAACAAGAACAAAATAACCAACTATGGAATCGAAAAGGGGGCCCTAAGCCAGCTGAAGAAGCTGCTTTTCTTATTTCTGGAAGATAATGAACTGGAAGAGGTACCTTCTCCACTGCCAAGGAGTCTAGAACAGTTGCAATTAGCTAGAAACAAGGTATCCAGAATTCCTCAAGGAACCTTCAGCAACCTGGAAAACCTGACCCTTCTTGATCTGCAGCATAATAAACTCTTTGACAATGCCTTTCAAAGAGACACCTTTAAGGGACTTAAGAACCTTATGCAGCTAAATATGGCCAAGAACGCACTGAGGAACATGCCACCAAGGTTACCAGCCAACACCATGCAGCTGTTTCTGGACAACAATTCCATCGAAGGAATTCCAGAAAATTATTTTAATGTGATCCCCAAAGTGGCCTTCCTGAGACTCAACCACAATAAGCTATCTGATGCAGGTCTCCCATCAAGTGGTTTCGATGTGACATCTATTCTAGATCTTCAACTGTCTTATAATCAACTCACAAAGTTCCCCAGAATCAGTGCCCACTTGCAGCACCTTCACCTGGATCACAACAAAATTAAAAGTAAGTAGTAATGGTGGTGGTGGGAGGGGGATGTTTCTGTGATTAAAACGCTCACCGTCATCATGGCCATTCTGCATCGACTTTAGAAGGAGCAGTCAGAAATCTTAGCCAGGCAATGGTAGCTGGTTTCTGCAATCCTAGCTAAGCAGCAGGCTGAGATCTATTTATATCAGAAAAGTGCACTACACTGTAGCTCCAAAATATCCAGCAGAGAACCAAGGCTGGAGGTGTGGCTCAAGTGGCAGAGCATCAACTAACCATTTTAATGTATTTTCAGTTGTAGTTACTAAATTTTTGTCTATTCTCAGTCTTAATGATCCAGGAAGTCCAATTCTCCAAGTTCAAGACGGCAAAGGAGATCCTTGTAATACAAAGGACACTATTATCTATAGTGGGGTTGAAATATTTTCATCTTCTTTTACTCAGAGCGATTCGAAGATCTCTGATCTATAGGTAGAATGAATGTGAACTTGTGATCAGACTATTCCCTTCAGCCTCCAAAGTATTGGAACTACAGACATGTTTCACTATATCTGGTTTGCTGTGGGGGGGGGTAGGTTTATTTAATAAGAAGGACAAAAATAACCTCCCAAAGAGTAAAATGACAAAATATGATTTCAGAGGAAATAGGAAAGCAACAACATCCTAAAAGGTATAGAACAATGGATAGCTGAAGCTCTCTAGAGTTTCTGATTCGACTCTACAAAGTAGAGTGTATTTCTCAAAGTTTTAAGTGTACAGGTTGGTATCTGCACCTTCTGAGTACCTGACTAAGAGGACTGATGAAGGACTTCAGAATTTCATCCTCCCCAAGCCATACTGACAGCTACTCTGACAACAACCTCTTGAAGACCATCACTATTCCCATGTAAGATTTTCCTAAACCAAAATGAAAAATCTATGTTCCTAGACATGAACTTCCCAAGGTATACTACCTTCTCCTTTCTTGCAAGCAGCTTTTGGTAAGAAGTAGGAATGTGTGTGGAGTCCTTGGAGGTAAAGATGCCATCAAGGAAAGAAGTCGTTACAGACAGTGGAGGCTGTGCACAAAGACAATTGACCTCTTTACCCATCTGCTCAAGGTCAAGCTGCATCTGGTATAAATAGGGAAAGCATCTCAATTTAGACATGGGGATATAAAGATAGCTAGGCTAGTAGCTATCTCACACAGACCCTTTAGGAAGACAACCTTGCAGAGATTTCTCCTGAAGTTAGATGCAATCTGAGGGCTTGAAGATGTAATTGTGAGTAGATTGTATGCCCTAAAATTTATGCTCCAATGTGTCATTAGAGTACATGATCACATGAAAATATTGTTTCTATGGATAGACTTTCTCTACTGGGAACTGTTCCTATATTCAAGGATTTCTGTTGTTTGGTAACCATGTACTTAAGCATTAAATCCAGGAATTAAATGGCTACCACCATCACAGTTATTTTTCCATAGTGAGGAAACATACTGTTTAAACTTGTAGTCAAAAGCAACAGATGTAGCAGGAAGAAGAATGTTGTAGATGACTATTGGCTGAGCCAAATAATATAATACCCAAGGCTGATATAAGTGTGCAATTTTGTTCTCAAATGTTCTACACTTCTATGCTGGCATCCTTTATCGTCAGGTACTGGGTATGGGATGTTAATTTCAGGTGATCACAGATGAATTGGAGACTTCACCCTGGAATTTGAAAATTAATATGTTTAAGAATGAGATTCCAGGGCCGGGAGTTTGGCCTAGTGGTAGAGTGCTTGCCTAGCATGCACAAAGACCTAGGTTTGATTCCTCAGTACCACATACATAGAAAAAGCCAGAAGTGGTGCTGTGCTCAAGTGGCAGAGTACTAGCTTTGAGGAAAAAGCTCAAGGACAGTGCTCAGGCCCTGAGTTCAAGCCCCAGGACTGGCAAAAAAAAAAAGAATGAGATTCCAGGCCAGACACTGTGGCTCACGCCTATAATCCTAGCTTCTCAGAAGGCTGAGATCTGAGGATCACAGTTCAAAGATACCCAGGGCACTAAAAAGCGGGATACTCTTATCTTCAATTAACTACTAGAAAACAGGAAGTAGAGCTGTGGCTCCAGGGGTAGGGAAGTAGCCTTGAGATGAAGAGCTGAGGGACTGGCCCAGGCCCAGAGTTTAAGTCCTATGACCGACAGAGAAAAAGAATGTGATTCCCTTACTCAAAGCACACTTAAGAAGTAGTTTGTATTATCTTTTTCTACCCACATGTTAGAGAGGCTTGTTTAAAAGGGTTTGCTCAGACATTTCCATTTCCCAGTTGTTTTCATAACTTCTGAACATCAGAATCTCCTAGATTGCTTTGTAAAACAGGTTTCTAGGATATATTCCAAGTGATTCTGACTTATTGGGTCTGGGATGAGGCAAAGAATTTTCCTACCCAGTGATATTTAGCTCTGGTTTACAATTGATGAACTTCACCTCTGACCCCTGCCAAAAAAATTATGTGGGATAATACTAGAAAGTTCTACAATAGAAAAACTGAGGCTCAACTAGGTAAGGATATTTGCCAAAGATCAGAATAGTTGTTAATGAAATAATTTCCAAGAAAAGTAACTGTTATACAAAATGTCCTCAAATCTTACCAGAACATTTCTCATACAATATTATAAAAAAAAGCCTATTTTATTTCTAAGCATCAGAAGGAACTCAAGTGTTAATGAAAAATGCATCCATCCAAATAAGTTCACATTTTCTGAGAAGTATTACAATTTCTTTATGAGTACATGATTAAATTAAGAACTTTGGTTTCTCATATTCTTTTTATTCAGTCATGAGTTATTAGGAATGAGGGTGATAGGCTATGAATTACAACATCATGCTTTCCAACCACCATTTACCTACTTGTTTTATTCAGGATCAGGTCTGAACTCCACCTTTAATCCCTTGAATGTGACAGATCTCATTCTATGATAATTTGAATGGTAACTGTATTGACTGTATCTGCATTGTACTTTTTCAGGGCTACTTCTATTAAATATATGTAAATATATGAATAAATAGTCAAATATAAGATATTATTCACATACATATATGTGATATATATTTTATATGAATAAATAAGAAATGTATTATTCATATAAAATACATATGAATACATTTCCACCGGTTTCGTCTATCAGGTCAATATCTCTCCAGTTGGACCACTGCAATAACTTCTTGATCTTTACCTTCTAGAGATTCCTGTGTTTCAAACCATTCATTCATGGTCTTTGTCTCCATAGACGTGAATGTCTCTGTGATATGCCCTACCACACTGCGTGCAGATCAAGATGCCTTCATTTATGGGCCTCAGCTGAGCTACCTTCGTCTGGATGGAAATGACATCAGATCTCCAATCCCAATGGACTTAATGGCATGCTTCAAGCTTCTTCAAGCTGTCATCATTTAAATGTATCATTGCTAAATCCAAAACTGGCCTTAGAGCTAATGTTTCTGATATGAAATTTGGCTACCAAAAGATAGGTTTAGGATGAAAATCGTATTTCTAGAGCTGCTGTTGGCTACCAGATTCATGCGTACAGCTGATTTATTTTTTTCTATTCACAGATGCTACTGCTTTTCTATCAGTTTGCTTTTCTTTAACAGACACAGAGTTAAGATAGTAAATCAACTCAAAGGTATTTACTTTTGTCTCTTTCACAACTAATATTAAAATAATCCCTCTATACTATGACACAATAAAAGGCTGATATATTTGTGTATGCCCAAAGTTGCTTTGCAGATGATATGTTAAAAATATTAATACAGTGGGGAAGAAAGAAGAAGAAAAGACAAAAGGACTGAAGAAGTTATATGCCTGCTCAGCCATGGAATGGAAATGTAGTCTTTTGTAGAAATAAAATATTCATACATTTCAAATCATGCACCATTCTGATTATCATGATGAAAATTCCCATCTTCTTCCTGCATCTCACCTAGGACGTGAATCATCTTGCCTGTATACATTGTGTCTACCCTCCCTGCCTGATAGTCACTTAATAACCCTCTGAGTTATCAGATGTTGTTTGTATTCTGGTCATGTTTCCTCAATAGACATACTATGTCAAAAGACCCACATTCACCTCACTTCATCTCATTCCACATAAGCATGAAAAACTTCTATAACGTTCACAAGAACAGAGAGTATATTACAATAATAGACTTTGGGAAAGAAAGAAATACTACATTCCCATAACTTTTATTAAGATATATCGCTATAAACTGCTCTGTTTTGTTTGTAATTGTTATGAATTGTGTTTAGTTTATAAATTAAACTTTATTATAGGTGGATATGAATAGGAAAAACATACCATACATATCTTCATCTAGGGTTTGGAGGATCCACTTGGAATCTTGGAATGTATCCATCATAGATAAAGGGGAATAATTATAGTTTTCAGAGTTGCCCGGTCTTTTTTTGTCACCTCATTTTTATATATCTCACTTCAATCGCTCATCATGAGAACTTTTCAAGTACAGAATGATTGGCAATTTAAGAGATAGGATGGATACATTAGACTAAAGAAAAAGTCTAAAGCAATACAAGTAGGGGTGAAAATATTCTAGGCAGAAGTTAAAGACTAGAATCCATAGGGACATTCTAGAAATTGTATTCCCAGCCTCAAAGCTAAGCGTGCATGTAGTCCTGGAAGGAATCTTTGCAGCTCCTTCTGTGGGGATTCACAGTACAGTGAGGATTCAATGAGGTAGAACATATGAGGGGCTGGAAGAGACTGTGAAACTTGGTATCTGTGTGTCTGTGCTGAAGTTTCTTCTGACATCATGGGTAAAATGGTTCAGGATCCAGCTAGGATTTTGTTCTTACGGTTTGGAGTACAAAACATGTGATGAATGTTCTGGAGAAAAGATCAGAACAGTAAAATAACGAGCAGGAGTGATTTTTTTTGTTTGTTTTGCAAAACCCATCTATAGAGATATGCATAGTGTATGTTGTGGTGCCAGGGTTTGTTTCTAATAGGGCAAGGGCTCTGCTGCATATTTCATTTTCCAGGTATTTTGTTTATATTAAAAATGACATACAGGCCAGGAGTTTGGCCTAGTAGCAGAGTGCTTGCCTAGCATGCATGAAGACCCGGGTTAGATTCCTAGGTACTATATACATAGAAAAGACAAAAGTGGTGCCATGGCTATAATGGCAGAGCTCTAGTCTTGAGGAAAAAGCCCAAGGACAGTGTTCAGGCCCTCATTTCAAGCCCTAGGACTGGAAAAAAAATGACATACAAAGCTGTTGGTTATTGAGGGTGTTGGCAGCTTGTCTAGATTGAGGGGACACTCCACATAAATGGAAAGAGAAATGAGTGAACATTTCTAGATAAGATTAAGTACTTTGGCACATTTGAAGCATATACAGAGTCTAATACACTTAAGAAACAGAAAAGGAACAGAAAATTAGTCCACTGTTTCAGTACCACAGCTGCTGACCAACCAGGATAAAGTTTTGAAAAGGAACATAGAACATGTAGAACCAAATAAAAATATACCCACAAAACTCTTTACATGGAAATGGATTGATTTTCATAGAAAAATCTAGTGCTTGCCTCTGAGGATATCATTTTCCTCTCTTTTAGTAGCGTAGAATAGGATCACATTGGATGTTCATATGCTTTCAATTTTCTTCCAAGTAAGGAAAAAAGGCTTAAGACAAGTTTGGTCAAGGTGTAAAGAAGAGAGTTAACACAGGTCACTTCTGTACCAAAAGACTGAGTGGTGTGAGGAGGAGGGGCAAAGTCTCTATCCTCCGGGATCCACACGTGGATCTTTAGGTATCTGGCTCTCAGGTAAATAAGAGGAGCCTAGGACTACTCTACTATCTAGTAGAGACACTTCTTGATTTTGATATTAAGTTACTGAAATGCCAAAATGCTGGGGGTTCCCTGGATAACTGGGTTTTGATCTACCTTTCAGTGATATAAATTGCTAAAACCTAAGTACTTACTATTTATAATGTAATATGTGTAATTTGAATTAAAATGATACATCAGCTTGGTAAGTTGGTTAGTTAAGAAAAATTTAAAGCTAGACAATCAGTCTCCCATCCTAGCCTGACAGCCTAGAAACAGAAACATTTGAAATATGTACTGATTCTGTATTTCTTGTGACTTTATATTTAAAAAAAAAAACTCTTCTGATTTGCCAATTTAAAGGAGTTTACATTGACTCTCTTACAGGAGTTCCTTTCGTACATCTATACACAATCTGCCACTTTTGATCCTTGCTTGCTTTTAGCCAACATCAGCCCTAAGACTACATCTTTTGTTTCACATATATGTTTTCCACATACTTCCTATATACAAATTTCAAATATGCAAGTTAAAAGGAATGCTTTTAGTATGACAAGTACATGAATCTTCAAAGTACATTTATATTTCCCCCTGTCTTCAGGGTTTTAATAAGAGACAGGCTCTCCATTTTCTGCACCCATCCCTCTAAATATTGAGCTGAATTCTTGGTGTCTCTGATTCACCACTTAACATACTTTTTTATTTTATTTCCATTGTCAACCAAGAGGTTGAAATCTGTCATATACAGTTGGCTTCACCTTCAGTTTTGCTAAAATGACTTTTAGTATTAAAAGGGTAATCTTACTGTTTAGTTGGTATAGCTTTAAAACTGATCCAGTTGGATTATTTGGTTGTTGTTGGTGGTAGTTGTGGGGCTTGAACTCTGGGCCTGGGTACTGTCCCTGAGCTCTTCAGCTCAAGGATAGCTCTTTACCAACCACTCTGAGCCACAGCACCACTTCCAGTTTTCTGGTGGCTAATTGGAGATAAGAGTTTCACAGACTTTCCCCAGGACTGACTTTGAATCATGATCTTCAGATCTCAGCCTCCTGAGTAGCTAAGATTGCTGGCTGAGCCACTGGAACCTAGCTCCAATTGGATCTTTAATCAGGCTTGCATATAAGACATTACTAGTAGATTCAATCCTTAGTTACTAGCTTTGCACATTGTATCAATCCTTAATCTAATCATCCAGATCTGATAGAAATGAAACTGTGTGAATCATTTTCTTAATGTACAGCCTTTGTAGATGACACCCTTTGTGATGAAAATTTAAGCAAATAAACCATACAAAGAGAAACCATACAAATGAGAAAGAGTTCAACAATTTTTAAGTTATTTCACAGAATTATTTGCTTCCAAGGAATCATTCCAAAATTTTAGTGGAAGATCTCAGCAGAATAAAATGAGAACAGCCACATCAAAGCTTCAGCATTTGTGAAAGAAACAGCTGTGACTAATGGGACTATAAGCAAGGAATTAACATTCAGTTATTCTGAAATACAGTTATGGATCTGAATGTGTTCACAAAAATATAAGTCCACACTCATTTAAAATGATCTTTCTGATGCCAGTGTACATGTATACATGCATATAAAATCTGATATATGTATGTGTATATATATGTATACATATATATCAGCTACACAATGTAATATCACATATTTTAATTCAGTGACTCTAAGCCAATATTATGATGCAATTCTGCTTAAATTTAAATTGTGCACAATACAATACTGTGTATAATGAATATTTCAGCATTATCCCTTTAGAGTCTTCGTCTCCTTCCCCTCCTTCTTTGTCTTCCTCTTCCTCTTCTTCTTCCTTTTCCCTCTGTCTCCCTCTGTGTCTCTGTGTATGTTTCTCTCTCACACACATGCAATATAATAAAACCAATGTAAATCTGGAAAGAATTATGTCTTCTCTCTACTGGAAAACTCAAAGGAAAACTTCAGAGGAAAAAATAGCATATATTTCATGTGCACAGGAAAAGAGTTGGCAAAATTCCCTCTCTGTATTATTTTTTATAATCTAAAGATTGCTTTTTCTACAATAATCTTGCAAAGATGTCCAAATGTTCTTTATCTGCTTTTCTAAATGAGAAGCATTTTGATCCCAGATGGTACATATATCATTTATCAAAAGTTGTGTGAGGCTAAGCACTTAAAGTAATTTTGCAAAACACACTTCATGGCTTTGGAGCTCCTTCCTCCCTATTTTTATTTGGAGTGATGAGAGTGGTAGAAATTTCTCTGAGATTGGCATCTAACATCTCTTTGAAAAGCTGTAAAGATTCAGAAACAGTCTCTTTCCAAATAGGTCAGTCTTCACTTATAGTTCTTTTAGCATTCATTCTCCCAATCAATTCTTTTAACATGTTCTTCAAAGGAAGTATGAATAGTAAAGTAGCTAAAGCAGTCACCAATATAACAGGGATAGCAAACTGTAACTGATATAAATCAAGCAAAAGATAAAGTGTCAAAAATGTTATTCTAGCTATATATGAGATTTCCCCCCTAAAGAACCATATGTTATATTTAAAGATTCAATCAAATTTCTAAATTGTAGTAGAATGTTTCCTGTAATGTATCAATAAATCTGTTGTGCATTACAGGTAAAATTAAAAAGAAAGAACAGTAGTATTTTGTTTTGTTTTGTCAGTCATGGGACTTGAACTCTGGGCCTGGGTGCTGTCCCTGAGCCACAGTGTCATGTACAGTTTTCTGGTAGTTCATTGGAGAGAAGAGTGTCATGATGCAGAGAGACTTATGATAAGCTGTGATTTAGGATTAATTCTGCCCACCTGGGCATTGTGGGAACAGCACCAAGTCCAGTTTTTCTGATGCTACCTAAAGTCTGTTGCTTACTTGAGAAAATTTTTTCACCAAGTGCAGTGGCCTGTAATCCTAGCTACTCAGGAGGTTGAGATCTGAGGATCAAGATTCAAAACTGCCAGGGCACAAAAGGAACTGAGACTATTACTCCCAGTTAACCTCAAGAAAAGGGGAAGTGGGTCTTGGCTCAAGGGTAGGGGAGTAGTAGCCTTGAGCTGAAGAGCTCAGGGGCAGCACCCAGGCCCAGTTTAAGCCCCATTACCCATAAAACAAACAAACAAACAACAACCACAACAAAAAGTTTCATGGATTTTAGTGCCTGGACTGGCTAGGATTACTGGCGTGAGCCACCGAGCAAGAGTGTTTTCTTAATTATATGTGTGGTGGCTTATTCCTATAATTCCAGATACTTGAGAGATGTGGCTTATGTGGATCATGGTTGAAGGCCAGAGTAGTCAGGCATCATCTCAAAAAATAATCCACGATGATTCACATCTATAAACCTAGCTACTGGGAGGGATAGGTTAGAGGACTGTGGCGTAAGGCCTGCTCTGGGAAGATCCTACTTGGAAATATTACTGAAAGAAGAAGAAGAAGAAGAAGAAGAAGAAGAAGAAGGAGAAGGAGAAGGAGAAGGAGAAGGAGAAGGAGAAGGAGAAGGAGAAGGAGAAGGAGAAGGAGAAGGAGAAGGAGAAGGAGAGGGAGAAGGAGAGGGAGAGGGAGAGGGAGAGGGAGAGGGAGAGGGAGAGGGAGAGGGAGAGGGAGAGGAGGAGGAGGAGGAGGGGGAGGGGGAGGGGGAGGAGGAGGAGGGGGAGGGGGAGGAGGAGAAAGGAGAAAGAGAAGGAGAAGGAGAAGAGGGAGAAGAAGGAGAAGAAGGAGAAGGAGAAGAAGGAGAAGGAGAAGGAGGAGGAGAAGAAGAGGAGGAGGAGGAGGAAGGAGACGGAGGAGGGGAAGGGGAAGGGAAAGAGGAGGAGGAGGAGGAGGAGGAGAAGTAAACAATAGGGAAGAATGAAGGAAAAAAGGAAAAAGGGGATGAAGAAAGGCTGCCATTTTTAATTAGCCCCCCCAAAAAACTGCAGAATATAGAGATATAAGTAGACATGAATGCAATTCAGATTGACCAAGACAGAGTAGAAACAGTTTTAACTTCACAAATTTCCCTGAAAAATTATCACAAAGAAGATAGCAAATGTGTTGCTTCTTTTTAGGCAAAATCAAAAAAAATCGGGAAGAGATGGCAGAATCAGCTAAGGCAAAGGAAGCTGAGCGCATGTCTATTGTACTGCAGCCATGGTGAGCATGCTTTCACCTTCTGTAGTTGGTGTACTAGCTATCACACAACCAGCTTCTTACCCAATTCTTATGGTTGGCTGAATATATGGAAAAACACAACAAAAGTTCATTTTCCCCCTACTTCTCTATAGATATAAGAATGGCTGCACATTCACTTCCAATTCTCCTTCTGCAGTAACACCAACTATAAATCTGATTGGGGGTGACTAGTTCATGGATGTAATCCCAGGGACATGGGGGGAGGGGTGGAACTAAAACAACAGTGAGAAAGAATGCCCAGAAAGTGTAGTCATGTATAATATCCATGGCGGATCCTTGGAGACTGAACTCCATTCATAGGAATTGTCTCAATGATTAATGCCATGGCTTATGAAAGCCTCCAGTGATGTTGAGGAACCTGAGGTTGTTATGTATCTCCTCCCACTCTATAACCATTTTTAAAATTCATTCCTCACCCCCTAAACAAACACCTGATCATGAATAGTTAGACATGAAGACACAGTCTGAAGAACTCATGTTAAAATATGTATTTGTTTTCTCCCCTTCCCTTTCCTATTTCAAATAAACAAATAAATAAACATATACAATATGCCAGCTATCAAAGTCAGCTATTGTAATAATATGAGATTAACCAAAGAACAACAAAAGAGAAGATAAAAACAGTACAGTATGATTGGGAGGGGATAGGGGAAGGGAAATTGGGACAAAAACATGAGAAGGTGCATCAATGTGTGAGAAGTAATACATCTACTATCTGGCAAATATAATTGTAACCCCTCTATACATTACAATAAAAATATGAACCACACCTAGAAAAATATGTATGTGTCTATATTGGGAGTATCAATCTGCTCTGGTAGTAGATAAGTGTACATACAGAATTAGATCAACAGATTTTGTTTCATCTGGATAGCAAAAGAAAATGGCCTCCTCCCTCAGCCATACAAGTTTGTCATGTGAAACTTACATAGTTGATAAAACTAACTCTTCCTTCAATTCTGAGCTTGATAAGTTTTAATCAAATAGAGTTTATGGGATTTATAACAACTCTACTCATTTATTTGTTTGTACTTAAAAAACCTCCAATGTCATATGTACCCCTGCTCATTAAATAAAGAATGGACTGTCTTTCTAATATCCAGAAAATCATCTGTAGAGTGAATAAATTAGCATGGCAGAAATAAAGCTTCTCCACAGGGGTGAAATCAACTTATCTGTTAAAGTAATTGAACAAAGATCACATTTTTTTATGATAGTCCATGTAATACTACCTTAAGACATGCAAAGAAATTTGTCAGTCTTTAATTTAGAAATTTAAAGAAAGACTCAGAAGAGGAAAGAATGATGCCATGTGTAAGCAATAAAAATTTAATCTCAAATAAGCCAGATCCTCCAAAAAAAAGAAAACCCCAAAACCCTATGATCAAAATTGCTTTCCAAACTACCTCATAATTGGTACCAGATGTTAATCATGAAAACAGCAGATAAAGAATTTATGGACACGGACACTGAATGCTTCATTTTGAATACTCAGAAGGTAACTTATGAAAGAGAAGGTCAGTACAAATCTGGTCAAGCAATAAGCCTTCTGTGATCATATTTTTTATTATTACAGGTCGAAATGTATTTTTGGATAAAGTTTAGGAAGTTAAAAGTCAACTGCATAGGAACAGATTTCTGGAGTTTTTCTTTTTGCATAGCTTTCATAATTTCCTCACTTGATTGCTACTTCAACATCAAAAGTTTAATAAGTCTAAAACTTATTTTCTCCCAAAGTTCTTTACTCTTAGTGCTTTATTTTTTTCTGTTTATTTAAACCTTCAAATAATTTGCCTATGTACAAATATTTTCTGTATTCAATTGGGTTCTTTCCTCTTACCACCAATAGAAACTCAAGACCCATGAGCATAGATCGGAAACAATCAATTGGTAGGAGAAATGGCAAGTAAGAGTTTAATGTTGGTGCAGAAAGATTGCTTTAAGGGAGAAGATATTTTCTATCCTCCTACCTCTGTCCTTTTCATTTTTCTATCCTCTTACCTTTGTCCTTTTCTCTTCTTTTTTTTTCTCTCCCTAGATATCTTTCTCACTCAAGCAAGAATGAGCATGATAACACTACATGTGTCCAGCTACATCTCATTTTAGTGAACTAGACTGAAGAGAACAGATAGATCAAAAGCTACAACATATTCTCCGAGGACACAGATGGAAGTGAATTTCCATGTCTTGTATGATGTGTCCCATCTGCACACAATTTCGGACCTACCTCATTGTGAGTAGGGACAGTGTCAGATTTCTTGATATGTCAAAGTATCTTATTTCTGGAAGAAATTATGAAAGAACTATTGATTATTAGTTCAAAAAGAAGACTGTTATCCTCTGTCACTCATAATTCAAGTTCTGGCAGTAACTATTCTGGGGCTCAGATATTCCACTGGGCTAATCCTGGCATGGCTACATTTCCAGCCTCCAGCTGTATGGTAGATGCTCATGGGTGGTCCAACCTTGTTAATGTGTGTGTATGTGCTCGTGTGTGTGTGTGTGTGTGTGTGTGTGTGTGTGTGTGTGTGTATTTCTACAGTAGCAAGCCAGGCCTATGAGCTCTGTGTGGAAGCAATTCCCTGACAGTGGTTCTAGACTCTGTAGAGAGCATAATTGTCATGTCCAGATGAAAAACTATGATTTCAAATGAAGAATGTTAGTTGGTTATATTTATCTTATGTATCACAAACTAATCATTTTCTTTCCACGTCCACTTTATTTGTCAATAAGTAAGTCCTTTAAAGGAACACACTGGAACCCCACCCCACAAAATAGAACCATTTCAGCCAGGTTGTTTTTCTTGTCATTAGACAGGTCCTCACTATGTAGCCTAGGCTTGTGTCCAATTCTAGATCCTTTAGCCTTGGCCTTATAAGTATTGTATTACAGTCATTTACATCTGACTTAAAGTTAGAAATCTTTACTGAAACTGAATATTTATTTCGTACAAAAAAATCACTTGGGCTGGGAGTTTAGCCTAGCTTAGCATGCATGAAGACCCAGGTTTGATTCCTTGGTACTACATACATAGAAAAAAGGCCGAAAAGGTGCTGTGGCTCAAGTGGTAGAGCTCTAGCGTTGAGAAAACCCAAGGACAGTGCCCAGGCATGAGTTCAAGGCCCAGGACATATATCACTTATATATGGAGACAAAATAAATGATATCCAAAATAGTTGTCTACATTATGTTTACTTCATAAACTTACTGTCTACTGAAATTCTAAAAGGTTCTATAACTTCATATTTTACTCTTCAATATACGTAGATGTTTAAATCAAATCAACGAATATTTATTAGAACACATAAGTATTTTGGGCATGATGCTCAGTGGACACAGCACAATAGAAAAAATTACAAATAAAAATTAAATGGTTGCAGCACTATTTACCATAGCAAAGATATGGAACCAACCCAGATGTCCCTCAGTAAATGATTGGATCAACAAGATGTGATATTTATACACAATGGAATTCTATGCTGCTGTCAGAAAGAACAACATTGCTCCATTTGTAAGGAAATGGAAAGACTTGGAAAAAAACACATTAAGTGAAATAAGCCAGACCCAAAAGAATATAGGCTCAATGATTTCCCTCATTTGTCATAATTAGTATAAACCTTGGACTCTCCTAGCAGAGGATTACAATAGAACAAAAGCTAGATACATAACCATAAGGCCATATAGAATGATGCTAAATGAAAGGACCTCCAAGATTTAGAAACAAAAGCCATATAATGTGTGGTTGTTGTTCTTAATGTACTATGTTATCTCTCATCCCTTTTGTTGTCCCTTGATTATCTCATATTGTTACAATATCTTATCTTGTTATCTGGTATAGTGTATATGTGTTTATTTGAAATAGCATAGAGAGGGAGGAAAACAAGATGAGGGGAGGGGGTAGGAGGAAGAAAATGGGCACAAAAGCATGAGAAGGGGTATCAATGTTTGTGAAGTAATGCATCTTCTATTTGGCAAATATAATGTAACTCTTCTATTAATTACAATAAAAAAGCTGTTGATGAAAAAATCAAATGGAAGTGAGTATGGTGGCTTTATCTATAATTTCAGAAATCTGGGTGGTGAAATTTGGAGGATTCCAGTTTGAAGCTAGCTCAGACAAGTTAATGAGACCCATATCTCAAAGAATAGGCCAAGCAAGATAGTATATATATATATATATATATATATATATATGTAATTGTTTCTGGGCAAGTGATGTAGAGGTTGCAGAGTCTCTTGACTAAGGCCATTCCTGAACATAATTTGAGATATTCTGAAAGCTGGCTAAAGCATAAAAGGACAAGGAATGGCTGAAGTGATAGAGTGCTTGCCATGTAAACAAATAGCTCTGAGTTCAAACACCCAGTACCACCAACAAAAGAATCATTGAAAAAGAAAATCCAATATTTAATACGCTATTTGAAGGGTAAATAAAGTCAAGTACCAATTGACTAGACATGCTTCATACCTTTAAGGATTTTCATTTTAACCATAAGTGCATGTACAGTAGAATACCAAACCTTATAAAAAGTAAACTTCATTCTGAAACATAGTACACAAGAGAACAAATACTTTTCTTCCTTATTTCTGAAGACTAGGAAAGGCTTTACTTATAAAATCTAAATTAAATATTTAATAATTCCAAAGGTTTCCTAGTGCAATGGAAAGGAAGTTCTCTTTCCTCAATGAAAACTTCATCATGCATTCCTCATAACACAAGACACGCCTGGATTGGCTGCCTGCACTTATCATAAACACATGTGTCAGCACAGTTGTTCATAAGGTTCATAAAGTTTGCTATTCTTCCCAATCCCTTTCCAGATGTTTGAAGTAGTCCTTAGCCATTTGCTTCACTGCGAAATAATAATGAAGTATCAAACTTTCCCCACAATCCCCTCCTCAAGATACCTTCATCTTGTGCTGTTCAACACACATCTTTGAAAGCTGTAATGGAGATGTATTTGTCATTTCATGTCTTAGGTATTTATATATACTTAGAAATAATAGTTTAACTTTCACATGTGATATCCTTTCACAGAAGAGAAATGCCAGGTATGCTGACCTGGATAACCACATGGCCTGGCCATCTGTGGATTTGCACTGTGGCTTTGATTTCAGATTCACATTATTTTCATCCTCATCGTGTTTGTATTTCATGACTTCTATCTGGGTCCCTTAAATAGATGTTGATTCATTAGTATTTAGTTTCATAATTTTCTTTCATGACTGTATTCCACCATCTCTGACATGCAATATTTTTGTTAAAATTTGGTTCAAATTACTATTTTTTACCTTTATTGCAACTTTTCTTTCACCGTATTCAGACATGCTTTTCCTAATATCTAATCACCCTTTTATTTTGTTATTTTTTTATGTTTACTTCTTTTGGTGAGATAATAATATTCTCCACAAGGTTTCAATCCTTAAAATTTGTAGAATGTTCTTAATACCTCCAAAAGTAATCAGTTTTTATAGGCATTCTACGAACTAAAAGTAATTCTACAAAACTGAAGGTAATCTGTATTGTACATTTGGTGTGTTTATAGAAGGTTCTGCAAGCAACCTAGTTCTCTTCTCCTCTCTTCAACTTTTCTGTGACTGCACTATGGATGGAGCTTATTTTTCATACCTTGATATTTAGTACTGGCCATGTAATTTTCTTTGGTCCATATCATGTGGGCAGATGTGAGAATGTAATAATTGTAGTTTAGTCTTTCAAGTTTCTACTTTCTTATTATACTACTGATATGAGATAAAAGAAAACTCATCATATTTGTGACAGTCTGAGACAGAGTCATGCTAGGTAGTTGAAGACCCGTGGAAATAAGTAGCTGATATTTTACCCTTCTGATTTCATACTTGGTGATTTATTATGTTGCTTTATTCTGGTAATAATTAGCTGCCACAAAAGTTTGCTTTACAGACTTTCTGTATCTCTAATAACATTTTAAAATTTATCAATGTAATTCATAAAACTATATTTGGTAATTGAAATTACCAATGCACAATGCCATATATAACATTATCTTTATGTGGATTTTCTAACGGCCTTACTATGTTGATTCCAGAACTAACATAACATCCTAACTATTTGCATTTATTATAGTTAGATAGATGATAGATAGATAGATAGATAGATAGATAGATAGATAGATAGATAGATAGATAATTGCCAGTCCTCAGGTCCTGAGTACTGTCCTTGGGCTTTCTCAAGGCAAGTGCTCTACCATTTCTGCCAAGGCACCACTTCTAGCTTTTTCTATGTATGTGGTACTGAGGAATTGAACCCTAATCTTCATGCATGCTAGGCAAGTACTCTACCACTAGGCCAAAATCCTGGCCTCTAATAGTTTTCATATAAGACTTTTCTTTTTTAGGTCAGTCATGGGGCTTGAACTCTGGGCCTGAGCCCTTGTCCCTGAGCTCTTCATCTCAAGCCTACTGCCCGCCTTACCTCTGGAGGCACTTCTGGTCTTCTAGTGGTTAATTGGAGATAAGAGTTTCTAGGACTTGTGTGCTCTGGATGGCTATGAACCATGATCCTCAGATCTCAGCCTCCTGAGTTGCTAGGATTACAGGAGTGACCCACGTCATCTTATAAATCTTTTCTAGCAATCCATTTTATTATTCAACTTCTAAAAAATAAATTAGAAATATCAGAATATCACTATTAGTACTGTATTAGTATTTAAACTATAAATACATTATAAATATATAGCAAATATATATTCATAAGTATATATAAATCATATTATGCACCATATTTTTCTTTTTATACTAAATTTGTATGCAATTAATATTTAAAATTTTGTGTACATTTGTCAAGTTTTAGTAATCACTCCAACTAAAAAAATTCTTACTAAGATAAATATTGTCACTTGCCCTCCAGCTCTTGTGATCGTCAATTCTGCTGAATTTTTTTTGTGTTCATCTTTTTTTTTAAGAATTTATTAACATTGATTTTTATATCATATTTTAAATGACAGGTTTAACAAAAGAGTGTTCAAAAAGGGACTCTCTATAATCACTGGGACTTAGTATTTAGAACTTAATCAAAATTAGGCTAAGGGTTTGTATGTCATAGAAACATATTAATTTATGAAATAAAACATTATGTCTATAGAGTCATAGGTTTTTATATCTATATAGTTAGGTTTATCTAGTTTCATTTATGCTGTGGTCCAAATTTCATCATATTGAAACTCAGGGGCCTAAGTGATAGTCTCAAAAAGTCAAGCCTTAAGGCGTTGTCAGTGTGGAGAGCAAAGCCCCTGTGGATTATATAAGTGACCCTATGAAAGGAGTAGCAAGGGAAAGAGAACTGGAGGAAAGAGCATCATAAGCATAGAATAGAACAGTTTAGACTCTGATAACTAATATTTGAAAAAAAACGCATTTCCTGCTGGTTTATTTGCAAGCATTTTTTTCTAAAAGTCTTGCCAGTGTCATATTTTGGCCTGGTGGAAATGCATTGCTATGCTCTAAGTTGGTGAGTGCTGGAAGTTTGTTAGCTATAACTTATCCAAAAGCATTGAGGTCAGCAACTAGAAGCAGCGCACAGTAATGTGAAGTGTTTGTCCTCAGTGTGTGGACTGACGTGCTATGTAGGGGTTTTCTGTGTGATTTTCCATTTATCTGTCTCCATATTCTTGTCCTCAAAAGCAAATTATCCAGATGGAAATTCCCCACCTCTGTGAAACCAATCGAATGCCATTTTTGCAAACATAACCAGTTGCTTTTGAATCTTAGGATGAAGGAGGTTTCATAGTGTTAGCACTCTGGACTCTGAATTTTAGGATTATGTTACCTGCTTAAAAATTAGCAATGCTTATGGATTTGTTATTGAACCTTGAAACCACAGGAATATCTCCTCTGGATCCTGGTTAGTTTTTGCTTTTTGGATAGTATTTTCTTATAAATTAATCCTAGGGCCACTTGTGGGTATACATGCAATTTTGTTAATTTATTTTTACAAAATGATTCATATTTGTATTTCTAATCCATCTTGATGCCTTTAGATGATTATCCTATTAAAATTCAAAATCTAAGTAGTAGGTAACTTACTCTCCCAGAAACTTACCTTCTTGTCAGCATTATTTTCTTTATAGTATGTCACTATTTAAAATTATTTTTAACAAAAGTATGTCACTCTTAATTTGAAAACACATTAAAGAAAACCAGTTTTGACTACTTTTAATACATTGCATCCACAGTTTAAGATGTCTTGACATGGTCATCATCAATTATTTACTGCAAATACTTCATAAATTATTTGTTTAAATATAAAACTACTTGTTTTGTATTGCCCTTTGTTTTTATATTTGCTTTTATCATTATCTCTTTACATTGACCAAAGGTAATATGGATTTAGGCAGAGTACACTGATAGATTTAAAATTTACTATCATTTATTTGTATAGTGCTGGGACTTGGACTCAGGGCCTTATATATGCTAGGCAAGCATTCTAGCACTTGAGTCACTCCCTCTCCTACCCAAATCCTTTTTCTTTTATTTTGCTTTGAGTCAAAGTCTCACCAGGAACTTTAACTAGGCTTGCCTGTTAAATTTACAATCTTCTTGTTTCCACCTTCTCAGTAGCAATGATTATAGGTATGCAATCACCATGCCTGCTAAAATTTATTCTGTGATTTACATATGCACACAAATGCAGATAATAACACTTACGATTCCTTAGAAATTATTAAACATCCAGGTCAAGTTGCTTTTGATTTAATAAAAATATGCATTAAGGAAATTGGTGACAAACATTACTGAAGTCTTTGGGGAGTAATGAAAGTTTGAAACCACTGTATTGGTTCATATATTTACATTAGAAATGTATAGAAGCCAGGTGATGTTGGCTCAAGCTTGTCACTGAAGGTACTCAAAAGGCTGAGATCTGAGGATCACACTTCAAAGCCAGCTTGTGCAGGAAAACCCTTAAGACTCACCTCCACTTAATGATCCAAGAGCTGAAGATGAAGCTGTTGCTCAAGTGATACAGATGCAGCCTTTATTTTAAAAGCTTGACATATGAAATGATGCACTGCAAATAATTCAGTGGATGTGAGACTAGATTCAGTGTATTAATTGGAAGGATAAATTTATGTTCATAGAAAAGTCCCCTTTTTGGTAATGAACAGGAAATTTCCCCTTGTTAATCAAAAGAACTTCTAATTTTGCAGTCTGTTACTTGGTGTTTTGAATTATTAGAAAAAGGCGAGATAAAATTTAATGTTTATATCTGGTGCCGATGCTGCAGACATTTTTAAAATATTTTAAATACTAGCATGTAAATCTAATAGACTCTCTTCTTAAAGTCTATTTCAAAGATATGTTTATTTTTATAAATAATTATATTTCAACAGTCTTGAAAACAGTACTTTCTAAACTTGAAATAGTTCTTTTTGAAACCTAAAGTTAAAAAACTACACAAAATAAAGAAACATATATAAAAACAACAGAACAGAGTTCCTAGCAACTTCTAAAAACTGGACCAACTGTTATCACTGCCTAAAAAAAACATAGCAAAATTAATATTCGAAGCACAGGACAGAACGAATGTTGGATGATGTTTTGGGATACGAATCAAATTTAGAGCAAAAAGCCTATTCAACTTAGACCCTTCAACTTATTCAAAAAGCTTATTCAACTTACCAGCAATGAATGCCCAGGGGAAAAATATATCATTTTGTAAATAAGTGCATGAATCAACTTATTTAATTCACACACGCTGAGTTAACCAAGTTAGACAACATAGAGAAACTCTAGCCAGAAGAAGATTCAGTATTAATCATAACAGACCTAATAAATGTCCAGTGGGAAATGAGGGCGGCAAAGCATTACAACTGTTGACATTCAGAGGCTTGTGAGGCCTTAAAAGTTAGAAAAAGATTATTCTGTAATAAGAACACCATACATGCACTGTGTGATACCATTCTCCTGCTCTAGTGAAAAAACAGCCTTCTTTGACTTAAAAAAAAAAATGTTCCTTTAGCAGCAAGAAGTATTTACTAAAGTAGACCAGAGTAACTGAGCTGATGTATAATACACACAGTGTGCATTGCCTGTGCAGACTAATGCGGGAACTTATCCACGATGATATCATGGTGGGAGGCAAAAGAGCACTAATGCTGTTGGTGAGAGCCTGAATTAGTTTAGACCATATAAGAAGTGCTATAGAATCACTCAAAACATGAAAGTAGAACTAATGTATGAATCTGCTCTAACATTTCTGGGTAAATCTCAAAAGATTCCAAGTCTGTCCACGAGAGCACTAATCACAATGGCCACTGGAAATCCATCTAGGTGACCATCAGTAGAGTTAGTGACAAGCAAAAGGTGCTATGTATTCACGGAGAAGTATTACTTTTCCATAAATGAGAGAGCAATAGTTTCCAGAAAATGAATTTGAACTGAAGGTACTCATGTTAAAAGAAATAATATTGAATTGATAAAGAATGCATGTTTACTCTCATATGTGGCATCTGGACACACATGAAGAACTAGGAGGGAAGAGAGAGGACTAAAAAGAGGCAGAACAAGAGACAAGAGAGAAATGTGGAAGAATGCATGTGATCAGAAGACTCAGTAGGCCAAGTGGTAGAATGTTTGTCTAGCATGCATGAATCCCTGAGTTCCATTCCTCAGTACCCTATATGCAGAAAAAGCTGGAAGTGCTGCTGTGGCTCAAGTGGCAGAATGCAAACCTTAAGAAAACTCAAGGACCATGCCAGGCCTTAAGTTCAAGTCCCAGGACTGACAAAAAATGTCATAAATAAATCTCTTATTTTGTAAAATTAGTAAAGGAATAATCATTTCATTTTAATATATTGCATATCCTTAATCCAGCATGATATTCTATATTTAGTTTGCATTCTCACTACATCATGAGAATGCTAAGAGCATGTGCCTCAACTATAGAGCCTGTGATACAACAGGGATTTTTTTAAAGGGAAATAAGGAAATAAGTATACTAACCTGTTATTGATATGCAATGGCAGTACTAAAAATGTTTTGGAGCCATTTTAGGATTACAGAAAAAAACTGAGCCATTAGTACTGAGTAACACCATGCTGTCCCAACCCACATATACTTTTCCTATTAATAATACCTTTCATTATTGTGGGACATAGTATAATTAGTGAACCAATATATTACCCCAAATCTGTAATTAATATTAAAGTTCACTAGAGTTGTAGGGTTTTGTCCTTATTTTTATGGGCTTCATTGGCGCAATAGGTCACATATCCACCATTTCTGTACAACATGGAGCAATATCCCCACAGATTACCCAGGCTTTTTCTATTCACCTCTACTCAAGTCTTCCAAGCTCTGACATTCATTAATATTGTTACTATTTCTAAATTTTTTGCCATTTCCAGAATGATGTGGTTGAAATAAACAACATAGTGACTTTTAACATTAGCTATATTTAACAATATATTCTTAATTTTAATTAGGAAGCCTACAGAGTGGGAGAAGATCTTCACCAACCAAACAATGGACAAAGGCCTCATATCTAAAATATATCAACAGCTCAAAAAATTGAATCACTCCAAAACTCATCTCCAAAGTAACAACCATCCCATTAAAAAATGGGCCAAAGACTTAAAGAAAGTCTTCTCTGAAGAAGAAACAAAAATGGCCTATAGACACATGAAGAAATGCTCAACATCTCTGGTCATAAAGGAAATTCAAATCAAAACAACTCTAAGATTCCACCTCACTCCAGTTAGAATGGCCAGGTTCAAGAAATCTAATAACAACAGATGCTGGAGGGGATGTGGCCAGGATGGATCAGTACTACACTGTTGGTGGGAGTGCAAACTCGTTCAACCACTATGGAAAGCAGCATGGCAGAGCCTCAACAGGCTAAACATAGAGATCCCCTATGACCCAGCAATTCCACTACTTGGCATTTACCCAACCATCCAGAAACTAGGGCATACTAAATCCACTACCACAACAATGTTCATTGCAGCCTTACTCACCATAGCAAAAATATGGAACCAGCCTAGATGTCCCTCAGTTGATGAGTGGATCAACAAGTTGTGGTATTTGTACACAATGGAATTCTATGCTGCTGTCAGAAAAAAATGACATCTCCCCATTTGTTAGGAAATGGAAAGTCTTAGAAAAAATCATATTAAGTGAAGTAGGTCAGACTCAAAGGAACTTAGGCTCAATGGTTCCCTCATTTGTCATAGTCAGTAGAAACCTTGGGCTCTACTAGTAGAGATCTGCAATAGAGCAAAACCTTGATACACAAGGCCATATAGTATGAAGGTAATTGAAAGGACCTCCAGGATATTGAAACAAAAGCCATATGATGAATGATTGTTGTCCTTAATGTACTATGTTATCTCTCATCTCTTTTGATGCCCTGGGTTATATCATATTGTTACAATATCTCACTTTGTTATCTGATATATTGGATTTATTTGTATTTGGTTATTTGAAATTGGACAGGGAAGGGGGGAAACCAAGACAGGGGGAAAGGAGGGTAATGGGCACCAAGACACATGAAAGGGTATCAATATATGTGAATTAATGCACCTTCTATCTGGCAAATATCATGTAACCCTTTTATTAATTACAATAAAAATATATTAAAAAGATTAGCTATATTTAACAATATATTTTTAAATTTTCCATTAAATTTGTCACCTGATTGAGCATTTATAAATTTTTTGATAATACACTACTACATAGAAATGTTAATATTCGTATGTTCATTTACTTATTAGAAAATAGGTTGTTTCCAATTTAGTGTAGTTTCAAATAATCCTGCTATAAACATTATTCTTATTTATGCTTCCCAAACTTTATAGTCCTTTTGTTACACATTAATGAACATTCAATACATGGTTATTATTATTTAGAACAAATTGTTATTGGTTAGGTAAATTAAGCTGAATATAAATTAGTTGAATATTCATCCTCTTACATACTTCCTTTTTTAAGAAATAGATCTATTTCACCCATAAATGTTTTTACTTTTCTCTAAGGAATGTTTAGCAATCTTTTTTTATTGCAAATGTACATATGTACAATTCTACTAACTTACATTTCTCTGCAAAGTCTTTGTCTTCCATTTTTGATATGTCTCTTTTAATGGACATATTATTCTGGAAATTTTTATAAAGTATTAATAATTTTTTCTTCTTTCTAACATTCATGGTTTCTGATTTAAAAGCTAATTGTAACTATTATTCCTATTCATACAAATATAAGAATATACTTGTACCCGTCTGGATCTATCCAATGATTCTCATGTCTTGTTCTGTAGTTTGTATAAGACATAACCTGCAATCCTTTGGTTTTTATTCTACTTGGACTTCTAAGTGCATAGAAAATATACTCGGTTTCTGTGGCAGTATCTTTGATGTGTAGAATTTCCTTCCATTGCCAGTCCTGTATGTTGCAGATTATTTCAGTAGAATTCTTAACATGTTAAGTATAGCTGCTTCTAGCTATACTTTGATCATTCAAATCACTATCCCCTCAAGGTGTTTCTTGATATCTTCTAACACCCCTTATACTTTTTATTTTTTGTTGTTGAAAATGTGGTATGATACACTCATTCCCTGTAGGAATCAGGGTTTTCCTATCAAGTATTGTGTTAATCTAGCGAAGGAAATGAGCTGTACTTAATATCCATGAAATGTCATTAGCATCATGAGCTTCCGTTTCCTTTTTCCATTGTCTTAGAAGTGATCAAATTTTTCTTACTGCAATGATGTTGAAGTGGTGGTCATTTGTCGAAGAGTGTTTCTATATACTAAAATGGCAGACCTTAGTAAACCTGAGTTCCCTGACTTTGACGTTCGCAAGCTGTTGTCAGTCAATTATATATATATATATATGCATTATATATATGCATATGAGTCAAGGGAGGCTTGTCTGGATAGGAGTTGTCTGATTTGAGTTTTTCCAGGCCAAATTGTGCTTTGTTATTCTATGTTCCCATAGAAAAAGGCCTTTGCTCACTTTTCCTAGAGAACATTTTAAAATGTTTACTAAACATAGAAATGGAAGGAGCAAGAAAATATGGTTGATAGGAGCATGGAAAATATATTTCAACAGGACATTATTATTGTTTCAGGAAAAATATCACATTTAAAGAGAAATAAAAATCCAAAGATATGTAATATTATATTCAAAAAATAGAAATCATCAAATAAGAATGAATCTTCTCCAGGAAAAATTGATCTAGTAGTAGAAAGGCCAAATGACCACTGGTGAGGTTGCCATGGTTCAAAGTGTAGCAAACAACTTAGGAGTCTCTGGAGATCAAAAACAAGTGACCTACACAGTGGAAATAGTCTGAAATTAGACTTTTCCATTGAGGCCTGTAGTGCCAGAAGACAATGAAGCAATGTTTCAATGTCCTAAGAAAAATGTAACCCAGAGATGTACTACCAAACAATTTGCCCTTATCCCAGAAAGCTTACAGACATTTTCAAACATTCAAGAAGACAACAAATAGATCATGTAAGAGATTGCTTATGGGGAAAAAATGGCAATGAAAACAGCCGTAAAAAAGAACTATCTTAAAATTAATCTGAAAAATTAGTCTAGTATGAACGGAAGAAGCCATTAATACTATTAAAAGTCATTGAGCAGATATTTAGAGACATATATCAAAGTATTCTATAATGAGACAATCTTGAGAAGTGAATTATACTCACTTCTTTTGGGCGGATGTTGCTGGTGATCCCGGGACTTGAACTCAGGGCCTGTGCACTGTCCTTAGCTTTTTCACTCAGAGATGGTCCCTCTAACTTTTGAACTTCAGCTCCACTTTTGGCTTTGGAGTAGTTAGTTGGAGATAAGTCTCACAAACTCTTGCTGGAGCTAGTTTTGAACTGCAATCCTCGGACCTTCTGAGTTATTGAAAGTATAGGCATAAATCTTGAGCATCCATGTAAAGGAGCTTTTTTACAAGGACATTGTGAAGGCTAAAACTGTTACATTATTCACAAAGAAGACTTGAGAGCCCCTCAAAATATATTAAAGCTTAAAAAATGTACATTCAGATATAGGAAAAATTATTACAAATGCTATAAAGAAAAATCCAACAAAAATTGAAATGTAAAAATTATAAATGTAAGCAAGTACAAGTATATATAAATTCAAGTAGTTAAAAATTATTTAACTTTCTTTTTTTGTGGGTCATGGGGCTTGAACTTTGGGCCTGAGCTCTGCAGCTCAAGGCTACCACCCTACCCCTGGAACCACAACCCTACTTTCTGTTTTCTAGTGATTGATTGGAGATAAAAGTCTCACGTTCTTTAGTGCCTGGGTTGGCTTTGAATCACGATCCTCAGAGCTCAGCCTCCTGAGTAGTAGCTAGAATTACAAGCGTGAGCCACCACACCCAGCTTAACTTTCTTCATATGTTCATGAGCACTACCCTTAAAACAGATAGCTGTAAACTAGTACTGTGATGAAATATCTGATTTTTACCACTTCCTTCAATTAAAGTACTTTAAAAGTATATCTAATGATAAGTATAATTACAAATTTTTAATTATATCTTATTATATAAAACTAATCTAGATATATAGATATACACATATATGTATATATACACATGTATATATATCTATATTTATATATTTCATCTCTCTTTTATCTGTGGATAATTAGTATAATTCAATGGTAAGCCTTCTAGTAGTGATTTTCTTTTTTTCCACATCGTTCTTGAATGTTTTAAAATGAGGTAGTTATACCAAAACAATAATTTTCTTTTTAGAAAATGAAATGCAGGAGCTGGAAGCAGGGCCTAGTGGTAGAGTGCTTGCCTATTCTGTATGAAGCCCTGGGTTGATCTCTCAGTACTACATATACAGAAAAAGCAAGAAGTGGTATTGTGACTCAAGTGGTAGAGTGCTAGCCTTGAGAAAGCTCAAGGACAGTGGTCAGGCCTTGAGTTCAAGCCCCAGGATTGGTTTAAAAAAAAAGAAAAGAAAATGAGATGCAAGTTAGTAAAAAGGAATAATGGGAAACCAAATTATCATGATAAAATTAGTGTTAATGGTGGCTGATTATAATTGTTATTTTAATTATGCATGAGTAATTTAATATTTATGGAATAATGTATCTTAGTCTAAACAGGAGAACTTTATTATTGTTGTCATATCTTGTTGGGCAATGATATTACTAGTATTTTTCATCCAAATCATCTGATCAGAAAAATCTGAAATTTGAGGAAACAGTATTTATCTCAGCCTAAATAAAAATCAATATCCATATACACACACATAACTTCAGAATATTTCTTTGTACATTTTCACAAATCTATTGCTCAAGATTATTTCTCTCTTTGTTTCCTTGCTGGAATCCTTCTTCATTCCTTTTTCAGTTCACTGATGATTCAGGAGTAAAAACATTTCATCTAAGGTCTAAGTCAGCTCATTAATTCTTTGATGATATTTATTTATTGAGTGCCTAGCAATAAAAAATGTCCACCATGTTTTCATGGAATGAAAATTCTAGTGGGAGGAAACAAATGAACAAATAATTTACAAAACAATGTGAAATGGTTTCTGATGTTACAAAGAAGTAGGCCTTAATCAAATGGAGTTTTCAGGGAAGGAATAAGCAATGATCTCATTTAAACAGAGCTCAGAATAAAGGGAGAAGTCAGCCAATTTGAAGATTAAAACTTCCAAACTCCATTAAAAATAAAGGAGTGATGAGGATACAGTGAGAACCAATGTTACAAGGGGAAATATTCTGGGAAACTTTTTAATATGAAATTTTCCTATTTCTGTCTGAATTTAATCTGAGAAGATATAGGCATAATATTTCCTCCAAATGAAAACCCATCTATGAGAAGAAAGCTCCCTAAATGGGAGAAATATTTGCCTTTCATTTATTCTTGATGCATTGTAATTTTTATTTTTAAGTATTTTTTAGCCAGAAGAATGATATGATACAGAAACTCTCTCAGACTGGTACCATAAATTTCTGTTATGTTTCATTGTATGGGACATGAACAAGAAGCCTAAGCAACAAGTAGAAATCAGGCCTTGCTTTAAGAAGCCCCTTAGCCACAGCTTGAAAAGGGACATAGGATAACAAACAAACAAAAAAATGCACTAGATCAGAAAAAAAGTAAGGAGAAAATAAAAAATGGGCAGCAAAGGTCTTCATTTACCATGTTCACCAAGAGTCAGCTACTGTCGCACAACCCAGACTACCATCACAAGGTATGTGTTTGTTTTCTAATTAGACACCACTTTGCTTTGAATGCTGCCACCAAAATCAATGGAGAAATCTAATCACCATTAGGAAAAGGTAAAACTTTATATACCTGTTCTGTTTGTAGGTGAGAATGATGGGAGGTAACTTAGTTTCCATGACACCATCATGGTTGCTTCCTAGTCAAATGTGTGAGATGGGGACATTTGAGTTGTGGCACTCTGTCCTGCAAGGCAAGGCTTCACGTTCCCTTCAGCATTTTCAGCATCTCTACTAGCAAGGATGAAGAATCCTACACCATGTCCTTAAACTTTCCAAACTATGACCAAATCAACTTTTACTCGTTCTAATTTACTTTGTCTTTTGTATTTGTTTATTGTAAAAGTAAGCAGATCAAGACAACATCCAAGTAGAGATCAACTTCTGAATTAGTCACTGTCAAATAGGTGTATGCAGCAAAAAGTGAAATACAATGAGTGCAGATGGTGTCACACTAGAAGCTTTGTGTTGTGGTTAAAAGAACTTGAGCTCTACTACCAGAATGCCTTAGTTATGATTTTGGCTCACGATGCTTGTTGTTGAAGTCATTTAACTCTCCTAGATCTGTGCTTCCTCTTCCATAAATGAAGGTATTAAGAATGACAGACTTACAATAAATACTTAACATGTTAGATATTATTAACATCAGTATTGGAGTATTTTTGCATGGAAGCAGATGAGGTTACACAAGAAGAAAGGATAAAAAGACAAGATGAATCATGGGACTAAAATCCAAAGAACTCCAAAATTCAGAGATTATGGAGAGAAAGAGAAAACAGAGAAAGCATGATCAATATGTTAGGAGACAATCAATTAAATAAACAGATACATTAAACAAATATAAAAGCGAAGGTGGGGCCAGGAGTTTGGCCTAGTGGTAGAGTGTTTGCTTAGCATGCACAAAGACCCAGGTTCGATTCCATCGTACCACATACATAGAAAAAAGCCGGAAATGGTGCTGAGGCTCAAGTGGTAGAGCTCTAGCCTTGAGAAAGTCTAAGGACAGTGCTCAGGCCCTGAGCTCAAGCCCAGGACTGGCAAAAAAAACAAAACTAAACTAAACAAAAAAACCCTGAAATTCTGTGCTAGGAGTTTTGCCTAATGGTACAGTGGTTGCCTAGCATGCACAAAGACCCAGGTTCAATTCATTCGTACCACATACATAGAAAATAGCCGGAAGTGGTGCTGAGGCTCCAGTGGTAGAGCTCTGGCCTTGAGAAAGTCCAAGGAGAGTGCTCAAGCCCTGAGCTCAAGTCTAGGACTGGCCAAAAAAAAAAAAAAAAGCTAAGGGAAGCTAATGATACAAAGCCAGAAACTGCAGTGGAATGTGGATTGAAAGGTGAATTGAGTAAGAGGAAATAACTAATGAATAACATTTATTTTGAATTTTATTTCTGTAAAAGGGAATACAGATATAAGACCAAAAGAAAAATAAAATATGAAGTTCAAAGTCTATTCATTAATGGATCATAATTATAAAGGTCAAAAATGAGTGATTTTCAAAGTCTTTACATAATTTTTATGAATTTTTAAGTGTGTTAAAAGTATTTGGAGAAGCCAGGTGTGGTGGCTCACACCTGTAATCTTAGCTACTCAGAAGGCTGAGATCTGAGGATCAAGGTTCAAAGTCAGCTCGGGTACTAAAGGACGTGAGGCTCTTATCTCCAATTAACCTCTAGAAAACAGGAAGTGGGGCTGTGGTTCCAGGGGGGGGGTAGGGCTGCAAGCTTGAACTGAAGAATTCAGGGGCAATGCACAGGCCGAGTTCAAGCCCCATGACCCACAAAAAATAAAATATATATGTATTTGGAGACCAGGAGTATGGCCTAGTGGTACAGGGCCTGCCTAGCATGGAGGCCCTGGAATTGATTCCTTGGTACCACATATACAGCAAAAGCCAGAAGCACTGCTGTGGCTCAAGTGGCAGAGCGTTACCCTTGAAGAAGCACAGGACAGTGCCCAGACCCTGAGATCAAACCCCAGGACCAGCAAAAAAAATATTTTGAAGGTATTGTGTCTCATGACTGTAATCCTAGTTATTAAGAAGGTTGAGAGCTAGAGCATCAGAGTTCAAGACTAGAAATAGTGCTAGACCCTATTCCAACCAGTAAAAGATGTGGCTCAAGTTGTAGAGCTCCAGCTTAGCCAGCCTAGCAAGCATGAGGCCTTGAGTTTTCGCGCAAGCTTGCACACACACACACACACACACACACACACCACATACCTTTATCAGGAGCCAGATTCTTTACAGTAAAAAGGATTTTCCTAAAGAAACAGATGATGTGAGTTTGTAGACTGCAGCTCAGGCTTTAAAGCCCCTAGGACAAGACCATGTGATTATCAGGTATGGGCAACACAGTTTATATGTGCTTAAGGTGGCACCAAAGACCTGGAGGTTGGACTTCTACTGGGTGGTAGAAAGCTTCTGTACTAGTCCATGCTAAGAAAACAGCAAACTGTCACTGTAGGCATCCTTATTACTAACAGTCAGTGGGAGAGGTGGACTGACACTTCTGTGACTTTTATGATACTGCAGCGTTTTGTGCTCAGGGGAGAGCAGTTAAGGTTATCTTCAGGGTGAGGACTTATTTTGGATCCTTATTTATCAAATAGAAGACAACCATTAGAAAAAGACTGTTTCGTTTAAATCTAATTCTGTAAAAATCAATGGATGGTATTTTTTCATTCCATAGGGAATTACATCCCAAAAAAGTTTTCTAAACTGTTTTCAGGCTTAAAAGGGAAATAGCAATAAAACCTCAGTTATTAGAAATGCAACTAGTCATAACAACTTATCCTTTTTTCATATATTTTTATTGTAATTAATAGAAGGGTTACACAACTTATCCTTTGAGAGTTTCAAATAACCAAACTTGGGATCTATTGAGAAAATTAGCATGAGCCTAGAAGATACTTTACCAAGGATAAAAGCCAGTCAGAACCGGTAGGTAATGCTTTTTTAATGCTCAGTGTTAATTAGGCCCTCATGAGACTATATCAGACTTGAGCCTTCACAATTTAAAACAAGCAGTAAAATATTGGAGGGCAACCAGATACGCCCAATGGAAATGACTTAGCTACTTATAAATTTTATAAGGAAAGTGAAAATCTTATTCACTTGGAAGAATAAAACTTGGACAAATTATTATTTCCTGCTTTCTGGGCTTTCAAATTGTCATGAACATAGATCTCTCCAATTGCATGAGTAGAGAGAGCTCGGAAGCCTAAGGCAGGCCTCATTGAAATATCAACATTTCACCAAAGGTTAGCATGTCAATATTATTTCTGAAATAACCTTACAGGTTCAGCCAGATTCCTACAGACAGCCAGGACTAGATAGCCCCACCCTTTTGACTAAATAATGAAGGAAGAAAAAGAAATGTTAGGTATTTCAACGATGTTCTACTTATCTATTTTGACTTTTAAATATCTGGAAGACTTTCAAAGACTACTGATAAGTACACAGATTTTGAAACTGGATCTGCCTCCCTCACTCTCAGATGACTTCAGTGCTATCTGGGGACATTAGCCCAGGAAAGAGCCAATGTGGCGAGCTGTCTCTGTGTTGTGTGTGATACCACATTCAATGATATTTGAGTTTCCTGTTTCCCCATAAGGAAAATCACTCTAAATTGTGAAATCATGAAATGCATTCTGCTTCAGACCTTTTGAGGGAACTAACAATAATATTTGACTTAATTTAACTCAGTGTGGGACATTGATGCAACCCAGGGTGGACATAGGAATTCCAATTTAGTTCCTTTTTTCCATCAATTAGAGTGACTCGAGACTTCAAGGATGCCTGGAAGATATTTGTGGTTCCAAGATGGCCCTGATGCTTTTTGAGAGGTCTTGGTAAGGTATCATGCCACACACACTACTACTGTTCCCATTCCAAATAAAACTGATCCCAAGAAAAACAATACATACTCAAAATAAGTCATATGCAAACAGGAAGGTTGGTGAAGATATTGAATGAGAATATTCTGGGTAGCCTAGATGGACAAGGATTAGAGGAGCATGGAAGTTTGTTGAGGGACTAGAAAATGGAGTGAGGGAATTCTTAAAGACAGGATTCCAATCAGTTGTCCCAGAATCAAACTTAACTTCAAATTCATTATAGTCATTCATTTCATTCATGAAAGAAAGAATCTTAATGCATAAGAACCAGGACCCTAGATTCAAAATATACTAGAATATGATAAGCAAGCTTCATTTTTTTTCTCTAGGACCTTTACATTTGCAAGAGTAAGAGATAGAAATGTAATACACACAGTTTTTCTCCCCATATCTTTAGCCACTTAGTTATTTCACTAATCATGTCAGGCATTAAGAGCCTGAAAAAAAAAATCTTGCACTTTTGGGAGGATTTATTTTCTTATGTAATTTGATCTGTTTGGTTCTGATAAGAGTAAAAAAAACACTCCCTCAGAACACTTAAATTGTATTTATGCATTTTTTTCTAGAAATAATGTTTCTTCTTTTTAAATTTTTAGACAAAAGTTTCATTGTTCACTGCCATGAAAGCATTCCAGACAATGAAAATAATTGGATATCTTTTTATTTTGCTTACCAAAACTGAACAGGTAAATCTTTCACAACATTTACCACATTTCAGTTATTATTCAAAGTGAAGAATTTCAAGATATGAAAGTCATACAGAAATTATTTCTTACTAGAGCACTAATGAACACGATGTAACCCTCGGTGCATTAACTTTGTTTCTTCTGGCTTGTTATAGATATGAAATTGAGTTAATTTGTTATAGGTGAGATATTAAAGCCAACCTTTTCTACTAAAAATATGTAAGGAGATACATTGGTAGTTAAAACTCTATAAATTCAACTTGGTTGGGGTGGCTATAAAATAATTTGGAGATTTTGGAGACTGAGAAGCCTTTATGAAGGTTAGATTTTCCAAACAGAAAGTTGAGTGTTATAAATTCCACCTCCCACAGACCAGGATTCATATCCATTGGTCAGGGGACAAATACCCCAGGCTCTACACTCTCAGTCACGTTGTGCCACTCCACCCAGTCGGAGCCAAAGGTAAGTTTTTACACTTGCTTTTTGCTTGGATTAGAGACTTTTTCCTCCACTATAAAAAGAACCTTTAAAAATAATTCAAATTGCTTTAATTATCTCTTAGTGAACTTTTATCCTATGAGCTTGGTTTAATTTGGTTGTTGACATATTTGTATTTATCTGGGACCATCAAAAACTATGAATTAACTTAAGAATAAATAACAGCAAAATAGTTGACCTTAAAAAGTCATATCAGATGCCAACAAAATTATACTAGTTTCCAATATATGCCTTAAATCAAGAGCCCTGACACAAACCACAATTTTGGCAGTAAAAGACAGGCAGTATTGATTGATATGGATCAGAAGATTATTGTAAGGAGAGAAAATAGTAATGTTTGTATTATACTCCTATTATTTCTAATGTGTCTATTATATTTCTAAATAAAGCTATAATTCTAGGATACTGTACATTTAGAATGACTTTTAAACTACATATTCCAAAGTTTTAAATAAGCATAAGTTTTCCAAGTCCTATAGAATGGTATGAAGTAATCAACAAATTTTCAACTAATATACTATATTCGATACACAATAATTAGGTTGCACTTTCTTCCTCGAAGGACACAAGCATACTTTGGGTATTTTTTAGAAACAAGAGGTTTCTTATTTTATTTTTGTGATTTTTTTTTCTGTTTGTTTTTCCCTTTTTCACTATTTTTTATTTTTGTACTTTTTTTCTAGATGTGTTTTTAATTTTTTTTATTGTCAGGGTAATGTATAGAGGGGTTACAGTTACATTCACCAGGTAGTGGGTACATTACTGCTCACACATTAATACCCCTTCTCATATTTTCCTCCTCCCCGTTTTCCTCCTCCCACCCCCTCCCAATCACCTTGTTTCCCTCACCCTTCCCTTTCCTATTTCAAATAAACAAATAAATGTATATATAATGTACCAGGTAACAAACAGATACAATAACAACATGAGATTAACCAAGGGGCAACAAAGGAGAAGAAAAAAAAACATAGTACACTAAGAACAACAATCACTCAAGATAAAGCTCTTGTTTCCATATCCTAGAGATCCTTACATTTATTCTCATCCTATGTGACCTAGGTTTTGAGCTATTGTAATCCTCTGCTAGGAGAGTCTTAGATGAGTACTAATTATTACCAGTGAGGGAAACCATTCAACCTATGTTCCTTTGGATCTGCCTTACTTCAGTTATTATGATTTTTTCCAAGTCTTTCATTTCCTTACGCATGGGGTGATGTCATTCTTTCTGATGGCAGCATAAAATTCCATTGTGTATAAATACCTCTTCTCCTTGATCCAGTCATCTACTGAGGGGCATCTGTGTTGGTTCCATATCTTTGCTACACAGCATACATTTTTAAATGCATGCACTTAACTAGATGGTCTTCACAGATTTTTAGATTCACACAGATGACTTGATTGCTGATAGCTTTAGAAACTATGCCAAATGCAAGGAACTGTGAGGTGTTGCCATGTATAAGCAAGTGACTACGTATTATAACCATTTATAGACTACAGAGTAACATAAGGTTTCAGCAAGTGCTTGATTTCTTTGAGCAATGGAAGTTGTCATGAAAGTACAAGGAAAGTACTGTTGTGGTTTAGTGGCCATAGTTAATATCTCTCACTTGAATAAACAGTTCCAAATCTGTCATCCAGCAAAGATCTCTGCAATGGCAGGTGACATAAAGACCAAGTTAATCCAGTGTGAATTTTTAAGTATTTGAAAAAAGCATAGGAGGAGATAAGAAAGAGCTCTTTGTCCTGCTACTTATTCTCAGAGGAATTGCCCTATCCTTCTGACTAAACCTGTTTCATAAAGACTTTCTTTCAACTACCTGAAGGTCAGTTTGTCTGCCAATGAATTTAAGTCTAAGGGTAGAAGTTAGAATGAAATCACTTCAGTACTAATACCACATATGATGTCAGAACTTGAAAAGCTTCTATCTAAAATAGAAGCTTTTAAAATTTGTTTTATAAAATGTTTTATAATATTTTGCCACCTGAATACATCATCACTAGGTAACTTTTTGTGTGTGTGTGTGTGTTGGGGGGGGGTGTCATGGGGCTTGAACTCTGAGCCTGGGTATGCTATCCCTGTGCTCTTCAGCTCAAGGTTTCCATCTTCCCACCTGAGCCACAGCCCCACTTCCCATTTTCTAGAGATTAATTGGAGATAAAAGTCTCACATTCTTTAGTGCCTGTGCTGGCTTTGAACCACAATCCTCAGATCTCAGTCTCCTGAGCAGCTAGGATTATAGGTGTGAGCTACTGCGCCCTGCTTAGGTAACATGATTTTTAGCCATACCAACTTAAATGTTAAAAATTTAACATGAGGATATTTTGATCCTAAACTACAATGCATTTCCATGAAAACACAAAGAACATCTGAAACTTGAGGATCTTGCTTTAACACATGAAAGTTTGAAGTTACAATAAAAAAATCATTACACTTATATAAGGTTTAAAAAATTAGTATAATCCTATATGTACAAATATTTTATTCTGGGAAACTTTCTTAAGAGTAGCCATTTAGACCTCAGTCCTACTGATTCAGCATTTAAACCTTAGATATCTATTAAGAATTAAAATTAAATGCTAAGGATAACAATTTATATTTTATGCTAATAATTAAGGAAAATTTTCATGAATCATAAAGGTGGAATAATCATAATCATACACATTTCTTTATCATTAAGTTTATATCCCAGAGATAATGAAATGAACTTAATCCTTATGAAGTGGGAAAATTCTAAGATGATAAAAATGCTTGTGATTATCATAGTCTTTCTGCATTCTACTTTTTCCATTTTCTCTATGATATGACATGGTTTTCATGCCAATAAAATGTTTGTTATAAAAATGTGAATAGGTATATGAATTTATTTGAACAACTGGTACCAGTGACTTCAGAAGCCATCTAATATATTATCCATGAAACAAAAGCTAGCTGCTTGAGTTCCTTAATGTTGACATTGATGTATTATTCTTACTTCATGCAAGCCATTCCCAAGCTATTATGAACTTAATATGTATACATTTTCGTATTTTACAATTAGGCAAGTTTGAAAGATGAAACTGTTAGCAAGACTTATTCTAGGACTTGTCATCGTTGATGCTGCTGTGGCTGCTCCAACTCCAGAGTCCATCAACTATGATTCGGAATCTTATGATGCCACTTTAGAAGACCTGGATGCTTTCTACAGCTATGAAGACATGCCCATCGATCAAGCGAAGGTAGCTGATTCTTTCCATTCTTTAGACTTTTGACAGCATAACTGATAACTGGAATTTGCTCATTTCTAAGTTGAGATATTTCATCTTATTGATTGTACAATCGCTGTTTATCTAGAACAGGGCATTCTTTTTTCATATATTTTTATTGTAATTAATAGAAGGGTTACATTATATTCACCAGAGAGAAGGTGCATTACTTCACAAACATTGATACCCTTTCTCATGTCTTGGTCCCCATTTCCCTTCCCCTACCCCCATCCCTCATCTTGTTTTCCCCCTTCCCTATCATATTTCAAATAACCAAATAAACATATATACAATATATCAGATAACACGGTAAAATACTGTAACCATATGAGATAACCAAGGGACAGCAAAATAGATGAGAGATAACATAGTACATTAAGAACAACAATCACTCATTATATGGCTTTTGTTTCTATATTCTTCTAGGTCCTTTCATTTAGTGTCATCCTATATGGCCTTATGTATGCTCTCTTGTAAATCTCTTCTAGGAGAGCCCAAGGTTTCTACTGATTATGACAAATGAGGGAAACCATTGAGCCTATGTTCCTTTGAGTCTGGCTTACTTCACTTAATATTATTTTTTTCTAAGTCTTTCCATTTCCTTACAAATGTGGGGATGTCATTCTTTTTGGCAACAGTATAGATTCCATAGAACAGGACATTCTTTTACAGTCTAATAATAAAGTTGGTTTTTGCTTTCTACCAGCTAACTTTATTTGTCTCAAACAACTTCACTAAAACTTAAACAGCAATTGACAAAAAAAGAAAAGAAATAAGAGCTTTATCTTGTGTGATTGTTGTTCTTAATGTACTATGTTATTTTCCTCCTTTTGTTGCCCTTTGGTAAACTCATATTGTTACTGTATCTGACTTTGTTACCCGATATATTGTATATATATTTATTTGATTATTTGAAATAGCAAAGGGAAGGGGGAAACAAGATGATTGAAAGGGGCTGGGGGAAGGAAATGGGGACAAAATGATGAGAAGGGGTATCACTGTGTGAGAAGTAATGTACCCATTATCTGGTGAATATAACTGTAACCCCTCTATATACTACAATAATAAATAAATACATACTAGAAAAAGGAAAGGAAAAATACAACTTGCACAGAAAATTTGGGGGCAAAGATGTCTGACTAAAGTAAATGAAAAGGAGAGAAAAAGCAGAAAGGACAGTGGTTTGCATCAATAGTGAATGTACCTTTCTGAATGATTGACTGTCATTCCAGGAGTAGTATAAACTTGATAAGAGTAAAAAATATTATGTAACTTAGGTATGATATCATCCTAACTGAATGCTTAGCATTTCACACTTACATAGTTAAAAGATACAGGAAATTTTCATGGATCAATAAACAAACACACTGTTAATTATTACAGATTGTTGATCTATTCTAACTACAAACACAAAAATATGACAGCACCTTTAAAGGGTGATTAAGTTTTGGGAACAACTAGTTTTTTTTTTGTTTGTTTGTTTTTGTTTTTTTGCCAGTCCTGGGCTTGAGCTCAGGGCCTGACCACTGTCCTTGGACTTTCTCAAGGCTAGAGCTCTACCACTTGAGCCTCAGCACCACTTCTGGCTTTTTTCTATGTATGTGGTATCGAGGAATTGAACCCGGGTATTCATGCATGCTAGGCAAGCACTTTTTAACCACTAGGCCAAACTCCCGGCCCGGAACAACTAGTTTTGATAAAGAAATATTTAAACAAATTAGACATTCAACTTATATAGAACTTGTATCTTTATCAAGAAAATTACAGTATAGAGGTTCAGTATTGTTTATGTTGCTTTGTGAAATGAGTCATATTTCCTAGTACAACTGTTTTCACAGTTCTCAGTCTATCACTCATAGGTTCTCCTCAATGTCTCTATTTCTCCGAGTATTTTTCCTTGTTTTGAGTAAAGTTTCAGTCCCATAGAACATAGAAAATGCATACAGTTTTAAAACCAAATAAAATGTTAGACCAAGAGAAATATATTTGATTTAATAATGATCATAACTTTTTAAATAAGGTTGAGTAGTGAATTTCAAGCTAATCTTTTCAGAAGATCCAATGTACAATAGAAGAAATTATTAAGTCTTCCTAAGCAAAATTATGAAAGAGATGTGCTTTATCTGTACAATTTTTAAACTCATTTCTTGCTCTCAGGCTCTTTTTCATTGCTTACAAACCTCTGGACAGTCTCAAAAGAGGTACTGGCCATTAAGAAATTCCAGCTGATATACATCTACACAATGATAATATACAACCCTACCACAATATTTTTATATTCTGTAATAGCAAACTCCGGGCAAGGCATGACATTATATCCTGAAATGGCTTCAGTCTTACCCCACACAAACATCCCTAATTTTGCATGCAAATATTTCTAAGTGAACTAAGACTCCAGACAACCTCTAACTTCCCAAGGCGGACTGAAATATATTAGTTATTCCTTTATTATGAATTTATCCCTCAGAAACTTGGTTTTAAAAGAGATTCTGTGAACATAGATATTAATACATATAAGAATGTGCAGCGATAAAAAATGATGTTTTAAAGAATCAGTGATATGTAATTTTAAACATTTGAAGGATTACTTCGGCAGCAAAAAATATGTCAACCAACATGTTCATTATCTTTTTATGAAATTATAAATGAAAAATTACAAAGAGTGAATAATCATGCCTGTTTAATATTTCACATTATGGATAATTTGGATATGATATGGCTATTTGTTAGGGCACTCTAACAAGGGAGATTAGCAGGGTGGGGCTGGCCTAATTTTTGAGCCATTTACATCAGCATGTGCATGAACCTCTATGGGGTAAGCAATGGGAAAGACTTCTAGATTCAGAGAGAAACTAGTAGCCAGCCATCACTGAGGAAACTCAGTGCTCCATAAGCAAGGAACTTGCTACATGACATCACAGCTTGGTCAGCATTGCTTTTGGCCTGAAATTTATTGAGCAGGGAATCCAGCCCACTTAGCCCTAGATTTTTTGTGTGTTTGTGCTGAACCTATGCTTAAACTTAGGGCCTGAGCAGTATCCCGGGCCTCTTTATGCTTAAAACTAGTCCCTACCACTTGAGCCACAGTGCCACTTGTGGCTTTTTCTGAGTAGTTTATTGAGATAAGAATGTCACAGATTTTTTTCTGTCTGGGCTGGCTTTGAACCATGATCTGTAGATCCCAATCTTCTGAGTAGCTAGGATTATAGGCATAAGCCACTGGTTCCTGGATTAGCATGGGATTTTCTTTTCCAATTGTATTTTATTGTCGAGGTGATATACAGAGGGTTTTCAGTTACATTCATCAGGCAGTAGGTACATTATTTCTTGTACATTGATACCCCTTCCGATGTTTTCCTCCCAGTTTCCCACCCCCTCCCAATGCTCTTGTTTTCCTTCCTTCCCCTTCCTATTTCAAACAAGCAAATAAATGCATATACAATATACCAGGTACCAAAGTCAGATACAGTAACTTTAACCACAGAAAATGATGAATTCAAAAGATGGCAACATGGCTGGAAAACTTGATGCACATCTACCATTTTACTTGTCTGAAAGTAGGGACTGAAGAATCATGTATGAAAGTAGCCAGGGCAAAACACGAGAGTGGTCTTGTTCAACTAAATGAAGCAAACCTTGGTTCACTCAAGAGGCTAGTAAAGGAGAACCCATTCCCTAGTGAATACACAAGAACTCTATCTAAAAACAAACAAAAGCAAAAACAGTAGTGCTCAGGATGTGGTCCAAGCAGTAGAACACTTGACTACTAAACTTCAGAAAAAAGGCACTTCAGAAAAAAGGCAGCTGCATTAGGTGATTTATCAGTTTTATGGTACTATGTTCATGGCAACATGGTAAGCAGCACTAGAGAATAAACACAATATGTTGTAACAAACATTGCTGTGAATGCTGAATTTGAATTCTACTATTACAAATTCAGCCTTGTGAGTCCAGCAATTTACCAGGTCAATAAGTCAAACACCTCCACAAACTCACTGTTGGGTTCTCAAGTGAATTCTATTGACTTCTTAGTGGCTGGGGAAAGCCAGTAAGCTATTTTTGTTTGGATAATTCCATACAGCAATAGTATAATATTGCATGATTTATATGATTTCTGATAACCTAGAATATCCACTGAATTCTTTATTGAAAAGTTTTAGATCTAGCTGTCCAATCATAATGCTATATCACCAAGTGAATAAAACAGAGGTATGACATCAAATGAAGCTTCTTTTAATTTAAAGGTATTACATGATCAAAATATGAATCTTTTGCTTTCTGATGAACAAGAGCTAATCTGAAGCTAAGTAGTTTGCTTTAGCCATATGACATATTAATTCATGTATTTTTACAGCAAAATTATCATGTGCTACTATTATTTCATTGACTAGATGAAGATATTAAGACAGTGAAGTTAAGTAACAGAGTTAAGAAAAAATAGTAATTGTAGTTATAGTGATACTATCTTTTAGTAACTGAAATTGACTTCCAGCAGAGCAATAAAAGACTGCATTATCTTCCCTCTGTTTCCTTCACTGTTTCCAAACTATCATTTTAACTTGATATTGGTTTTACTTGAACTAGATGCCAAAAAATTCTATTTGTGGATAATGTGAACTACAGATAACTGACTCTGTTAACTAATTATTGTAAGAAAGAATGTCTTGAGATTACTTCCAAGAATAATTGTAGATATGTATTCTTCAATATTTATTTAAGCTTTAGACAAAAGATAAATATGAGTGCATGGGTTTGTGAGTGTGGCTATCTGTGTATCACATTGTTTTGGGAAAGATTTCTAAACATGTCTTCAAAGATTCTTCAGAAACCAACATTTTTCAAAAGTTTTTCTCAGAATGGCTTAATCCAAGGTTTTTTTCTGGAAAATATTTATTTGGTGTTTTATGTTTCTAATGTTTAGTTTGGAAGTGGTAAATAGGCCATTTCTCTTAGGTTGGAGGGGACTTTTGTGCAGCCTGGCCTGTACTTCAATTTCTTAATTATGCATTCCATGTAGTTGAGATTACAGGCATGAATTACACACAGACTGACCACTATCATCCTACTCTCTACCTCTGGAGTTCAAGTGGTGAGCCACCATACAGGCACAGAGACTCACTACACTGGTGTTTCTTTGCATGTGTATTATATGTTATTTATCAGATCACAAATATATTCATTTCAACTATATAGGAAACACAGATATTATAGCCATTTCATGAGAATAACCAGGAGCTTCAAAGTTTGTTAAGGTTATTCAGCTAATAAATCGCAAAGCAGAATTTAAACCATATTCTTTCAGCACCGAGAGATAAATGGTAGTGAAAAGCCTCCTTGTTTTGCTGCATTTCTGTAATCTTCACTTCTTTTAACTGTGTCCAATATAGAGGTTTCCATTCCTTGAAATTCAGTAACTTGATTACTGGAAACCAGACAAATAACATTTTCAAGTGATTATAATCAACACAATATCCAGCTCTCTATGTGAGCTGTCAAGCACTTAACGAGATGTAACATAAAACTTTAGAATTTTTGAAAGCACCTCTATTAGAAACATGGAGATTGAGAAATCTTTGCCAAACTCACTTCTGTAACATCCAATTCAATCTTCAACACAAAAATAAGGTACAGCTTTATTGCCAGGTGTCCACAGTAGCACTGTTTTAGATACTGAGTAAAATAAATTTGAACCCAAGAATTTGGTTCAAATTCCCTTATGCTTAACTTATCTGGTGCCAGATGCTAAATCCATACAAATGCATCTTTGGTAGCTAGGCTGAAAGGCTAAATCCCTTTTAATATCTCTGAAAGGGAATTGCTATAACAGTAACAAGGAATAGTATCAACATGTATCAATGCAATAGTGGAAAATGATTTGGGGAGAGAGTTTTTAAATTTTGTTTTACAAACAAGTCCAAGACCTTTGTCTATGATTAGATGAACCTCCAATTGACATTTTGCTTTCTAAATACTTATTTTTCTAAAAATAAAGGTAGGTCTACAATCTGCAAATGGTCTAGGCTTTTCTGGTTAGGAACTAGTTGACAGAGTAGGTTTCCTAGCCTAAACTAATAGATGAGGATATTTGCTTAAGAATTTATCTTTGTTTGGGCTCATAGGCCATGAACATGCATACTACAGAGAATATCAAGAGAAACCATTGGCTTTGAGTGTTGTGTGTTCATATAGTTGCTTTTATGTGTGTTTGTCACAGTGAAACGTTGAGTGGCACAGATTCTAGAGTCAATATCCCACATGTAGTATCCTTTTGTCATACTTATACAAGTACTGTTGCTTCGCCTTGTACTATAGCTCATCTGAACCTCAGCATCTCATTACAATAGTTTTTGAGTATTAAATACTTTAAATATATCAACTTAGGGCATAGTAAATATATATAGTCATCAACATGAGTACTCTTACAATGGAATTGCAAACTTGTTGGTGATGACAGTTTCTTAATGGGAAAAATGGGATTTGCACTATGATGCAGACAAATTTTATTGAGCTCAGGTTTACCTTAGATGTTCTTGCCTACTTTTTTTAAAGGAACCAGGAATTAGGACAGATAAATTAGACCAAGCCCCTCTGTCCCTCAAAAATTTCAGACTAGCAGTTTAATAAATGGGAAATTTAATACAATTTTGGAAGACAAAATGAGGTAGAAAAGATATGTATGTAAGATTTACAGGTATCTATTAGGATGCAGGAGTCTATAAGCTTATTCACAATGTACTTACTACTGCAAAGTTAGATTGCCAAATTAGTTATTAGTCGTAAATTTGACAAGTAATGTGAGATATAGTTACTACTTTTGTTGTTGTTGTTGGCTAAGGGGTTTGAACTCAGAGCCTGAGTGCTGTCCCTAAGGTTTTATTGCTCAAGGCTAGTGCTCTACCACTTTGAGCCACAGCACTATTTCCAGTTTTCTGATGGTTAATTGGAGATAAGAGTCTCATTGATTTTCCTGCCCAGGCTGGCTTTGAACCCTGATCCTCAGATCTCAGCTTCCTGAGTCGCTAGGATTATAAACATGAGTCACCAGTGCCAAGCTATTTATTACATTATACCTGTGTGTTTATCCACCATCCTTTATGAATATTACTTACTTCATATATATAGGTAATGCTATCATATGTATATAAGTAAATATATAAAGATTTATAAATATAATCCTTCTAGATAATTTTACTTATAATTTAGAAATATAAATGTAGAAACACATATATAATAGACTGTATTATGTCATATTTGCTTTAATATGTCAGGTGTTAATCAGATATTATATCATAAGGTACCAAAAAATTTAATTATAAAAGTATAGAAAAGGACCAATAAAGATTATGAGCACATTAAGAGGCCAACACTCAGTTACATAAAGCAAAATGCATATTCTATTCCATTACAGATCATATATTTATATATACCTATATAAATATATATATACATATATGTATATGCATATATACATATATATACAAGTATCATATATATATATGTACAGAGAGATTTAATATTTTTTAATAGATTCCTTTGGATATTCCCCTTATGCCTCATCTAATTTCAGGATTGGCTGTGAAACAGAAATGAGACTTAGACAAAACTGTTCAAATATTCCCTTTAATGCATGCCGTTAAGTGTAAGCAACTATGGACTCCTCCACAGAGACATCCAGAAATACACAATGCAAACAGATACAAGCTGCACTGCTCTTCTCTTAGCCATTTACCTCAGAACAGAGCCTGTTCTAGGGAATCACAGGGCATAGAACAAAAAAAACAGAATATGTGCTCTTGACAAGTCAGTAATTTCCCCATAAAGGAAAACGAAGCATCTACACCAATTCCTTCTCCCACTCACCATCAGTTTAGTCTTCCTTCTTCTTTCAGCAGGACATGTCCTCTCACAGAAGGATATCTATTCAAGCCATCAGTCTTGGTTCTGAAGCCTAGCATGGGTTTTCCTTTCAATAATCCATTTTAGCATGGGCATGCTCCCAATATCCTGAGACCCAGAACTGTGCCAAGGATCACTACTATGCATATGTATTTTCCTTAGAGAAGACTAAAATACATCAAAGAATCCATCGATGAATCTACCCAATCCAAGTCAAGATCTGAGATTTGCTATTCCTCTCTAGATTCTATCTTCTACATAAAATCATACCAGTGTATCCAAGAAAAGAAGCTTGTGTTAAGTTCAGCAATAAAATCAATTGCTCGGTGAATGTCCTCTAATCTACCTGCAAAAACACCAAGATGATGTAAATTTATAAAGAACCCCACACCAATAGTGTAGTATGTGAGAAAAGATTCACTGTCAGCTTACCCCTTCTGTGGTTTGATTATGGTCTGAATGTGTCCTGAGAGTATTCACATGGCAGGACTTCAGACATCACTATGGTGGTGGTAGGAACTGGTAAAAAAAAAAAAACCTTTAAGAGATGAGATTTAGTAGGAAGTAAAATAGAGTATTAAATGATCTACCCTGACTACTAATTGGTGTAGTTTGGGGAGATCTTGGATAATTTCCCTGAGGAAGGTTTTCTAAAAGGGCCATATTGATTACTCTCTGGTCTCTCTGGATTCCTGTCCTATGATGTGATTTCTCCTTTTTGTCCATGCTTCCATCCTAATACCAACTAGCATTCAGCTGTCACTAGAGTTCAAACATAGCAAACAACTTAATCACAGACTTTCAATACCCAAAACTTTAAATAAGCCCTTTTCCTAATATAGTTCTCATGCTTGACTACTGTGGGGACATAATGGAAATGGACTAGTACAATGCATCGTACAGATTACAATTTTTTTAAATCTAATATTAGAGCACAAATTTAAAATCTCTCTTTATGATGTCCAGCCTAAAATATGCAGTATAAAAGTCCCCCTTTCAATGTCTTTTAGCTTTTACTTCACCTCAGCTAGCTAGCTAGATGATGATGATGATGATGATGATGATGATGATGACGACGACCAGCCATTGAACTCAGGACCCGAACACTGTCCTTTTGTTTTTTGGCTCAAGGCTAGCAATCTACCACTTTGAGCCACAGCTCTACTTCTGATTTTGTGATGGTTAACTGGAGGTAAAAGTCTAACTGACTTTCCTGACCAGGTCAGCTTTGAAGCATAGTCCTCAGATCTCAGCCTCCAGAGGAGCAAGAATTCCAGGCATGAGACACTGGGGCCTGGCTAGATAGATTCTTACTGCTTGATTCAAGTTGAGTTATTTTGTTCATTACAAATCAAGTCGATTTTTCCAAACACAGTTTCTTCCAATGCATACTAATTTTATGAGTTTAGTGCCAAGTCTTCTGCTATCTACGTATTTAGAGAATGATGTCTTACTTGACTTACAATGCTGATTGTATCCCTGCTAAATATAAAGGACATACTAATCCTGACTCTCCCCCCAAATATTTATATTCATGAAAGAGCCTAGAGATTTGCCAGAAAATGAAGTGACTCATTGAAACCTGATAAAACCAGAAAATGGAGAGGAAATAAATCGTAATTTCACACTATCCAAATTCTATTTCATTGCCTGTGGCCTACAACTTGTATATTTAAGCACTATTTTAATAATCTCTCACCAGCAGTTAAATTATAATATCACCTTTTATCAGTCTTAGAGCAACTATTCTGTAGGCATGTCCCATTATGAAAAACAGCCTGTCACCTGAGAGCTAGGCAGGAATATATGTAGTCTAGTTCTTTCGAGACAGAGAAATCCTAATCTCTACAAACACCTAAATGTCCACTGGCTTATCAAACACTCCAGGTACTTTGGACAAACCTACAATTGAGAGTCAATAAGCAGGAAAACCATGTACCCATATTAATTTCTCTTCTGAGTAACATTTGAGATCTTACCTCTGTGCAGGGCAGTATGTAATTAACTCTACATTGGTGTCTTACTCAGTCATTGGGTTTCACCTGAAGCTTCTTTGTCCTTCCTACACATATAAAACTTTGATTTGTAATTTTACTAAGTCCTGAGTTTTGGGTACTTGCTGCTGCTTCGAGTGCGTGTGTGGCCAGCTGACACACTGCTGAGAGAAAGACTTTCCAACCAGAAAGGCTCTTGTGCCTGGATAGCCTGTGCCCAGTGCCTTTACAGTTGTCTTCTACCATGGAGCTTATGAAGTCTACCTCACAGAGAGTTTCACCATGACTTGTGCCTTCTTTTGTTACGTTTTTCTGCTCAGCAGTCCATCTCAGCAGTCGTCTCCTATTAGCAGGGTGACTTCTATTTTGCAATGAATCTTTTTTTTTCTAGTCGTGAGGCTTGAACTTAGGGCCTGAGACTGTCCTTGGATTTTTTTCAAGGCTAGAGCTCCACCACTCAAACCATAGCACCACTTCTAGCTTTTTTCTATGTATGTGGTACTGAAGAATCAAACCCTACTCTTCAGTCATGGTAGGCAAGCACTCTACCGTTCCTGGCACCTGCAATAAAATGTTTTTTAAACAAAACCTCATAAAAATCACCAACTTGAGATAGGTTTTTATCTCTTGAAAAACAGTCTTTCTTTCATTTTATGATGATAAGGCTGACTTATCTGGAGTCCTTTGTTATTGTGCCTCAATAAAGGCTGTGTTGGAAGGGAAAGTTTGCTTTGTGTTCACATGGGAAAGATTGACTTTCAAAAACAAACCCAGCAAAAGCAACTAAAGTACTCCATTAAAACTAAAGACCTAAAATTTGGATGGTTTCAGATATGGTTTTCAGTCCAACTTGTTTTAAGTTGCTATGACTGCCTCCCTCCTCCTTCCTTGTATCTTCATGAAATTACTGACTGAAAGAGAAAAAAATTTTTTTGGCAAAGAAAGCTGGAATGTAGCCATTTTCTAACAAAACATGGAAGAAGAAAATAAACATGGGAGCAAAGAATAAAAAACACCCTGATCCTAAAAAGAGACAAACATTAGAGAGTTTAATTAAATAAAAATTTAATAAGTTTGTTTTTTCTGCATTGAATTTTCTTGAGTTATGAATAAGCACATACCAAAAAGGATTGACATTCTAATATGTAACACTGATACAAGATGCCTTGTTTAGTGAATATCAAATATTAGGATATAATATTTTGTTGCAAGCAAATATATTAACTAATTTTGATATTTAAATTACAGTGTTTTAGTCATTATACAACTATAAGTTTGGGCTTAGAGGAACAAATGTTAAAAATTTAGAAAAAAAGAATTGTATATAACCAAATAACCAAAGTCATTGAATGGCTGTTTATACAAGAGAAACTTGGAAGGTTCTAGAAACAAACAGCAAAATAATGCTCATTCCTGTTATTCTAGTGTCATACCATGTGCTAGATTAATAAATCTATAGAAACATTCTCTCAGTACAGTAAGGGAATTAATAAGGTTGGGGAAGCTGAGCAAGTCTGAGAACTCAAATATCCCAATGGTGATATTTTCTGAGATGTTCTTTCCTTGTCACTGCCTCTGGGATACATACTTATCATTTCTGGTCTACACTGTTTTGTGGACATGAAATATACTAGATAGTCTGTCCTGACATGGTGACGTTCTAATGACAGCTAAAAATGATAAGACATATATACAATTCACTGCAAATCAGTGAACTCAACGATGAGCCTGGCTAATGCTAACTGATGAATTACAAATATTGGAAAGATCAAAGCCAGAATCCCACATTGGAATGACATCTTCATGTTTCTAAAGCTTAGGGAAACATAACAGAATATACCATCAATTCATAAGAAAATCAAAGAGAAGGATAGAAAGGAAAAAGGATAAAGAGAAACTGGAAAAACACATACAGGCTCAAGACTGAATTACATTTATATTTGAGTATTCTTGATTGTACCTTAAAGGGGGTAAAGATGTTTTATATCTAATATAGGTTTTAGTAGCATAAGCAATAAAAATCAGCTATGTGGACAGACAGGTAGTCTGACCGACAGGTGTTTTGTATCTGTTGCTTCACACCTTCAAATGATAAATTGAAGGTGATTAAAAGAAGGGAAATGGGCCTGGGAGTGTGGCCTAGTGGTAGAGTGCCTACCTAGCATGCACAAAGCCCTAGGTTCAATTCCTCAGTGTCACACACACAGAAAAATCTAGAAATGGTGCTGTGGCTCTAGTGGCAGAGTGCTTACCTTGACCAAATACCCAGGCCTTTAGTTCAAGCCCCAAGACTGTCAAAAAAAAGTGAAAAGACAAGCCCGAATAAATACTTTAATAGTAAGAATAAATGCATCTATAATAAAAAATACTCTCCAGACATGGTACAGTGAGGTTATAGTTTCTGCAAATATATTGAACCCCAAAAGGCATTCTTCTTTTTACAGGTTGCTTATTTTATTTGTGAGCAAGCATAAACAAAACAGCTTCTAACGAACCCAAAATTATTTTGCCTCATTATATTGGATGACAAATGTGATCATACAGCTTCACGGCAGATACGGGCAGAAATTTCCTTATAAAGTTAAAGATTCAAGGGAGATCTCTGGAATATGTTTCTCCCTTTAGACTGTTTCTATTTCATGAAACATCTGTTTCAATTTCCCCCCTTCCTGGAGCCTCCTTTTGGTCTCTGCAAATCCATTTTATCTGAATCTGAGTCAGCGTCATTCTGCCACTCTCCCCCTTATCCTCTCCTACCACCTCCCTCCAGCCTGATGAAATTCATATGTCTCCTCACAGAGACTTAAGTCTTCTCAGCCTGAGATCTCTCCAGGCTTTATAATATCTTTCTAGAGCATCAAATGCAAAATGATTTCCCTTTTTATGGATTTCATTTTTGAAATGGTTAAAGTAGTAAGCATCAATGAGTCCTTTCTGGAAAATCCCTACAGCTAAGCATAGAGCTATGAGTTAAACATATTTTAGATAAGAATTTTTTTTAATTCTGCTTTGTGAGTGTTGTTTGCCTATAAGCTACATTGTAATGGTGCAAAGGGGAAAGACAACTGAGTTTACCATCTAATAGCTTTGGATAAGCATAAATCTGAAAAGTTTGTTGTTTCTTTGAAAGAATTTTTGTTGTTTCTGATGTGATACATTCAAATGCATTTCAATCTGTTAAATATGTCATGAAATAATAAGTGTATCTTTAAAATCAGGTAGTTATTTAAAACAATCTGAAAATATCCAGTCTAGCTATCCCACAGGTTGAAGTAATGGTTAGCACATCATTTGACATTAACTTAGAAAGCAATCTGTGTGGGTTTTGCCCATAAATAAAATAAAGGACCCTGAAGGACCCCTAGAAGCCCATATTAGGGGAGGTTTGTTCTAACTACAAACAGTATTCTTACAAGAAAAGGCTTATAACATCAGAGATGCAATTCAAAACAGAGAAACACATGTAATATGAGAGATGCATGACTTGAAAAAGTATCATTGTTTGCAGTTTTATAAATTCCTCCTGTTGGCAATGCTCTCACAAAGGCCAATTTAAACATAAATTATTTGTTATTCAAATCATATTGAATATATGGAAAGTTCATGCAATAATAAAATCACTTCGTTTTCATGTCACTGTACATGTTATTTTAGAAGAAAGGATACTTGCAGTAAAATATCAAATACTGGGGCCAGGAGTTTGGCCTAGTGCCTAGCATGCATGAAGACCCGGGTTCGATTCCTCGGTACCCCACATATATATCAAAATGCCAGAAGTGGTGCTGAGGCTTAAGTGGTAGAGTGCTAGCCTTGAGAAAGTCCAAGGACAGTGCTCAAGCCCTAAACTCAAGCCCAGGATTGGCAAAAAAAAAATCAAATACTATAAACTGTTAGTGAAGAAGAGAATATAGAAGAAATGAGAGATTAAAAATGAAAAGAAAAATGCACATCTTTTTCTCATCCTTTTTTTCTTCAAGGGAGTAGAATGAGAACTCACGAGTGAGGGGCACTTTGGAGGTTTGACTTTGAGCGGTATCAAATTAATCTGGACACTTGACAGCAATAATTCAATTCTTGTAAATCTCTGTATCAATCAAAAAACAATAAAATCGGGGCCCTTCAAACCCCATGAAATGAATAAAGATATTAAATGTCAAAAGCAAGGAGACAGTTTCTAAGGCTTCTTAAGAACCAAATTTCATCAAAAGAATTATTTGATAGGTCACAGATCCAATATGTGCTTGCACAAGTAAGCAGGCCAGGTACCTTGTTGAACACAACACCAGCGACATCTTGTGGCCAAGAAGTTACAGTTCCCATTTGTGTCCCTGACACAGGGACTGGAGACTAAGACCTGAGATTCATTTTTCTTTTGTGTTCAGATTGAAAGAGTGACAGTGATGCCATCTGGGAACAGAGAGCTTGTCCACCTAAGCCCAGACATGAGGGGAATGCAGGAGGAAGAAGATGAAGAGGAATCCACACCCAGGCTGATCGATGGATCTTCCCTACAGGAGCCAGAATTCACAGGGGTTCTAGGCCCACACACCAATGAAGGTCTGGCACATCAAAGATACTTCTCAGCTGAGTCTCCTTTGTCATCTCTGAAAGCTGCCAAGCTCCCACCATAGAGTGGTCTTGTGTGATTCAGAAAAATCCGGCACAGTAGACTACACTAAATTTGTAGCAGGGGCTAAATGGGAGGATTTTGCATTTGAATACAAAGCAGATTTAAACAATTCATCTTTGGCCTAATGGGAAAAACAAATCAAATAACCTGTGATTTGTGGCAGAAATCTTTGATGGGGTTAATATTTACTCAAAACCTTTGCCGTGGCATAGATTTCTAAGACAATTAAATTAGAAAGATGAAATCTAAGCTTTTGCAAACTGCCACAAGCCAAAGAGATGAAGTAATGATAGATGAGGGTGAGGATAATATTTTACACTAACTAGACATGTGCCATCTCTGCCCCACTGTACTGAGTCCTTCTACAATTTAACATACCACAGTCTCCTGTGAGGGTGTTAATAAGCCTTCTTTCATTATCTCTGTAACACAAGAGAGTAACTTATTAGATGCAAGGTGGATGTAATGCCAGTCTATTTGAATTCTGGACTGTGTATTTATTGAAAATGTTTGCTGTCCTCATTAATAAAAACAAACCTGTAGGGTTTATTTACTCTGCATTACTGAAACTTGAAAAAAATATATATTAATCTCTAAAGTGTTCTTCTTTGGGGAGTAGAGGGAGTGAGGCAGATCTTGAGACTAGAACTCACGACCTGGTCCTTGTCTCTGAGCATTTTTGTTTAAAGAAATTTGTCCTGCCCTTTCATTTTGAAAATGGTTTTCATTCCTATAGTTATTATGGATAACTTACTGTCCTACATAGTGCTGCCAGTGAAACCTTTACAGGCACATTATTAGTTCTTTATCACCAACTACAAGTGGGGCTCTTTTATCTAATAGTTTGAATCAAATATCTAATAAACATAGATGCATTATTTTAACTGCATAACAAAACAGTATCTCCCTAATTGCATTTTGAAGACATTTCTGAATCATTATAAAGGAAACATGAGGGATATAGCCACTCCAACATTTGAAGTAGATCTTCAGAATGCTATTGGGGCAGATGTAAGCAAGATATTTCATATTGATACTTACTTGTTTAATCTATGGTAAAATGAGAAATGTGCCAAGTGAGAGATTTGAATCTTCTGGACTACATTTTATTATCCACATTACTCCTACAAAGATGCTTTGACTCACATATACTTATTTATTTTTCACTTTCAGACTTTCCCACCTGCCTCCTGTGTACTTGCATAAGCACTACAGTGTACTGTGATGACCACGAGCTGGATGCCATCCCTCCACTGCCCCAGAACACTGCTTACTTTTACTCCCGCTTTAACAGAATCAAAAAGATCAACAGAAATGACTTCACAAGCCTGAGTATGGACGCTAGAACTGTGATGTTCTTTCTTTATTGACTTCTCAGAAGGTTATATGATAATGAAATAGATAAAACATACCTCATAAATCAATGGATTTTCCTCCTTCAATATATGAGATCGTTTGGATAGTGATAAGAATAAACAATGAATAGCCACTATAAAGTTCCTGTCAACTGAACATAAATCATACATAAATGTATACTACTGTCAACTGAATATAAATCATAGATAAATATAAATCATAAATATATACTAGTACTTACCATTACATATGACATTTGGAAGAAAATGTAATGGTTATAGGTTAACTGGGATTTAGGTATTTTTGAATAAGCATCTATGAAAGCATAGTTGCTATGTTTAATCTATATAAGCTTATATGTTGACTTTATAATTACTGCCAACTTAGAGTATCAGGTCCTATCTTTGTCTAGTATTTTAATCACTTGAAGATTTCTTATTGCCTGTGTCTTTGGTTATTAGTAAATATTCTACATAGGAAACTATTTGAAATAGAAATACAATCTAGACAAAGTTTATGAAAAGTGTGAAAAATTTTAAAGACAATGTACAAATTTATTTCCTAATGCTTCATTTCTTACCAACATATGAATGCAAAGTAAATTTGGAGGAAACAATTTTTAATAGGTACTTATTTCAGTAACTGTTCAATACTGGAGAAATTCATACTCTTGTTTTCAACATGCATGAAACTCTATATTCATATTTTACAGAAGTAAGCCATAATCAAAGGTGCTGAACTGTCTTATTCATTTTTCCTCCTAGATAATTTAAAAAGGATCGATCTGACTTCCAATTTAATATCTGAGATTGATGAGGATGCATTCCGAAAGCTGCCGCAGCTTCGAGAACTGGTCCTGCGAGATAACAATATAAGGCAGCTCCCAGAATTACCAGCTACTTTGACATTTATTGATATCAGCAACAATAGACTTGGAAGGAAAGGGATTAAGCATGAAGCATTCAAAGTAAGCTTTAAGTTTCATATGACTTTTACCCTTTCCATTTACTTGCTGTTCGTTGCAAGCACTTTTATTTCTTTGAGCAGATTCAGTTTCAGGAGACTTTGAACCTCTAAAATGAACTTTTCTTACCCAGCATCATGCTTTGGAAAAATAATGCTTTCTGGAATATTCTGAGGTTGTTCAAACACCCATCTACAGGGATATTCTAGAAGCGCATTAGTCAGCTAATAGGATTTACTTATATCGATGCTCCAGAAGAAAAACCTGATGTGGTCAAAAGATGATTGACATGAGTAAGTTATGGATATTGTTTTAAGGACAGAAAGCTTCTAAATAATACTGTATGATGTGTGAAATTCAGTTAACCATGATGATTTTGTTTTGTTGAATATAGCAAATGTGGTATTGGAGAACTTTCTTCAAAAAAAAAAAACCCAGTAATCAAATAATTTTGTCACATATTCTTATCCTATTGGAGCTACTCTTCTAAATAGACCTTATGCAAAGAATTTCCGAAGTGCTCTTTGAATGATCACCAGGATATTCTAAGGGCAGTCACAGGGAGTGACCTCACCACAGTGCCACTGTTCATCTGTCAGTGGTAGATGAGGTATCATTATAGTTGGAGAAAGGATGAAATCTCTAAGCATGAATGGTGGGGAGTCATTGTTTTTGTGGAGTAATTAGACAAGACTAATAGTTGTCTCCATCTCTTCTGTTTTGGTAGGCTGCTTTTGGCTTTGGTAAGTAACCAGTCTTTCTGTAGAGAAATAATGCCTAGACTTTAAAGGAAATTCTGTATCTTACCAAAATCTGAATGCAGAATGCCTTCTATGCAAACTAGGCTTCCTTGCTTAAACTGAGAACATTCTAGTGGACAAAGTAAGGTTCTTCTTAAGAGACTGAGAAATAGTTTTCATTTTCATAAAGAAATATTTGATCATAGCTAATAGATTCTAAAATTAGGTTATATTACATAGTAACTTAGAAAAAAGGACCTAGATAGACACATAATATTTTAAACGTGGTTGCAAGGAGCTATTTCTACTAAGGCCTGCATTTGAAATACTTACAGGACATGTACGATCTCCACCATCTCTACCTGACGGATAACAACTTGGACCACATTCCTCTGCCACTCCCAGAAAATCTACGTGCCCTTCACCTCCAGGTAGGCTTCTAAAGCTCCAGAAAAAAACAACACCAAACGGAGAAATGTCTGGGCATATCACCTGCACCCATGGGACACATTTTCTGCTTTCTTCTCTCCAATTGCTTCGATCACACAGTAGTTATACATTCATGGCACTATCTAGTTTGATTTCTAATAACTTTAGCCGTCTGTCTCCACTCTTGGAGCTTGGGATGCATCTTTTGGATACACAAAGGTGCTTAACATTAAAAAAAGTAAAAGCTTGACATAATTTAAAAATATGTGCAAGGACTAAAGGTGGAAGAGAAATAATCTTAAGCAATAGAAAAGATGAAATAAGTCACAAACTATAATATATGAATGTTTTGGAAACACGGACGATAAGTTTCAAAACAGAATCATAATTTGTAGTTTAATTATTCCATGTTTTGTAAATATCCCAGAATATAAAAGTCCGTAGAAACATAAAGTAGACTAGCAGGTGTCAAAAGGGGAAGGAAGAGGATAACCAATGTTAATATACTTGGAATTGCTTTAGTTGATATGAAAGTATTCTAAAATTGCATTGATGGAGAGCCCCAGCATCAATCACATTATATATTATATTTGGTAAGACATGGGGCTTGAACTAAGGGCCTGGGAACTGTTCCTGAGTTTTTCTCCTCAAGACTAGAGCTCTACCACTTTGAGTCGCAGCAACCCTTCCAGCTTTCTGGTAGTTAATTGAAGATAAGAGCTGGTTTGGAACTACAATTTCTGATATTTGCTCCAGACCTCTCATTTCTCTTCAACCTAGTTAACTTGAATGTGAAATGTGGGGAGATCTGTGTTCTTTACCAGCTCATTGGGGTTTTGAACTTGAAATTCTCTCTTCCTGCAAATAGTCTTGTTTTGGTTCTTCCCAGGCCCCTACTGTTTTGTCATTCCATTCTTAGCTCAGTTGCTACCTCTTAAGATAACTTGACAGCTTCTACCTTTTCTTTATAGTAGTCATAGTTTGGAGAAGTATTTTTTTCTATTCAGTTGATTTTCTGATATACTCATCTCATAGTTCTCTGACAATATAAGCTCCATAAAGATAGGATTTTTCTCCTTCATCTGTATTTGCTTAGCATGTAAAAACCACCTAATGCAAAGTCTTGATTGAGGAAAGATAAAAAGAATGAAAAGAGAGAGGAAGCAAAATAGACCCAGTGATGAGAATATGGTATGCCTTGTCTTATAATTTATTTTTGTCTTCCAGAATAACAACATTTTGGAGATGCATGAAGATACCTTCTGTAATACCAAAAATGTAACTTACATTCGTAGGGCATTAGAAGACATTCGGTTGGATGGAAACCCTATCAATCTCAGCAAAACTCCACAAGCATATATGTGCCTACCTCGTTTGCCTATTGGGAGTCTTGTGTAATTACAGATAAGGATTGGAACTATAACACTTCCTTTCACAAACCACCTCTTAAAGTTCTCTTCATGGTTTCAAATTACATTCTAAAAGATGGGGCTATTACATAAACTCCAACTAAAAATGCTAAGATATGATAAAAATGGATTACTTTAAGTAAATATCAAGTTAATTAGGAATAATCCAACAAAATAATGGAAAGAGAAAAACTATGTAACAGAAAAGGTTTCGCAGATGGTCTTATAATTCATGCTAACTTGCAAGTTTTGGTGAATCACAGTCTATTCATTTCAAATTAAGTATATGATAAAGAACATCGAAAACAAACACTTTAGTTATTTTCCCAAAGCTTAATAAACTTTTATATTCCTTTTTGCTCACTGATGCAATGTTTTCCCTAATGTACAAATAAAAATATCATAAATAAAATAGCACATGTGTTAGAAACTTACAATGGCCTCCTAAGGAAATATTCATTATAATTGAAATTTTTGAACTGGCCCTAAATTGACTGGTTAGATGGCATGTGTCTATGCATTTCTGCATGTACTCCCAAATTATAAAATATATTCTTGATCAAATGTAAACATACTTGTGAACATGTGAGAGTATTTCTAATCATAGAAGTAGAATTCTTGGTCAAATACTATCTCAACTACTAATAAACTCTACCAAATTATTCTTACATCAAATATTAATAGACTTTGCCAAATCAAACATTTTTTTCATCAACAGTGTGAGAGTGCATGACTCCAGAAAATCTCACTATCATGGTCTAACATCTATCTTTTTCAACATGGTATAGTCAATGTTTTAGTTGCTATGTTAAATTTAAAACATGAAAAAAAAATCTCCATTTAAAACTTAACCCAGGATTTTCAGCCATTTTTTTTCAATCAGCTATATTCCTATATCTAAATTATCTGATTTTTTTCTCATTGTTCCATATTACTTGTTTAAAGCCATTATGTATAGACACTAACGAAATGCAAACTCTGAGAGAACATTTATCTAATGTGTCTTTCTCTCTTTAGCTATAAAAATATTTCCTTGGCTGGGCACAGTGGCTCATGCCTATAATCCTAGCTACTCAGGAGAATGAGATCTGATGATCACGGTTCAAAGCCAGCCTGGGCAACAAAAGGACCTGAGACTCTTATCTCCAATTAAATTCTAGAAAATGGGAAGTGGGGCTTGGCTCAAGGGCAGAGTTGTACCCTTGGGCTAAAGAGCTCAGGGACAATGCTCAGGCCCAGGGGTAGGGCAGTAGACATGAGATGAAGAGCTCAGGGACAGCACCTAGGCCAAGTTCAAGCCCCATGACCCACCAAAAGGATATATATATATATATATATATATATGGATATATATCCTTGAATTAAGTTAAGTACATGCACACCAATACATTTTTGATAATAAAGTATATATGTTGATTGGCTTGAAACCCATGAAAGAAAACTAATCAAAATCTGAATACTCACAAAATAAAATAACCATCCAAACATCAGGCACTATGAGCCAATGACACTAAAAACTTGAGTTATTGTCTGGGTTTCAGATATACTTTCTTTTTTTGTGTGTATGTTTGAATATTTAATGCACACAAAAAACACAACGATACAATGGAGAGAAGTAGGTAACTGTAACCCCTCTGTAGATCACCCTAACAATAAAATTATTTTTTTTAATTTTTTATTGTCGGGGTAATGTATAGACGGGTTATAGTTGCACTTGCCAGGTAGTAGGTGCATTACTTCTCACACATTGATACCCCTTCTCATGTTTTTGTCCATATTTCCCTTCCCCACCTCCTCCCAATCATTTTGTTTTTCCCCTCACCTTGTCTATTTCAAATAAACAAATGTACGTATCATATACAAGGTAACAAAGTCAGATACAATAACAATATGAGATTAACCAAAGGGCAAAGAAAGAGAAGAAAATAACATAGTACATTAAGAACAACAATCATTCCAGATAAAGCTCTTGTTTCCATATCCTAGTGATCCTTCCATTTAGTCTCATCCTATATGACCTTATGTACCCAGGTTTTTAGCTGTGCACTAGTTATTACAAATGAGGGAAACCATTGAGCCTATGTTCCTTTGGATCTGGCTTACTTCACTAAATATGATTTTTTTCCAAGTCTTTCCATTTTCTTATGAATGGGGTGATGTCATTCTTTCTGATGGCAGCATAGAATTCCATTGTGTATAAGTGCCACATCTTCTTGATCCATTCATCTACTGAGGGGCATCTGGGTTGGTTCCATATCTTTGCTATGGTAAATAGTGCTGCAATGAACATCATTGTGCTAGTGGATTTAGTACATCCTTGTTTCTGAACATCTGGGTAAATGCCAAGAAGTGGAATTGCTGGCTCATAGGGGAGCTCTATGTTTAGTCTTTTGAGGAACTGCCACAGTGCTTTCCATAGTGGCTGAATGAGTTTACACTCCCACCAACAGTGTAATATCAATCCCTCCTGTCCACATCCCTGCCAGCATCTGTTGTTATTAAGAGTTCTTGCAAATCAAAACAACTTTGAGATTCCACCTCACTCCAGTTAGAATGGCCATTATCAGATATACTTTCTTATAACTACATTATTTTGAACAAGACTGAAAATGAAATCTTATTACTGAATGTAAAATCTTGTTCTAACTTCAAATACCTATATTAATTTTCTATTATGGCTTAACAAAAACTGCAATGAAATCATCAGCCTAGACAGTGACCATTTATTATCTCTCAGTTGCAACACAGTAGAAACCCACATGACTTACCTGACTAAGCTAAGTGGGTTGTAATCCAACTGGATCCAGTTGTTAATGGCTTTTCTCTTACCTGAGAGACAATGGGAAATCACTTACTTCCAACACATTTAGATAACTGGAAGAGTTGTTTCTTGTAGTTGTAGATTTGAGGTCCCTTACTGCAGTCTGTGAGTTATGGACATCTATAATTCCCCTACCAAACTTCTGTACTTGGGCCCTTCCATCTTCAGCATCTTCAGCAACATCTTCAGCATCAATGAATGCTCCTCCTCTCTCTGATTTGTTGTTCTGCTGCTATGCAAAGAAAATGATCAAGCACCAGCCTTGCAAGTGTGAAGCCTTGAGTTCAAACCACAGTACTGCCAAAAGAAGAAAAAGCAAACTGTAGATTTTCAAGTGCTCATTTAATAGTCAGGCCCACTTAGATCACAGCCATATTTTAAAGTCAGTTTGCCTGTGACTTTAACAACAATGCAAAAATTCAACAATAATAGCTACATCATTTGTGAATAACCAGAAGCTAGAAATCTCAAAGAACTGTCTTTAAAAGTCTCCAAATCACAGTAGTCTTAAACCACAGAGAATAGCCTTTTTTTTTTCCCTTCAATCTCCATGTAATGAAATAAATGGTAGTAGTGGGAAACATAAGAAAACACTAGGAGTATTTGCTGATGTCATTTTTTTCTTTCCATATATTTTTATTGTAATTAATAGAGGGGTTATATTCACCAGATAGAAGGTGCATTACTTCATAAACATTGATACTCTTTTTCATGTCATGGTCCCCATTTCCCTCCCCCCTCCCTCCACTCATCTTGATTTCCCCCCTTCCCTATCCAATTTCAAATAACCAATTAAGAACGTATAAAATATATGCTGATGCCATTTTATTATTATACTTATAATGGAATATTTGGTCACATTTCCACATGAACAAGGAAACATAAATAATAAAACTGACTTCTCTCATTTTGAGGCCATTGAATCATTTCGGTTTCAATTCATTTGTTATGTTATAAGAAAAAGAACAGCAATAATCTTTAGAAAAAAATCAGCTATTTTTAACATACAGATATACTTCTATCCAAAAATATACTGAAGTATTCTTTGAGGTTGGACATTTTGGGAAATATGATGAAAAGTAATATGGGCCAGAGAAAAATCATCTGGCAGATCTTACCATATATCTATTTTAATGAAAGTAAAAGATTAACCTATTAGTAGCTCTAGAGTATTCACAGAGCTATGATGACTTTGTAATATATGATCTAAAATGTTCAACTTAGAAGAAAATAGATATAGATAAAATAAAAGAGACCATAAGCATGATTTTAGTAGATAATGTCATAAAATTACTTTTAGGCCTAGAGTTTAACTTTAAAGGATGGTAAATGCTCTCTTGAAACTTCTTCTCCTTCTTCTCATTCTTTTTGTTTTCCTCCTCCTCCTCCTCCTCCTCCTCCTCCTCCTCCTCCTCCTCCTCCTCCTCCTCCTCCTCCTCCTTCTTCTTCTTTTGTAAATATTAAGGTAGGTGTAAGATATTTCAATTCCATAAATCAGGTCATGACTACAAAGCATCTCAATCAACATTACTTGTATCATTCTCCCCATCCTTCTGCCTTCCACTCCTACCCTAAACTTAGGTAACCCAATTTTTACATGTCTATTGAATATAATGACTATATTGGCTCACGCTCACCCTTTCCATTTATGTCCTCCCTTTTCCCTACCCCCCAATGCTTCCATTTCTAGTATTAAACTTGCTAATTATACACTATTATATCAAACAATGTGTCAGACATTCTGTATTTGTTACTTCACAACAACCTAAGAACTGAGAAGAAGAAAAAAAACCCATCCCAAGCCATAGATCAAAGGTTGGAGCTTAAATTACGTGTGCTGTCACAGGCTCACTCCTGAATCTTTTCATCCCACTGCACTGGTATGCTCAAATATCACAGAGGCACCAGCAGTCTTCCTGATTCAGCCTGTGATCACAGTGCACAGAATGTACAGGGTTGCTAAGATTATCATGTTTTAAGGCAGGGTCTCACAGCGTTCTCACCTCCCCTAGTACTGGGATTCTAGGCTTGTCCCAGGGTGTACAGCTCATCATGGTTTTTCCTGTATGTAGTGATGACTATCAAATGATCTATGATTTTCATTCAAGTCACAATCGAGAAACATTTCTGGAGACAAATGCTAGAAATACTCTTTACCAATGCATTGAGATTGAAGCTACCACACAGAAAAATATCCCAATGATATCTTTGCCTTAGGGTTTTTTTGGGACAAGGGAAAGCTCATTAAACACAGTAGAGACAAAACTTTGTTAAAATGTGAAGTAATTTAATCTAATATAATCTTATTTGATTGTTTTTACTTTGTGGATGAACAGTATCATGAAATTCATAATAGAGCTCAGCCTAGCAAAATATTGATAGCATATGCCCCCACAAATGTCATGCAATGTCTTTTTGTCCTTATACCCTTCTCGGAGTATCATTATTACAAAACAAGGGGAGATGTTTAGATAAAAACAAGAAAAATAAAATATTGAATGAAAAAGGCACTACTATGCAAATCTGAAATGCTAATTAACAATTGAATAAATATATTTGCTTACTCAGTTGCTTTGCTTGTTGCTTCTTTTTTCCCCTGAGAGCTGAGGACTGAACTCAGCCTTGTACATGGCCAGGCAAGTGCTCTTCCAGTGAGCTAAATCTTCAATCCCATGGCAGCCAACTCAACAGGCTATTTGGTAGAAGTCCTCTGCCATGAAATGTGGAGAGGCAAAGTGTCTGCTCTTTCATGGAATTGTGATAGTAATACCTCAGCAGTCCTTCAAACTGTAGCACATTTAAATGACCTCCTACTCTTAAATTACAGTTCTGATTCTAAAGCTGATCCCAAATTGAACACAATATAAATAATCCAATTTCTTTTGTTATTAAATTGCTAAGTTGCTACATATTTATTTTTCTGTAACTATTACAGGTCATTTGCCAAGAAAAAAAAAAGAATGCACTCAATTCTCCTATAAAAGAATACTGTATTCCTTAAACTTCATTTGTAAGCCAACATATCTAGGCCAGAATCTACTGTTTGGATTATTGAGTAATCCCATGTTTCAAATAACTATGTGTGGTTTTCATTCTATGAAAATCCTGAATAGCTATAGGATTGATAACATTTTCGGAAGGTGATAGCAAATCATATCCCCACATAGAGCTACTGGAAATGTAAAACTGGCATTCTTATCTTTAAATCTCTTCCCGATGTATTGAGATTATTCGAAGCTACAAAATAGAAAAATATCTCAATGGTATTTTCTGGTGTATAGATCACTTCCCAAATTATTAAGGGAAAATAATGAATGACTGTCACTCACATCTGAAAACTTACTACCTAGCATTTAGGCTTAGTGAGCACAAGATGGAAATGATCTTTTGGGCTTTAAATACATGTGCAGCCCTTTGCTATGGAAAAAGATAAGGTTTTTGGAAGAGCATGTGTTCCAATTATTTAGGTACATTTGTAGCTCATAGCACAGAATTGGTTGTGCCAAAAGAGATGAATGAAATTTATTCAATTTCATTTTTCTGGCCCAGTATATCAGGCTTAGACAACTTCTCCCTGAGACATTTTATCAAATTAAGCAGCTGAGGTTTGTTTTTAGAAAGCCAAATATGAAATCTTCAAATCTCTTAGATATATCTGATTCCGCTGTATTAGAATAAATGAGATCTAATATTGTTAATCTAAACCTGTTTAAGATGGACTGTGATAAAACATAAAAAGGAGTTTGCTTCTCATTGTTTTGAAGACTCGTGCTGATTGAAATGGGCTATTACTGCCACCAAGTGTTAAAACTTTAATGTTGACACCATAATGTTTTCAAGTTTTAAAAATACTGTACACAATTGAAAGTACAACCAGTGTCATCCTAGCATGTTTATTAGAATTTCAAAATACCAAGCATGTCATTTAAAGCTTAAAATTAAGGTTTTTCTCTAGTATGAGCAAAAGGGTAAGTGAAGCTATTCTTGAATCCCTACTACTGGGATTTTTCAGAAAATAAATGGCTCTTAAAATTTAATCAGAATATTTCATTTTGCAGTATTTAAATCATGAAGACCAAATTAAAATGTTCTTTTAATTCCTAAATTATTTTTCTATTATGTTTAATGCATTAGCATAATTGTCTTGGGTAGTTTACTGGCATACTATTAAATTTTGCATTATAGTCCCAATCTTAGGAAAAAAATGACAATTTGGTGCCTGAGAATATGACAAGAAAATACTGAAGCACCAAGAAAATAAAGTACTTAGGAATTAACTAAGAATGTAAAGGAACTTTATGATGAAAACTTTAAAAACCTGAAAAAGGAAATTAAAGCAGAACTGAGGAAGTGGAAAAATCTCCCATGCTCCTGGACTGGAAGAATTAACATTGTGAAAACAGCAAACTTGATGGAGCTATCTACAAATTCAATGCAATATACATCAATATCCTAATGTCATTCTTTAAGGAAACAGAAGAAGCAATCAAAAATTTCATATGGAATAATAAAAGACTCTGTGTAGCAAAAACAATTCTTAGCAGAAAGAACAGTGCAGGAGGAATATCAATACCAAACTTTAGACTCTATTACAGATCTATAGTGACCAAAGCAGATTGGTACTGGCACAAGAACAGGCCTGAGGACCAATGGAATAGAACTAAAGACCCAGAAATCAACCCACAGACATATAACCACCTTATCTTTGATAAGGGAGCTAAAAAAAAATAGAATGGAAGGCTGGCAGAACTGGTTAAGCACCTGTAGAAAACTAAAGTTGGATCCTTCTATGTCACCCTGCACCAGGATTAACTCGAAATGGATCAAAGACCTTGAGGTAAAAGTAGATACCCTGAAAACTTTACAAGAAGGAATAGGAGATACACTAGGTCTTCTTGGCACAGGTTGAAACTTTCTTAATAAAGACCCAGAAACACAACAAATTAAGTTTGGACAAATGGAATTGCATTAAACTGCAGAGCTTATGTATGGCAAAGGACATAACTAACAAGTTATACAGAAAGCCCATAGAGTGGGAGGGAAGATCTTCACTAACCATACAACAGACAAAGGCCTCATATCTGAAATATATCTACAGCTAAACAAATTGAATCTCTCCAAAACAAATCTTCAAAGAATCAACTATCCCATTAAAAGATGGGCCAAAGACTTAAAGAGAGACTTCTCTGAAGAGGAAACAAGACACATGAAGAAATGCTCAACATCTCTGGCCTTAAACAAAATGCAAATCAAAATGACTTTGAGATTCCACCTCACTCCAGTTAGAATGGCCATGATCAAGAAATCTAGTAACAGATGCTGGTGGGGATGTGGCCAGGAGGGATCACTACTACACTGTTGGTGGAAGTATAAACTCATTCAAACACTATGGAAAGCAGTATGGCGATTCCTCAAGACTAAACATAGAGCTCCCCTTTGACCCAGCAATTCCACTCCTTGGCATTTACCCAAATGTCCAGAAACAAGGACATACTAAAGCTACTAGCACAATGATGTTCACTGCAGCACTATTTACCATAGCAAAGATAGGGAACCAACCCAGATGCCCCTCAGTAGATGAATGGACCAAGCAGATGTGGCACTTATACACAATGGAATTCTATGCTGCCATCAGAAAGAATGACATCACCCCATTCATAAGAAAATGGAAAGACTTGGAAAAAAATCATATTTAGTGAAGAAAGCCAGACCCAATCGTTTCCCTCATTAGTACACATCTAGGACTCTCAAGCAGATTACAATAGCTCAAACCTGGTCATATAGGATGAGACTAAATGAAAGGATCTGTAGGATATGGAAACAAGAGCTTTATCTTGGGTGATTGTCGTTCTTAATGTACTATGCTATTTCTCTTGTCCTTTTATATATGTTTGCGTATTTGAAATGGGAAAGGGAGTGGGGGAAAAGATTAGAAGATGGGAGGGAAATGGGGACAAAAACATGACTATCAATGTGTGAGAAGTAATGTATGTACTATTTGGTGAATATAACTGTAACCCTTCTATACATTACTTCAATAAAAAAAATGAGAAAATACTGAGGCAAAGACTTTAACAGAGCATAGACAAGTTAAATGAAAACTGTTTTTAGGGCCAGGAGTTTGGCCTAGTGGTTAAAGTGCTTGCCTAGCATGCACAAAGACCCGGGTTCGATTCCTTGGTACCACATATATAGAAAAAGCTGGAAGTGGTGCTGAGGCTCAAGTGGTAGAGCTCTAGCCTTGAGAAAGTCCAAGGACAGTGCTCAGGCCCTGAGCTCAAGCCCAGGACTGGCAAAAAAAAAAAAACTGTTTTTATACAAGACATGTGATCAAAAATGTCACATATAAAATGAATCCATCATTATCTGTAAAATAAAAAAAAAACCAAAGTACAGAATCTAAACTAGCATGGTCAACTTTAAAACTCTCAATTTAAGTCCATAGTGGATGATCAACATGTCTTTCGAGAGACAGATCAAGGCTATCACCAGGCCATTCTGAGTTAAGCAGAACAAGGTTAGACTAACTGTATTTAGGTGGTTACACGGGGGCCTAAGTACGTCAGCCTTCTGTGCTTCGAGTCTTCAGCAAACCACAAGTGCAGTAAACTTGAAGCCAGTGGAATGGACAAGTCCCAAGGCGATTGCTGGAGTCCTGAGCCAGGAAGCCCTGTGCTGGTCTCAATTTTCAGACAGAAACGAATAAATGACCTTCACAAACGTCACTGCTTTCCCGCGTGTGTGGCTCTTCTGTCATTTAAGGGATTCACTCTCCCTGTTCGACTTTGCACAATTGCCCCTCTCCGCAGGGAAGTAACGGCGGAATCTACCTCAGAATTGTTCCTTTAGCTCCAAGCCCTGTATCACTTGGTTGAGTCTTCCACAAAGTGAGACAAGAACAGGACACAGGACACGGGGGTGGGAAAATGCCTATTGTTGCATCAGGCACAAGGTTAGGTGTGTGCTTATACTGTGTACCGTCCCGGTAAGAGCTCTAGACTACTTTTTAAGACGATAAGGATGGGTTACCGCTATGTAGGGGGTATTGGTGCTAAGTACTTTAATGGAGGAACCTAATTCTCTCACAACCCTGTGTGGTGTTGCTATAGAACAAGCACAATGATCATACGGATAAGAGACCTAAGGCTCACGGAGGTGGCAGGCTGGAGATGAAAGTTATAGACTCCATACTCTTAACCACCCTATTAGGAAGGTTCCTATGTGGATCCTGTACGGTCTGTGGAGGACACAGGGAAAAGCCCAAGGCCACGAAGCAAGCCACGGTTTTCTCCCTCGGCAGCAAACCTTCCTTTAACCGATGGAACTCGGTGATGGACCGAGCAGGATTTCCATGTGCATGTGGCACACACGTTGTGCCCAAGGCGAGGGTGGTGATGGTGGTGGTGGTGATACAGAGAATCCTGAAGAGCTCGGTACTGACTGAGGCTGAAGGGTCAGCAGTTCATCCTGGCCTACTCCATGAGACCACCAGGGTGAAGACCACCCCCCCAGGAGGCTTCCAGGATGGACGGGGGAGAGGGAGGCCCTCCTCACCCCCAGTCTACTCGCGCGGGCAGAAAGGCCTGTGCACCAAGTGTGATGGTGTTTCTTGCAGGAGGCGCCGCCGAGGGACCGGGACAGGGGTCAGAAGGCCGAGGCCCAGTGCTCCTGCATCCGCGGGGTGTGCTTTAACTCCTGTTCCCCGCATGGAAGCCGGGATGGGGGGGTGGGTACAGGTCAGTCTCCCACTCCACGGGGCCTCAACCGAAGGCCTCTGCATTCTGGCCGCCCCTCCCCCCCCGGCCTCCAGAGGCTCCCACGTTGCCCGGGATTGGACAACGTACCCCCCCCACCTCCACATCCCAGCCCCGGCCCCCCTCTTCCCGCCCCACCCGTCCAAGACCACGTCACAAGCCCCCTGAGAATGTTCACTGGACACCTAGTTGAGGCCGGAACACCGAGGCCCGGCCATCTCGACTCTGATTGGCTGTCGTCCCGGGCAACCCAGGACGCAGTGGTCACGTGGGGGCCCCCCAGCCGGTATTTAAAGGCTGCCCCGGGCGGGTGCCCACTCAGTCCGGCCAGGACGGCAACGGTGAAGCACCTGGGTTGAGAGGGAGTAGCAAGGTAACCGCGCGCAACCCCCCCGCCTCCCCCAGTCCCCAGCCCGCACCGCCGCCGAGGCCGGGGGTGCGTGGGGCCCGGGAGAGGCTCTCTCTCGCTGCGTGTCGCCCACCAACACCTTCCTCCCGCCTCCACCATCCTTACCCAACCCAACCCACCTGGGCAAGACAGAACCCCCCTTCCTTCTCCCTCCTCGGGTGCGAAGGAGAAAGCGGTTCCGCGGGAAGAGCCAGAGTGAGTGGAGGAGAGACAGACAGACAGACAGAAGGGTCCTCGTGGAAAGAAGAGGCGTGAATCCCAGCAGGGCGACAGGCACGTGGAGGCGCTGGGATCCGGTGGGACTCGAGGACCAGCTTCGAGACCAGGGGGTGGGAGGGAAAGGAAGGCTCCCGGAACCATGACCCAGACCCTCCACAAGAAGGAGGACCCCCTGAACCTGGGCGGCGGCTGGTCGTCGTCCTCCTCCGTCCCCCTGCGCTCCTCCTGGTCATCCTACCACCCGAGACGCAGAGGCGCTCCCCTCTACAAGCGGCGCTACCGCTATGGCCCCAAGCCTGACTTCGAGCCGGCCAGGAAGCAGCCCAAGCCGCCGCCGCCAGCTCCTCCGCACTGCGCGGCCGCCTCGTCGGATCCCTGGTTCCCGCCCCCCGGGGGGCAGCAGCAGCCCTACTGGGCCGTGTGCTCCGACTGGGAGCAGCGCTGCGGGGGCCCCTGGCATCCGCCCCTGGCGGGGTTCCGGAACCCGCTCTGCCCGGTGCAGATGATCCGCGTGTACGGCCTGCACCCTCTCTGCCTCTGCTGTTGCTCCTGCTGGCGCGAGCCCTGGAACCCGGGCTGGATGCGACCTCCCGGCGGCCGGAAGAAGCGCTGGGGTCACCGGGGTCGTGGCGGAGGAGGCGGTGGCGGCGGAGGAGGAGGAGGTGGCGGCGGCGGCGGCGGCCTGCGTCGACACCATCAGGGCCGGGCGTGTCCCCGCAGCAGCCAGCAGGTGGACCTGAGCCAGCTGCTGAGGCCCGTCAACCTGTACGGGTGGCGGGCGCCCGGCATGAGGGCGCCCCGGAACACCACGCAGTTCATCATGAACCAGGTCTACGAGGACATGCGCGAGCAGGAGAAGCTGGAGCACCAGCAGGAGGCGCTGCGGGCGCAGCAGGCCCAGCAGGCCGGGGAGCTGCCTTCCCCACCCGGCTCCCCGCTAGGTAACTACGTGCCCCTTACCGGCGGCGAGGAAGAGAGTCTCTATAGCTTACTGCAGGATCCGTCTCTAGCCTTGAGTCCCGTCCCCGTGGAGGAGAACGAGTCTCCCTTCCTGCCACTGATGGAGGAAGAGAAAGAGGAGAACAATGATGAGTGTGAGCAGGCAGGGTGTGATGGAAAGGAGGAGGAAGAGGAGGAGAGCGAGGTGAGCGAGGAGGAAGGGGAGGAGGAAGAAGCCAGCGGAGAGTCAGAGTCGGAGACAGAGGAGGAGGAAGAGATGGAGGAGGAAGAGGTCCAAGAGACTGAGCAGGGAGAAGAGGAAGAGGAGGAAGTGGAGGAGGAAGGGTTGGAAGAGGAGGGGCTGGAGGAGGAAGAGCAGAGAGAGGAAGATAATCACTTGCCTCTGGAGATGCCTTTATCAATCCTAGTAGGGGCGGAAGAAGAGCGAGATGACTTTATAAACTACTCTTATTTAAACTCAGAGCAAATCATTCCCAAAGTGCCACAGGAAGCGCTGTTTATGCTACAGGACATTAACGATTAAACATCTGCATGGGAATTAAAGAATGGGATGGAACTGATTTTGAGGCTAAAATGGATTGGCAACTTAAAAAAAAAACAAATTCAGAAGTGAGTCCCATTAATAAAACATGTCTATGTGAACCCTTCTTCTTTGGCCATTATAAAATATTTAAAAGTTGGTGTGGATGTGTATGACTGTGGGTGGGGGTGGGGAAGCCTTCAGATACAACTTTATTGGAAATAATTAAAGGCCAAATATTTTATTACTGTAGTTTGAATGTTTTCGTTTTTCTTTCTAGACAATTGAGATTCTTTAAAACTCATGCTGAAAGGAATACAAATTAGCTTATCTACCGAGCTTCAAATCAATTTGATAAACATTCTTAAGCACAAGCAGTAGCAATTGACTGTCTTCCCAACTACTCTTCTAATGGTATTTTAAAACAATTTTTCTAGACTTTTTTTGGTTGTAGATTTCTAGACTTTTTTTGGTTGTAGATTTCCTACAGTCAAAAGAGGCTCAAACTGAGGGCCTCAAACTCCTATGCTCGAGGATGCAGCTAGCTTTCATTTTAGCCACAGCTTCATTTTGGGCTTTTGTTGTTGATGTTGTCGATGAGTCTCCCAGGCCGCCCAGGCCGGCTTTGACCTGTCAGGCACATGATAAAGTGTTCATTTTTAAGGGTTGTATTTGGTTACCCCATCTGCATTGTTGCCCAGGCTGGCTTTGACCCGAGATATTAGGCATCTGACACAGTGTTCATTTTTAAGGGTTGTGTATGGTTACCCCATCTGCAGTGTCTTATGACAATGCTCATCTATATTCCTTGTTCCACAGTGCTATGGATCTTCCTCAGAAGAACATGAAGTTGCTTCTGTGGAACTGGTTATCTGCCATGGCCTCAACAATCCATAATCCATCATGGAGAGGAGTCCCCATGGTCAGAAGTCAGCTCCAAGGTAACTGCAGATCACAGAACATGGCTAAGGTTTTGAAGCCTTGTTCTTGCATTTAATCCTTGCATGCTTTCAGAGGAACTCTATAGTTTTTGCGGAGTGGATTTTTTTTTAAATCAATGAGTAGTTACCTTTTGGGGGTTGAATAACATGCTCCTTAATCTGTCTTTTCTATAAAGGAGATTAAAACAAAAATTATGTGCATGTGTGCCTGTGTGAGCTATTTTTTGATACTATCTAAATGGTTATCTGTGGTAAAATATTTCTTCCTGAGCATTGACTAAAACATTCTAATTGTAGTACCTTTCCAGAATGCTCCCACATGAAGAATTTGAAGGTTTCTTCTCCAAAATTACATCTTTGAACACATCATACTTAGTTTGAACTACCACTTAGTATTTATTACTTGAAGAGAAGACCGATGGCATTATCTTACCTGGGTAAGTGCAACAGCACTTTAATGGCCAGCAAGATGCACAAAGGAAGAAACAACCTCAAATACTGTGGAAAAAGTACATCGCCCATTACAAGTTACAGCAACAAGTAACCAGTGGTACACTAAAAATGCTTTACTTTTTGTAAGACACATACAGCTGACACATCAAAATAGACTAGCCAAATTTGCTACCCATATGACTATTCTAGTGTATATGTAGAGAAAAACCAATATTCTCTTCTTCATGCAGACCAATCCTAAGTCATAACCCATAAACACTATCCTCCCTCAAATGTCTGTGTATTAAGCCCATTCATCTAAGATTTTCATCTAAGATTTTCATTTCCTCACAATCATTTTGGGGTAATTCTAAATCTTGCAAGAAATTCAAACCTAACACATGTCAATTGCCTCTTCATATGCAGAAAATTATTCAAAATTATTCACTAGTCACTAAAAGGATATGAACAATACTTCAGAAGTTTACACTCCACTGTTACTGTCTTGAAATGATGCAAACACTGAATAGCGGTAAGGACACAATGGTGAATCAGGACACAATGGTGAATCAGAATTCCCACTAGACAAATTGATCACTGCCGTTCTGATGAAACACTATGAGGATAAATTAAAGAGTTTCATCCCTGATGCCTACTGTATGAGAAGTGAGAGGATCACTGAGTAAAGAAGAGCATGTGAATTTAGGGATTGAAAGTGGGAGGTTCAGGGGCTGGAGGTAAAGTGCTTGCCTAGCATGCATGAAGACCCAGGTTTGATTCCAGGTATGACATACACAGAAAAAAACAGAAGTGGTGCTGTGGCTCAGACCTTGAGTTCAAGCCCCAAGGACTGGCAAGGAAAAGAGAAGTGGGAAGTCCAAGTCTTACTAGAACAGCCAATTCAATTCCAATTTGAATTGATAAATACAAAATGAAGCTTCATTTGTGTTGAAGGGAGGGCTTGAATTTAGGGTTTGGACACATTCCCTGAACTTCATATTTGTGCTTCCAGCATTTGAATCATTAATTGGAAATAATGGAAACATGAGTCCCATGAAGTGTCTTGCCTTGGGTAGCCTTGAACCACAATCCTCAGATCTCAGCCTCCTGTGTAGTTGGGATTAAAAGTTTGCACCACTGTTGCTTGGATTTTATGGTCCCTTGTAAGGAGAAAGAGATGCCAAGTACTTGGGACTCATCAAAGATTAGAGCAGAACACACAGAAGTCTTTAATGGATTTAATTAAGCAAAAGTGAAATAATTAAGCAAAAGTGACATCTAGAGTTGATTAAAGTAGTCCTTATAAAGCTTAATTATACCTCAAAGGAAACAGACCATAGGTAGCTTGACCAAGCAGTCAAATGGCCAATTTCCACAAATGAGAAAATGTAGTGGTTTGCCTAATAAAGTATCTTCAGAACTAAGACAGTAATTGCTTTCTGTGAGTGGAAAGAAATGTGAGTACTGTTTTACAAAACAGTACCTACAGCACCTACAGATGATGTCGGGAGAATCTCAGCTATCATGAAGTAGCTCAACTGTTACAATGTTTGGAGATGTTTGGAGAAATGTACTCTAATTTTGCCTTCTCTGTATCTCACATCCCCCTTTCAAGGAAACTACATCCTCAATAATCTTACATTTACTCTTACAAAGGAAGAGGGAGAGACTTTTCTGGGGGGGCGCATTATATGGGTGGGGGAGCCAGCCACATAGTAAATGATGGTAGTAGTAATTAATTGGATCCAAGGACTGTGGCTTCAGAGAAAGTGAAGTCTCTTTAACCTGGAAAGTAAGTAGGAATGAAATTCAGCATTTTAGAATGGTTGGGTGAATGAAATTCAGCATGTTTAAACGACAGCATTTTAAAATAATAGGGTGAACAATCATTGCTGCAAAAGTGAGTGCGAGTGCCAGCTGATGCTGTTCTGTGACAATCCTGGGTGACATGTTTCTTCTTCTGTGCAAGTGCCTTTTTCAAGCAGATCTAGTGACTTTATCAAGCAGATCTATTACATTCCTTTGAATCAAGATTTGTTAACCCATGACAGGAAGTTATAGGCAATTCCTGCCAAGGAATGGATCTGGTCTTGTAATGCAGCTAGAATCTTTGCAACTTCCTGCGATGCCTCTGAGAGACTGGAATATATCATGGATACTTAGATGGTTTCTGACACTGGCTTAGAAATCCCTACTAAACTTCCTGAGACAAAGACATGTCCTTCAGGACATGAAGATAGTGAGAAGGGGAAAGTAAGAGGAGGGGCCATCTAAGGTGTATTTCCCAAAAAAAACATTGTGGTCCTCTCCTCCCCCTTCTCCTTCTCTTTTGTTTCCTTCTCGGCCTTTTCCTTTTTCTATTTTTTAGTAAGTTCAAGCTTGAACTCTGGGCCTGGGGACTGTGTTCCTAAGCTTTTAAGTCCCTGAGCTCTTGAGAGTTGTACTTCTGGCTTTTTAATGTGCATCTCAAGGACTGTCTTGCCCAGGCTGGTTTTAGTCATAAAAAGGAAGAGAGTTATTGGAGGAAAAGAAATTGAAAGGGAATTTCAGTGTCAAGTTAGCAAAGCAGGGCAATTGTAAAAAAAAAAAAAAAAAAAAAAAAAAAAGCTTACCAGTCCCTCAAGTTCAGTTATCTGCCACACCTGACACATCTCAAGTGTGTTCTGCTATGGTCTGTTATGGAAGATTGATTACAAGTACCTGGTTTCAATGAAGAAAGAATACAGGGATGAACATACAGAGGAGTCTCATGAAATGAATTAGCCATGTCGAGGGTTTTCGGGGTTAGCTTCAGTACAGTGGATATTACAGTGCTAATTCTGTCCTTCCATGGCTTGAGTACAGGAGATTTTGAAGGCTGCTGCTTCATATTACAGAAGCACTCTGGCTCTTTGCTGTCATTGAGACGCTCTTCACTGCAGTCTCTCCAATTGTAGCTTCACCCCTAAGAGACTTGATCTTTAGTTTTAGAGGTAAGTAGGCCCTTGACTAAAATACATAAACAAGTACACACAGTTTTGGGAAAGAAATTCATTCACTTTAAGTCATTTAAGTCATTTCAAAGGTTGATGGAGAAGACACTGAGAAAAAAAGAAGGACCAAACTGGCATTTCTTTCAGAAAAAGAGCTGGTTTTTTTTTTTTTGTATCGGAAGATTCAAGTTTGATATACATGACTGCTATCTATGATGGGATGCACTTTGTTTCTGACATTTAGATCTTCTGGTATTTTCCTAGTCTAGTGACTGACAGCACTTTGTAACTTGTTTTCAGTACATTTATCTTCACAGTAACAGAGAGGAAATTTTCCAGAGAAAACATTGTCCTCTAAGGATGGCAAATGCACTTACATTGAGAGATCAACTTTGCGCTCTGAAAAGATTTCATAACATTTTATAGTATCTCCAGGGTGAACAAATGCAGCAGTGATTCTGCTAGACACTATGTTGAAAATGAAGTATACAGCTTGTGGGGAAGGGGCTTGGAAGGAGGAAACATCTGGGAGAAAAATGAGGGAAGAAGTGATGCTGTTCAAAAAGAAATGTACTCATTACCTGACTTATGTCAGGTACATCACCTTTAAAATATAAACAAATACACAGGTAAAAAAACCATTGCATTGCAATACCTTTAGTTCCCACTAAAGACAAAAGGCAACCCAGCTATTGCTAGCTATCTCAACCACACAAATCTTGAAAATATGTGATATCAACATCATGTTGTAGTCATTTTTAGGCAAGGAAATTTTAAAACTTTAATTTTAAAAATTAAAATTTTTAATTTTGGCAGCATCATGCAATGATGATACACAGATGATACACGGAGTTATTTCTAACTGATGAATTTATATTAGTGTAAAACAACTGATACTTTCCTTTAATGCTTTAGAATAACTTTGTCCAGAACATGGCTGCCCCTTAGCTAAGGTAATTAATGGTACACAGTGAACTGTGTTCCCTATCAAGCTAAACTGTAAGAGAAGTGAAAAGTAAAAAGATTTGGGCATGAGGAAGAAAGAGTGCAGATGTAATTCTCTGCTCTAAGTTGCCTGCAGCAGGAGCCTTCCTCTGTTTCCCCAACAGTACAGATCCACTATCATTAGGTCTTTTGTGAGAACCAAACCCTTTAGGAATTGGACTTGGGCTATGTATCAGTGTTAGTCTTTATACGCTGAATTGTATTTTGCAGAGTGATGCCTCTTAAATTCTATCCATCTAGACTCATTAGCAAAGCCCAGGAAATCACATCTCATTGCAATTCTACCGCATTCAGGTTATCTAGATATCGTACTTTACCATTGTGAATGAAGCACGGACTTTGAAATACAGTTTGGGCTTGTGGTAAAATTACAAACTCAGCAGTCACTTTCTTTGAAGTTTAAGTGAGAACAACGAAATCTACATCACCTAGGACGTCTAGGAGTATTAAAGCACAGGATTTCCAGAATCTGCTTTGTAACAAGGTCTCTAAATGAGAGGAATGTGCAATATAGACTTGCAAGACCTATGGATTATGGATTAGACTCACTGTACATGATTCCTGGCACTTTAAGGAATAATATAGTTTTTGTGTAATTTTATCACTATTTTTTGTGTAATTCTATCACTCTTTTTTTCTTTTTAATTTTTTATTGTAATTAATAGAAAGGTTACATTATATTTGCCAGATATATTGCTATCCCTTTTCATGTTTTAGTCCCCATTTCCCTCCCCCAACACCTCCCCTCATTTTGCTTTCCCCCTTCCCTATCTGATTTCAAATAAACAAACATATATATATATATATCAGATAACAAGGTAAGATGAGAAATAGCATAGTATATTAAGAACAACAATCACACCTTATATGGCTCTTGTTTCTATATCTTAGAGGTCCTTTCATTTGGCCTCATTCTATGTGGCCTTATGTATCTAGATTTTGCCCCATTGTAAACCTCTGCTAGGAGGTGTGACCTCAGAGATATTACCAGTTTTGACTTCCCATTTTTCTCATCCAAAATATTCACTTTATGATATAGAAATTACATGGTTAAATTTTGCCAAGCATTCAGAGCACACATTCAATAGTTACTAGTTGGAATAGTCAATAATGAGTATTGATATGTGTATTTAAATGTTACTTGTTCTGACTAGAAAAGCTGTAAATATGAAATAGCTTACAATAATTAACAAAGTGATCCTGTCCTGATCTCTGCAGGATAACTGTAATCAGATGTACTACCTTAATCTTCACATGCATATGATACTAGAGATGATGAGAACCAATAAAATGCTCAGATCTGAACTCATCCTGAAATAAGATCCCTGTCTTTTATGACCTAGGACCTTTCTTTTGCCTGTAGGTCAATGATTTTCCCTCATTCTAATGCAAACAGCTCTTCCCTATATAAGAATATACTAGAATACTCTGGTTTTTCAAAACACCAATAAAGATATAGTATATTTATAAACTGCTTTGTTAAGTGGCAATTCCTTTGTAAAACTACTTAAAGATCATAAAAAAGAAAAAGGAACTAAAAAACACATGACTGTTCTAGTTGAAGAAATAGGGGCCGGGAGTTTAGCCTAGTGGTAGAGTGCTTGCCTAACATGCACAAAGACCTGGGTTCAATTCCTTGGTACCACATACACAGAAAAAAGCCAAAATGGTGCTATGGCTCAAGTGGTAGAGCTCTAGCCTTGAGAAATCCCAAGGGCAGCGCCAGGCCCTGAGTTCAAAGCCCAGGACTGGCAAAATAAAATAATTTGTAGTTAAAAGTTTATGTAAGCCATAGGAAGACAAATTAACACATTATCATTTTATATGTACATGTCTCAATACATACATATTTGGTAGGGAAAATAAAATAGTCTATCTGTGGTACATCAGCTATAATTAGGACAAAAGATTTTTTTGTACAAGATTACTTACAATAATTTATAGGTAATTGTATAGATATACTGACTACTACTTATATTATTTTGTTGAAAATGCTGTTTTATGTTACACTAAGACAGCTAAAGCAAAAATGATGTAAATATGTGAAGTATTACTTTTTAAAAAGTCTAGCTATTAAAATATATACATAATATATTAAAATATATGATATATAAAATACATAAAACTTTAAGACCATAGACTGTAGATTTCAAAAATTATTTGAGCTTTCTGAAAGATTCTTAACATATATTACTAACTTAAACATGTAACTCTTTGGGGAATAAATCGTTTTTCTTTTATAAATGGTGGGAAATGTTTTGGAACCTAAGATGCCAATTAGTACTTCAAATCTCTATCTCCATACAGCTTTATCTAAACCACCTATATACCTAAACAAAAAATGTATTTAATCTTAACCTATAGTTGACTAGGATGAAAGTTTGATTTGTTTTGCCAGATCACTAGACTAAAATCATTACTATAGAGGAAGGATGCTTTTGGATACTTTCCAGAGAGTTGAAAGTGATATAGGATCATGATATACTGCTATAAGTCTACACTACTGCAGAGTAGATGGTATTATTGCTCTTCTTCTATGGAGGGGGGAAGGGTGGGTATGGGAGGAGTTTTTCAGGCTAAGGTATTTCTGAAGCAGACTACACTTAAATACTCTCTGGCAATGCCTCAAATGGAGCATGCTTCCCATACAGAATATATTCAGTCCCATTAAAGAATGATTAAGGGTAGACCTTAACTTTCATAGGTTAAACATTTTAGAAAATGACATGCAAGAATTCATGTCTAAATAGGGACACACAGCAGGAGTCCTCCAACAGAAATACCATATCATCGGAAGGATATCTGAGAGGAAGGGTCTGACATTTGAACTCCCCACAAGATGCATGGTTGTAACATGTTTTATAATAGAGGCATGTGGTTCTTTCACTGTGATCACTACTTCTCAGTGCTTCTGTCATTAGCTTCATGTCTCTGTGTCACACTGGTTACATTTGTGCTGCATGAATTCACAAAGATTTTATAAAAGAATGCAATGCAATAAGATATCCTTCATAGTCAGAGACATAATAAAAAATGAATACTACTTTCATGCCCATTTACATTGTCCCTTTGTTCAAATTCTGCTGATAATATTTTAGCACTCTTGGAAAGTAGCTTTGAGTACATTTTTATATCCAAGTCTAGACATATATATTTCTCTTTCAAGTGTGTAGATTGACAGGTATTAGTACTTGTAACTGTAGTTTAAGCTGATATCTCCTGATGGTATCTTCTGACCTCACTCCATATTTGAAATGTTTATGATTGATAATTTTCTATTTATTTAAGTATTTTTTACTAAGAAGATATTTACATGCCCTTTTAGAATCTAGGAATCTATATCTTCTAACTTGTATTTGTCAGTTCACATAAATACCACAATTGAATTATTAAATACTACAACCATAGCCATAATTTTATTCTCCATATAACTGTAGCAATTACTGTTAGCTTTTCAGGCAATAATGGGATTTGAACTCAGAGCCTCGTGGTTATTAAGCACTTGACCATGTATGTCACTCCCACAGTCTTTTCTTTTCTTAGTTTATTTTTTGGATAAAGTTTTACATTTTTTGCCTAAGGCGAAGCTTACCCCAATCATTACACCTCCATGTCCTGTGCGGCTGGGATTAAAAGTATGAGCCACCGTGCCCAGGGGTTTAGTGAGAGTAGCTATTTCTTTCCCCAGACTGCCTTCTACCTATGATCTTCCAACCTCTGTTTCCTACTTTAATATTTTATTGGTTACAGAATTTTCTAGACTGAAAGATTATAATATTGATTTTCAAAGAGAAATGATGACTAATGCAGGTTTGTTATGACTTTGCCTTGAATTTTTTCAATGTTCAAAATATGATAAATATTTATGATAAGTGTTTAAAATATGATAAATAATAATAAAGTTTCACTCTATTTCTCAAACAAATATTTAAGTAGTGAACTTAATATACAATTTCTTTTCTCTCACCTACTGGTTTGCCTTGTAATGCAGAATTTATTCTGCAACATAATATATGGGTGCCACCTAGCGGCCAACATAAAAAATGTGAACTAATAATCAAGTTCTTGATTATTATGATAATGCTGGCACAAAGCTGTCTAATAAGGTATATTATTTATTTAAATGAGTTACTATGTTTGACTTGCCTGTTAAAATATGTGCCTTTCTTTGACCCTTAAAACATGCAGAAAAATATATTAGCCTATAAAAATCCTGGATTCCTGTGGTTATTTTATTCAGTTATAATCTTTTGATATTGCTAAAATATTTTATTGGAAATTATCCCCACAGAAATTTTTGTTGACATTAATGACACTAATTAACATTAGGAGTCTACACTGGTATTATTTTTATTTGGCTTTTTTCATATATTTTTATTGTAATTAATAGAAGGGTTACATGATATTTGCGAGATAGAAGGTGCGTTAATTCCCATACATTGATACCCTTTCACATGTCTTGGTCCCCATTTCCCCCCCCACCCCCACCCCTCATCTTGTTTTCCCCCCTTCCCTATCCAATTTCAAATAACCAAATACAAATATATCTGATATATCAGGTAACAAAGTGTGATACTGTAGCAGTATGAGATAACCAAGGGACAGCAAAAGAGCTGAGAGATAACATAGTACCTTAAGGACAACAATCATTCATTATATGGCTTTTGTTTCTATATCCTAGAGATCCTTTCATTTAACTTCATACATGTATGGCCTTATGTATCAAGGTTTTGCTCTATTGCAAATCTCTGCTAGGAGAGCTCAAGGTTTCTACTGATTATGAGAAAATGGTGATAGCACAAAGGACAATTAACAAGTTTGTGATTTGTATGTTAAAATTTTAAATTCCTTTTTAATGTTTAAAAGAAACGAAAATGAGCATATGTGTTCATTGGCCAATTTCGTTAAGAGCAGAATGTGTGGCAATCACCTCCTGGGACTTGAGCATCATTGCATTTATTAATGGTCACAGTCAGTAATTACACTACAATGTATTAGAGAGGGATACAAAAACCTGCTTGTTTGCTGGTCTCATACCCTGATGATCATTAATTTTTTGTTACTATTGTTTCCAGCCCTTTCCAGATGCCTAGCTACTGCTCTGAGATCATTAATCAGTACTAAGGATAAACTCTGCCTTAACCACCCAGGCAGTCTCTGTATTCCAACCAGCTTTGTAGTGCATTCACTAATTACAACAGAACATCTCTAGAAAGAACAGACATTTTTGCAGTCTACTTCCTTAACAGTCATAAGCCTTTGTGAAGTGACACTTAGCATGTCTGGGATTCATTGTGTCTAGAAATAACTGTAGGGCAAAGAATAGCTCATCATCTCTTTCCAGTGGGGAGTGTTGCTTTCAATGATGACAATGCTTATGAAAATTAAATAACATTAAAAAATGGTTTCTGAATGGTGAGTGACAGGGAATTCTAATCAAGCACCAGTATATACTGACCCCATTACCAGTAGTTAGCACATTGAAGACATCTCATGAACTCTACAGACTTGTGCAATTGCCATGCCCTTATATATAGACGGATTGTCACAGCAAATGAATACAAATTGTTGGTGGCTTTGGTTTCACAATCTTGGTGATTGCCAGGCCACAGAATCACCCTAGAGACAGACAAGCTATCTTTAAATTGCCACAGTACTTTTTCCCTCAAGAGAGCCCCTGAAAACTTGTTTTAAGGTTATTGTGTTATTCTACAATTTAAATCACCCCGTTTACAAATTTAACACAACACTTATCACCTACTTTGTTCTATGCTTGCTTTTTCTGTACTTTTATCTGGGGCCAGGATTTTTAGTGGACACAGATTTTTAATTAATAAATAAAATCCTCTAGATTATAACTATTGAATAGATTGCCCTCAGTATTAGCAGTAATAGTAGCTAAGTTGTTTTATTAACTAATAATCTGTCCCGATTATTCAAGAACTTAACTTTGAGTCATACTGTGTATTGTGTCCTAGAATAATATTGACTCCTTGAAAAATACTGAATCTCTACTTATTGATGTCTTAAGGTATCCTTAACAGTTAATTTATAGGATGGGTATTTTTTTTTATCTTTATTGGTCATGGAGCTTGAACTCAGGGCCTAGGACCTGTCCCTGAGCTGAATCTTCAGCTCAAGATTAGCACTCTTCCACTTGAGCCCTAGCACCCTTTCAGTTTTCTGGGGGTTAACTGGAGATAAGAGTCCCACAGACTATTCCTACCTGGACTGGATTCAAACTGTGATCCTCAGATCACAGAAAAATGATCCAACGGACCTTGGCTGATGGGATGTTTCAAAAATAGAAAGACAGCATCCCAGTACACCATTTGAAGAGTTTTTCCTCAGTAGTAAAGTGATTTCCTAGCAAATGGGAAAAAAAATCAAGGCCAAGCCTCTGGGTTCAATCCCCAACATAAAACAAAGTAATAAAATGGGGGGGAAAACAGAACGAAAAAAGGAGTAGTAGTCATTTCTCATGAGACAGGAAAATATAATGAAGAATCAGTCATTGTACTGAATGGGAATAGGAAATATGGGTTAGACTTAGGGGTAAGAAATTAGCTAGAGATGGCATTAAGTGAAATAAAACATGTTTGTCACTAAAGCTACCATCACATCTAGTGTCAATTATGGGCAATAAACAGATTTGAAAGTTCAGCATACTTAAAACTCTTGCTTTCTTCAGAAGCTTGTGGTCAATAGCATGTACTCATTCTATTGTAAACATCTTACCATGACCTTGCTGCTCTTTTAGCTTAAGGTGTTAAATTTTAAGTCAACCATTAGATGTTACCTTCATGGAGAGACAGGAGGCAATTGATTCCCACTGAACATATTATCATGGCTTAGTTTAGCCAGTGTAACAGAAGTGTTGACTGTAGGGTCTATAGAGGATGGAGCCAGATAACAACATGATGGGCATCTAAGGTGCTTGATGCTGTGCTGAAAGAAAGAAGATGTGTGGTCTACATAACATTCACAAGGAAGACTCAGTCAAATTTTTCTAGAATCCTATAACCCCAGAATAATTCACAATTCAGAAAATTTCAGCAAGTTTACAGCACCTTTTTGGATCTTATGTAGACCGCTATGTAATTTAACCAGTTTTACCAATGACCAAATGTCAATTTTATTTATCTATGCCCATAACCCAAGAACCATGAATGAAGTAATCAGTGATTCACACCCATTTTCTATACACATACAAGTGTATGTGGCTAAACATCTAGTGAGCCACTCAGTACTGATTATTTGGAAATAACGAAGGTAACAATACCAAAGAGTAGCAGCTAGTCATTCTACAGTAGAGTCTTCTATTTGTGCATGACAGTAGTGTGTCTGATAAACACACAGACTGGTGCCAGAACTAACTCAGAGATCTGTGGATTCCTTGGCATATCCACTGGGTTTTGTGTCTCTACTAAATGTCAGGTATTTTTTTAAATATTATAGATATATCTAGAGATTATATCTACAGACTATAATAAAATATTTAATTACCCATTATTGAACACCAGTTAATTAAAACAATGATCAACTATTACCCCAGAAATACCATGACCAACTAATACCCCAGAAGTACCTGTGTATATAACATAGGCCCTAGTTAGGATCTTACTATCTAGTAGAGATGGTAGAGGATGAATAGGAAGGCACAAAACAATATGATAATTGATCTATAATTTTTATAATACTATAATGTATTTTCAAATAATTGATAAAGTAATTTTCTCCCTACTTAGAATTTTGTTCTCCATATTTCTTGATGTACTAAAAATTCATAATACAGAAGCATCTGATTAGCCTGAAATAATTATCTTCAGAGTATATCATTTCCTTTAAAAAATTTAAAAATTAGAGCTTCAGAGAAAAATTCAATTTTGAGATTCATAACATTTTTCAGTCAGGAAATTCAATTTTTGTATCATATAAATAATTTAAAATTAGATAAGTGTTTGTCCCTTAAATGAACTTTCCTACATGACAGTAGATAAAGACTAGCGTATGAATTAAATTTCATGATAAATATGCCTTGAGAAAGTACGATTCTGTAAGACATTTATCAGAAACATCAGAAATTGAAACATAGATTTTTTTTAAAATAAATCTGTTATTTTACATTTTTTCTTTTTTGGAAGTATAGTTTAAAATTCCAAGGAACAAACAAAATGAGTATAAAAAGAAATATTTTTGCCAAATTTCAGGATTTCAAACCTGGTTCATAAAATAGTTATCTAAAAATTTTAAATTTGTTACATAAATGTTTTGTCATTACAATATACATAGAAATCAAACACTAATAAAAAGCTGTATGCGTCTGATATTAATAATTGGATAAAGATGATTACAAAACACTTGCAGGACCTACGAGGCATTCTATATTCCCCAAGTGATTTCATTCATTTTCTGAGAGTTTGCCTGTTTTTCTTCTTACATACATTATTGGGTATTAAGAAGCCAAGTGCGGTGCATTGCAGATATTGCATTGACTGTGAATTTCCCATAGGTGGCAACATTTTCCAAGAAGCTGTGGCTTGTCAATCTAAGAATTGAGCTGCTCTAGCCAGGTGTGTGTGTGTGTGTGTGTGTGTGTGTGTGTGTGTGTGTGTGTGTGTGTGTGTGTGTGTGTAAGAGAGAGAGAGAGAGAGAGACAGAGAGAGAGCGAGAAAGAGAAAGAGAGGAACTAACAACTTTGAGATATGATTTGAAAGCCTCTTCTCAAAATCTTCCAAACTGCAGGGGTTTAAAATTTAAATACACGTTTGAGAAAAGTTATTTCCAAAGCATTGAAGGTCAAAGGTTTTGTTAATTATGAAAAAGGATGTGAAAAACCACATTCAAATGTTAAGTTTCTGGACTGATTTCCATAAGTCTTTTTCTAAAACATTTATGATGTTATTTAAGGAAAGGAAAACCTTTATTGGTCTCTTTTAATTAACTTTTGTTTTTTGTAGTTTTTTTTAAGGTTGTCCAGCTGCATTGTGGTAAACTTTCATGTGAACAAATCCGCAGGTAAATAAAAAGTAGTAGCCAGATAGGCTAGATAGCCACTTACATTTTTACTTCTTTTCATACTATATAGAAACAAAAGAAGACACCATTTTATTAAAAAAATAGACAATGTAGATATAAGAGAATAATATAGAATGAAAACCAGTATAAAACTCCAAAAAACAAAACAAAACAAAAAAACCCTCTTCTTCCAGTCTCCATTCTTTAACATATCAATCTCCTTAAAATTGCACATACACTTGGCATGTGAACATATAAACCTAGCATTCTCTCCCCTTTGGAGGTAATTCTTTGGCTTTGTTTTTAAACATTTCCATTGGTATACTCTAAGGCCTTAACATTCAAGAAATGGGAGCTAATCATCATGAAACAAGAATGGAGATCTCTCCTAAACCCTGTCTGAGAGTAATTAGAATCATCCTACAACCCTTCAGAAACCGAGATATTGAATTAAAGTAACAAGGCAAGATAGCAAAGCACTGGGAATGCTCACATCAATTATGTAGTGCTGTCGCGCTCAACACAGGAATTGCAAAAATTCCCATATTATAGATAACCCTAAAAGAAAATGTTTTCAGAGTTGAAAGTAAAAATAAGATCATGGAAAAAACCAGGACCAAAAGGTTTCTTTTTCCTGTAATCAGTATGTTTGGGGGGTTATAGGCAGCTTTTTAAAGATACCCAAACTGTCTGCATTGTCATACTTGGCCTTTCTATCAATTCACTTATAGCATGAAGCAACCACACTCAATGTTAAGAGCTGTTTCAAAACTGAAGTGAACTATATATAGCCTTTGGGGATGGATTTATTGAGCCAATTCGTAAGAACGTGTCTACATCTTGATTGGTTTAGCACAGTGGTAGAGTACTTGCCAATATGCATGAAGACCCGGGTTTGATTCCTCGGTACCACATACATAGAAAAAAGCCATAGGTAGAAAAAATAGCCTTGAGAAAGCCCAAGGACAGTGTCCAGGCCTTGAGTTCAAGGCCCAGGACTGGCAAAAAATATTACTCTATTCTACCCCCTACAGAGACTGATTTAACTTTGGAGGGGACAGAGACTCTTGGGGTCTCTTTTGAGTATTTTGACCTATGCATTAGTTTATGCTTCAGAAAATTTTCAGTTGGTTTCATATGCTTTATTAGTATTACCATATTTCCAAATTTTACATGCACACATAAGAAATATTCTAGAAATTTGAGGCTGAGGAGGACAGGCAGGGAAGAAGATTCTTCATCCTGCCAACTATCCATACAAGCCTGCTGCACGTTTTTCTTTGGCTTCACTGAAGCTGTCAGACCATTCAACACTCACTGATCTTTTTCCTTTGCCAATTTTTTGGGCTTCATTATAATCAGTGATATGTCTAACTTTCATGATCTATTACTGGGATCATTTTCTTAAAATACATCGTCTATCCTTTTCTCTTGGAAACATACTAAAAAACTGCAGATGCTAGGTCCAAGAATGATAAACAGCAAACATCATGTGCTTAACAGAACTATCAAATCAAACGGTCTCAGTGTAGCAATGATGAGAACCTCACTACATACAAGGAACAAGGATTACTACATTTTATTAATCTGTTCATATCTCGTAAGCTAGAATTTGTGATTCTCAAACTGTAGTATGTTAAAATGTCATGCAGTGATCTTAAGATGTCTGGGTTCTACCTTAGAATTCTGACTTGGAAGGGTTTGCATGTAAGAAAGGAATCTGCTAGTTAAACACTCTGTAGATGATTTTGAAAGAAACCTTATCACTGTTGTTTTATTAGTTCTTTACACAGATTTCCAGGGTGGAGGGGAGATTGTCTAGGAGAAAGCAGCTTGGTAAAACTGTATCATGCTTGTGGGACTATGACAGTCCCATCAATATCGTCATTTCCTAAGCAAAATAGAAATTACCTGTGACCCAAACCAAACTGCTCTTGAAAATGAAATCATAAATATATCAACTCTTCTAGAAAATTAGAAACAAAAGGTTTTCTTGAAGTTATTGCTACAACTTGAATGTACAGCAATGACAATGAAAAGTTCAAAGCTTTCCTTTTCTATTGTTTATAAACATATTTTGACCACCGTTCAAGTCAATGAAAATTTTCTAATGAGCAATAGAACCAATAAACTGTTGTAATACTTCTAATTCTGAACATGAAGGAGAAATGCACAGGCATTGGGCTCTGCTTAGTTATTCACATAATCATTTGAAGTTAGAAGATTATAAATCTCATTGGTGTTAGAAGATTATAAATCTTATTACAATAATATCTTACACAAAAAATGTCATGAAGAATATTTTTTTTAAGTCAATGACTGAAACAACTCTTATTTTTTGTCTGTCTTGTAAGCAGTGTTGCCTTTGCAAGTCTGGCATCTTACCATATGCATTAGGGACTTTCATTCTTTCATGATTTCCTATATTTGCATGCTCACCAGATTTAACTGCACTCATATTATTCCAGAGTCCGCCATGTGCCCAAGGAACCTCTGAAATGTTATATTTCACTCCTTATTCCCTTATGTCAGTGGTTGCTTTATTAGACATAGACAGCTGGGAGAGCATATGTTTCTTTAAAGGAAACCTTTAAAATTTGAAATTTGGAGAGCACATTAAAAAAAAATATCCACCAGGGTAAATTTTATTTCTTATGAGATTTGGGTATCTAGAAGAAATCAGAAGTCAATAAAAGCCCTCACTCTACATTTGAAAGATATTGATTTAGGAGTTCAATCCAGAGATGTTTCCATTAAATTAAAATAATTTATATATTTATCATTGTAATGGAGTTGTATAAGGGACTTTCAGAAGCCGGGCATGGTGGCTCAAGTTTGTAATCCTAGCTACTCAGGAGGCTGAGATCAGAGGATCATGGCCCACAGCCAGCCTGGGCACTGAAGTCCATGAGACTCATCTCCAATTATCCACTACAATACCGAAATTGTGGCTGTGGCTCCAGGGGAAGGGCAGTAGCCTTGAGCTGAAGAGCTCAGGGACAAAGCCCAGGCCCAGACTTCAAGACCCACTACAACAACAACAAAAAGGCTTTCAGCTCAACATATAGATTTATAGGCACAATGCAACTCTCCCCCCTATCTATTCCAAATTCTATGAATCTCAAGTTTCTTGGTTCTGCACACACACACACACACACACACACACACACACACACACACACACACATCAGATGTTATTAGTGCATTTGTTCCCCTCTCCTTAAGTTTCATTAACATTTCTTTCTGCTCCTGGTCCTGTGCCCTGAACTCTGGGGGCCTGGGTACTAGCCTTCAGCTCCTTTTGCTCAAGAATAGCATTCTACCATTTTGAGCCACAGCTCTACTTGTGGCTTTTGACTGAGGAGTTGGAGATAAGACTGAATAGCTTGGATTACAGGTATTAGCTAGGTGCACCCAACTAAATTTCATTAGCTTTTGAAGCAATTTAATGTAAATCATTCTTAATATCTAACACATATTTTCTTTTCTTAAACTGAAGTAATTGTTCTCCTTCCTTTTAAAGCATGATTTTTAGGGCCACATAAATAAACTAACAAAAGTAAAGCCATGCTGAAAAAAGCTGGAGACAGGAGAAGAAGAATTGTTAGACATTCATTGTGCTCCAGATACAATGCTGAACACATCTTATATTTCCTAGTTAATCTCAGAATCTGCACAGTAGAATGCAGCAGCTATCTGTATTTTGAAGAAATGACACAAAGGTTCTGGGAAATTAAGTAGTTTACTTAAGGCCGAATAGTAAATTATGGGGTGTTAGTTGTCAATTTCTGTTGTTTATTTTCCAGATACATGTAGACTTAACTACTTTTTCCTCTTTCATCTTTGACAGAACTTATCACCTGATATGGAAAAATCCAACTTTTACTCTACTTTTACTTTGTCTCCCCATACAGGTTGTCTGTTAACCCATAAGAGGGAGCTTTTAATACTGTTAGCCCATTCACAACTTTCCTCAAAACTGTCAGATATGTTTCTAATTCATTCAAAATGTCTGAGCCCTTAATGTATTAAATAGGCCCTTTTCTATCTTTGATACTGTTTTCTACTTTCATAGCATACCCTTCTACCGCTTGCCATTAGACTCATTACAGTGCCTCACACGGGCAGGAATGCTTCCTTTCTCTTGGAGTTCTTGCATGCAGCTGTTTCCTTCCAAAGAACCTCCTTTAGAGGCTCTCCTGTATCTTCTCAACTCTTCCAAATTTGCTTAAAAATCACTTCTCCCCATGAAACTTTACCTACCTTTGTGCCATACCTAGTTCTCCCTATTGCTTGGACCTCCCTCTCTTCTTTTTTATTTTTCTCCTTACAAAGAAAAGAATACAAATTAAAAAGCAATCGTGAGTCAAAGATACATATTAGAATTCCCACCCTTCCTCTTAAGTCCTGTGACTCAGAACAAATAACAACCAATTTTCCTTATCGAGGAGAGAGATGGTAGTAAGAGCAGCTTTCTCTGTGAATTACCTGAGAATGAGACACAGTATTCAAATCCCTCTATCTAGGGAGGATTTAAGTCCTTAACAGAAGCTATAAAATAACTACTTTTGTTACTAGATATGCAAGAGATTCAATCCACTTTGTTATAGTAATATTTTTTCCTAGTAATTTGGCTTAAATCTATGACCAAGAAAATGAAAAGAGTATATAAATTGAGGCATTTTTTTTATCATCCTTAGGGAAGTACTTAAATGCAGAAGTGAAAATTTTAGGCATTGTCATGACAGGGATGGGCTAGATTTTTAAAAAGATGCCTCTAGTCATAGACTTCTAAACCAGAAGATACTCTTAGTGCAACGTAACAGCAGGCGTTAGAATTCCCCGAAAGCTGTTAAAAGGCCCACAGACCCCATCCTAATGTCTAGGCAAAGCTTTTAAGCAGCTTAGAGTAGTTACTCAAATGGTTATAATGTCTTATGGACACAGGGTTGCTTCAAGATCTCACACTGGAGATTGTTATAGTGCTTTCTCACTTATTAAAATTGAGATTCTACTTTAAAATGCTTTAATCTATCTGTAGAACTGTAGAACTACTGATCTCTGTTCTTTGAGCCTCAATTTAAATATGTTAATTAATCAAAGACTATTTTATTAAGCTTTGGTGCCAAGTAATGGGCTGGGCTTGATGACAAGCTTTAACTCATGATGCTTCTTGGTGCTCTTTGACTTTGCTAGAGACCCCAAATCCCTTTCATCTTTTGTAGCAGTCTTATTTTCATTTGTCTTGATCATCTTTGAGTAAGTTCCAATTCCCCTACAACTTACATCAATACCTCAGGAAAGGCTTATTGCCAAATATGGAAGAAAGATTATTACTTATGATACACTAGTCGAACCATTAATCTATTCCAACACAATGTTAGCTTTTAAGGTAATTGCTTTCTGCTGCTGAATCATCCAGTTTGCATGTAGGAGCTGATGACAAGCCTTTCCCTCTCAGTAACAGAACACACAAAACTTTTCCTTTCTGAGATCAATAGATTGCCCAATGATTCTTCATTGCTTTTCATATAAAGTGTTACATTCTGTTCTAGGATTGAAAAAACTTTTCATTTCCTTACCTAACTGAGTTGAATTCACATCTTTTCCCTTTATTCCTTTCCTGATTCTGTTTACTTCATTTGAACCCAATATTCAACATCTGTTATGAACCAGGCATTAAGTTAGATATGATGTCACTAAATTATAAATACATGATGAAATCATATAGAAGTGACAGAAAATGTGTCCATTTCTAAATGCCAGGCTACAGGAATAGATTAATTCAAAAGGTAGTTCCTTGGTCAGGATGGCTTTCTGGTTTTAGACATTTTGGTAGAGATGATGCTAAACTGAGATTGTATAGATTAAATGGGAATTAAGATAAAATTGTATAGATTAAATGGGAATTAAATGGGAATGAAGATAAAGATAATGCATCCCATAGAGAACAAAGTCAAACTTCTTTTAGGAACCCTTAATGACAAGTATATTAGCAATGCTAAAGACTTTCTTTTTGGGCTGGGAGTTTGGCCTAGTGGTAGAGTGCTTGCCTAGCATGCACGAAGACCATATACTTAGAAAAAGCCAGAAGTGGTGCTGAGGCTCAAGTGGTAGAGTTCTAGCCTTGAGAAAGTACAAGGACAGTCCTCAGGCCTGAGCTTAAGCCCAGGACTGGGGGGAAAAAAAAAAGACTTTCTTTTTTTCTTTTTGTTGGATATAGGGCTTGATACCTCAGTGCCTGGGGGTTGTCCCTGACCCCTTGTGCTCAAGGCTAGTGCTCTACCACTTTGAGCTACAGGTGCACTTCCAATTTTTGAATGGTTAATTGGATATAAGTCTCACAGGGACTTTTCATCCCAGGCTAGTTTCAAATGGCAATCCTCAGCTCTCAGTCTCCTGAGATTACAGGATTACTAGGATTACAGGCATGAGCCACTGGCATTGGATGCTAAAGATTTTCTTCACACTAGTATAAGATGTGAGCTGAAAAATGGTGTGAATCTTACTATATTTTGATCTCACAAAGGAACTAATAAAATAGCATTAATCTTTAAATATTTAGAGGCAGAATTGTGTCTCAAGAAGTATTCATTTGTAAATACTGTATGTTTAAAGTTTTCATGACTTTTGTGGATGGTTTTAGGTACTTGAATGCTGTTCAATGCTTCTAAGTACATCTGGGAAGTAATGTGCTTTCCGGAGAAAATGCTAGTACTGGATAAGCTTTCTTAAAGCAAGAGTTATATGGAGTTGAGCGTGAGCTAATGTCAATGAGTCAACCTTATCCCTCAAATAAGGTGTCTTTTGGACCAGAAATACACATAGCGTAGTTTTTTGTTTTTTTTTTTTACTTTGATTGGTTGCAAAAAAAAAAATACTGTAATCAGATGTTGGCAGAAACCTAGCTTTGAGCACTGGTTCAACATTACCAATTCCATATTTTTGGTAATTTCACTATGTATAATTACCATGAATAATGAGAATCAACTGTGTATTGTGCAATCTGCCAGCTGGTAAAGAAGAAATCAATTAAAAACAATGAAGTTACAAGAAGTAAGCTGCATCTCCAAACAAAAGCATGGCAGTGCCTAAACTCTAAATTGTATCAATATGTCTTGTCTTTCCCTTGAAAGGCATTGTCTACCAAATTATGCCTCTTTGAATGTATATGCATTCAAGATGGTGAAAAAACAATGGTGGTGATGCTAATGAGTAAAGGCAGAGGTACAGAACCAAGGTCGCATAATCATCTATTATGGTACCTGTAATCTGTGCTGGGAAAAATACATGTTTTGAGAGTATATGTGATACAAAAGTTCTCCTGCATACATGGCTCTCTGCTCATGTTAGCTTCTGTATGCAAGAATTTTACAATTTAATAGAGTTTGGAAGTACAGACAACTTACCATGATGTGAACTAAAGGAAGGGGTGCAAAAGGGAAGTGCTTAAAATCTGTCGAGACTCTAGGTAGTGGTTGAGAATATTAAGGTAGAGAGGACATTGTCATAGAAAAGTCTCTCTAGAAAGACTTATTTTTCTTAGCTAGAAAGAATTTTCCAGCTCAGTTTGAAATGGTAATATCCAAAATCAGAAAAACTTAAAAAATATTAATAAGAGAGAACACTCATTCTGGTTCCAGACTTTGGGAAGGTTAGGAGGTGGAAATGTGACCAGAAAATTGTAAAGTATCTGGTGGTTTTTAATGAGTCTAATATCAAGAGCAGACTACTTTGGAAGTCTCTGAGCAGTGTTCAAGAAGAGACCCATGGAACTATATCTAGAATAAGAAATTGTTCTGGATATAATTTCTGAGAGACATGTTGAGGTCTAAGAAATGTGGGGACAGTAGACACAGAAAGGACTTGAAACCGGGCAGAATATGCATAGATGGCAAACCAAGCCTTCCAGTTGGTGTTACCAGATGAATGTGCCAGTCAATATCAGGAATTTTAAGAGGAACAAGTGAGCAAATTTCATTTTATACAAGTTGAGTTCAGTGGCCACAGGAATTTAAGAGGAAGTATAAAAAGTTGTGGCTAAAGTGGGAATGTGTCAATGGAGTGACTAGAACAGGGTTATTCAGAATTCATCTGCCTAAAATATACTCTCAAAAGTCCTACAAAGGGCTGGGAGTTTGGCCTAGTGGTTAAAGTGCTTGCCTAGCATGCATGAAGACCCGGGTTCGATTCCTCGGTACCACATACATAGATAAAAGCCAGAAGTGGTGCTGAGGCTCAAGTGGTAGAGCTCTAGCCTTGAGAAAGTCCAAGGACAGTGCTCAGGCCCTGAGCTCAAGCCCAGGACTGGCAAAAAAAAAAGTCCTACAAAGCGAGGCAATAAAACTATGTATATGCTCTGGTTTACTTGTTAAATGTTCCTTAAAGGCACATGTTAAAGACTTGCTCCTCAGCCAACGGCACTGGGAAGCTGTACAACCTTAGGCAGGTATGGATGAGAGGAAGGAAGTTAGGTTGTTAGAGGTGTGCCTTTGAGGTGTATATTGTAATGTCACCCTCTTCCATCCTCTCTCTCTCTCTCTCTCTCTCTCTTTCTCTCTCTCTCTCTCTCTCTCTCTCTCTCTCTCTCTCTCTCTCTCTCTCTCTCTGTCTCTGTCTCTGTCTCTGTCTCTCTCTGTCTCTCTGTCTCTGTCTCTGTCTGTCTCTCTCTGTCTCTCTGTCTCTCTCTGTCTCTCTCTCTCTGTCTCTCTCTCTGTCTCTCTCTCTCTGTCTCTCTCTCTCTCTCTCTCTCTCTCTCTCTCTCTCTCTCTCTCTCTCTCTCTCTCTCTCTGCCTCTCTCTGTCTCTGCCTCTGTCCTGGCCTCTCTCTCTCTCTGTCCCCCCCTCCCCCATTTACTGACCATCATGAGACCAGCCGTTTTGCTTTACCCTCTGCTCTCTGCCATAATGTTGTGTTTTACTTCAGATTCCCCAAAGACAAGACAAGTGAGCATGGGTTGAAACTTCTGAAATTAGGAGTTAAAATCAAATACTTCCACCCTTCATGCTGAATTATTTTGGGTTTTTGGCATAATAACCATAAGCTGACCAATTTAGTTATAAACATACAGACATTATACAAAGCATACATGTGTTGCAATAAGTATGTTCAAATAGTTCTTTTGTCAGATTCTCAGTGTGAGCCTGTGTGTCAATAGCCATAGAAATAAAAAAGAGAAAAAAATTTTTTTGCCAGTCCTAGGGCTTGAACTCAGGGCCTTGGGCACTGTCCTTGGGCTTTCTCAAGGCTAGCACTCTATCACTTGGTCCATAGCACCCCTTCTGGCTTTTTGTGTGTATGTGCAACAAAGGAATCAATCTCAGGGCTTCATGTATGCTAGGCAAGCACTCTACCACTAGGCTACACTCCAAGCCCAGAAGAAATCTTTTATGTAGAAAATACTAAGTGAGGGCAATTATGGTGATGGGTTTAGGGGTGTTGGAAATAATACTTTAATAATACTTTCAAGTAACACTTTAAATAATATTTAAATATCTGAGCAGCTTTCTCTGCCTTTTGCCTTTTATGTAATTTCCTGTTGATGTGTCCCTAGATTCTGTGAAATTCTATTTTCCTGTCTACAGACTCATCAATGTCCATCGAGCCACCAGCCTGATCCTTTAAAACTTCATCTGTGACTTTTGGCAATTGTGTTGAAGCACCTTCAGTGGCTCCTCTTAAGACCAACAATGAATTCTCCTCCAGTCTCATTCTCAACACACCAAGCTCCACTCTCACCTCAGAGTACTTGGCACTTCTCATACCAGCAATTCAAGCGCATATTGGGAAACTTCTCTGGTGATCCTATACTACTGCTGCTAACAAACCATATTTAATGCACTAATTTCAGATCAAATGGTTCTCCTGAGATCCCTTTGTGACCTCCAGCCCCTAAGCAGATGCTCATTTCTGGATTGTTCACGTAGCCCGCAAGGAGGTGGGGGAGATTGGTTCAGGTTTTTCTTTTATTTTTTCTTCCTTTTGTTTTCTATAAAAGCATTAGTACATTCATAAACTTGAAACCATATTTCTCTTAATATAAAGAACTGTCACTCACCTTGCTATATCTGATACCTACAATAATATAATAGAACCATTATTTTGTAGTATCTATACATGAAGTTGCTCACACACAAATATAGTCACGGCAAATAGCAGCTTCAGCAAATGTTTGCTTCAAAGTGAGGAATGCATCATCTACCTATTATGGAAAAGGATAATGTTTTTCATACCCTCTTCATTTGATATATAAATCAAATTATAAACACGGAGGGTTACAACAATGCTTCTTCAATTACAATGAATTGTATTCTGATAAACCCATCATGGGTTTAAAACAAATCAGGTCAAAAATGAACACACACTTAATAGACATAACCCAATTAAGCTAAATTATCCATTGTATGTGAAGAGTTGGTTACCCTATGATCATGTTAGTCCATAGTCAGTTGGCTCCATGTTTTTTAGGACCTGTGGTAAGGTAGAATGTCATGGTGGAGATGTCATTTCTGCCACTACCCAGCCTGGTAAGAGTATGGTGTCTTACCATATATTACTACCTGAGGGAAAAATCAAAATTTAATATTCAAATTACAGTTTTTAATGAATGAGTTCCTATTTTGTATTATCATAAAATGAAAATTCCTAAACTGAACCATCACAATTGTATTTGAACTTCAACAACTGCATGTATGTAAGTTCACAGAATAACAGTATGTGCTTGGTTCACTGGAGACTTAGTTTAGTTTCAAAGCACACAGTACACTGTTAATTACTACTGAATGTATGTGATCCTAATGCCATTCTAAGAACAGCTGAATTTCCTAAAATGATGGTAAATATAGCTATAGTAGTAAAGGGATAGAAGAGATAGAAGTTTTCAGACTTTGTTGCATTTATCTTTTTATTCCTTTTTAGTACTTATATGCAATCCACCATGTACTTTGCTTCACAGAATCCAAATGACATTCCAGCATAATGCTTACAATGCTATGTTCTTGTGCTGTAGAAAAATAGTTTATAAAATGTTTATAAAGTAATTCAGTTATTTTCACATTGCAATTTTCAGGAGTTTTTCTAGGGAGTTTTTCTTTTTTTTTTTCTTTTGGTCCTGGGGTTTGAACTCAAGAGCCTGGGCACTGTCTCTGAGCTTCTTTGTGCTCAAGGCTAGCACTCTGCCACTTGAGGCACAGCACCACTTCCAGCTTTTTCTGAGTGATTTTTTGGAGATAAGAGTTTCACAGGCTTTTCTGTCTGTACTGGCTTCCTCAGTAGCTGGGGTTACAGGAATGAGCTGCTGGCACCCAGCCCAAAATAACTTTTGTTGTCATTAATGTGTTTATTCTTGTTACAGAACTAGGCAAAAGTAAAGAGAGTTGATTTGGAGAAAGATACTTTCCAAAAAGAAGCTAATTAAACTATGATTGAAAAATGAATAAATATTTACAAACAATATTTTTACATTAGAGTAAGACACCAATGAAAATTCTACCTCTTTAGTTCTTGTTAATCGTCCAAAACTTCCTTTGACATGAACACCTAACTTTCCCATTCTCTGCTCACTTAAAAGCATTTCAGTCAACCTTGAGATACTTACTGTTTGAGGTCTACCTCAATTCTCTTGTCATTTCTATGAAGACAAGCAGCTCTTGTAAAATGTTTCACGTAAGCCATTCTGCATGCTTTACTACACCTTTGTCACATTCTCTCTGCTCCTTTAAGAATCACTACTGCACCAGGCTCTAGTGGCTCACTCCTGTAATCCTAGCAACTCAGGAGGCTGAGATCTGAGGTTCTCCATTCAAAGCTAGCATAGGCAAGAAAGTCCTTCATCTCCAATTAACTGCCCAAAGAGGTGGGGAGGGAGAGAAACAAAAGAAAGAAAAAAGGAAAGGAAAAGAAAAGAAAAAAGAAAAAGAAAAGCCTGGAAATGACTGGGGTTCAAGTGGTAAAGCACTATTCTTGAACAAAACAGCTCAGGGACAGTGCCTAGGCCCTCAGTTCAAGTCCAAGAACAGGCACCTGTGCATGTGTGCACAGGTACATACACACACACACACACACACACACACACACACACACACACACACACACACACACACAAACTCACCACCACCAACAATAACAAAAACAAAGCAAACATTGTTCATGATTCTTCAGTTTGCTCACTGTATTAATATTATACGTTATAACACCCAATTTCCTTATGACTGCTCAAGCACTGTCCCCGCCCCCTGCATGATGTGTCTGCTTATAACACATCATACTGCAGGTAACCATTATAAACTATTGTGACTATTGTGTGTTCACTATGATCTCTTACAACCATAAATGATTTTCAATGTAATCTTGTCACTCTGCTATTTTACCTAATAAGCAAACTATAATTAAAACACTTAGGATTAAGCGAGAGTGTTACATTCCATCTCCTTTTCTTTTGAGTTACCTGCAGCAGTAACCCTGTATCTTTTTCCAAATATTGGCTGAATGACTTCAGCACTAGCACATTCATCTTCTTAAATCTGTCCAAATTATGTGCCTCTCAAAGCAGGATTCCTTCCTACAAAGTGCTGTTTCTGGTATCCTAGCAAGCTGTCTTTGTTAGGCATACTACAATAAAAAATCAATATAAATTTGGTGGCTCAAATATTAAGCATTTACTTCTCACAAATCTAATCACTCTGAAGCCCAAGGTCTAGGCAGGTCTTGTGTCTAGTAAGGGTCCTTTTGGTTTGTAGATACTCATCTTTATGGCTATGTTAGAACATGTAGAGAACACAGAGAATACAAACAATCCCTTGTCTCTTATGATAAGGCCAGCGATTTCATCATAAATGTCCATTCCCATGACTTAATTGGTGTGTTACCTGCTCATTTCACTTCATTATCCATGAGCAGTTCACAGTCACATGTGTGTGGTTTATACATACTTTCCTGAGGGGAAGCTGATGAAGATCTATATACTTGGAACTTCTTGCTTTCCATTTTCAACTGCCATTGTGATTGCCTAGCACTCACCATCTCCGTGTCTTAATAACTCCCTGGTGATTTTTTTCAGGTCTTTGACTCCATGTCACATGAAGGGCTACAGGAGGTTCTAAGGTTATGATTCCATAAATCAGTTGATATTTTGATCTGTATTACATTAACTATACTATTTGCCAATCAATAAGACAAGAGGTGCTGTGATGTAAAGGCAAAAGGGGATTTGAGTGGAAAATGCATCCAACTAGATATGATTAAAGTCTAGGCAACCAGGATTATAACTGGAATTCAATTCATAAAGACAAATATTCAGCTCAGAGATTGAGAGGTGATTCCTAGATCAGTGTGGGGAAAGAGGTTTAAGTATAAAGTATAAAGACTGGGTAAGACTTTCATGAAGGATTTTTATTTTGATGATATTGCTTTTTATTTGCATGTATTACTTCTGCAAAGAACTTTATTGTGCATGATGTTTCCATATATATTCTATTATTATATTCTATATGCATACAAATGGAAATAATACTTTTATTATACATAATACACTTTTATCAGATTTTGTATATAATGTACATTTATCAAATTCTCTTTTTTATCATCCTCAAAACCCTTCTTAATATTTTCACAAGTTTCCATAGTTTATCTTATTTATAAGATAATAATATTATCTTAATCTTAATATTTTCATAAGTTTCCATAGTTTATTTTTTATTTATTAGTTAGTGGAATTTTTTGAGTTAGAGTTATTCTATGCATTCAAGCCTGGCCTATAACTCATGATTATCTTTCTCTGTAGCACAAGGATTACAGGTATATATCTCCATACTAGAAAAGGTCAGCTATGGTCATATGATTTAGTTTATTTTTTTAATGTTATAGAGGTTGAAGTAAGGACTTTGCATATGCTAGGCAAGTGCTCTACTGCTGAGTTACATCTCAGCTTTAGAAGAATCTTAAAATCCTCAGTCTAGACTTTAAACAAAGCTCAAGAATATGGGAGGAGTGCCAAAAAAATTAAAGTGTGATTACTCAATTCCAGAGAAAGTGAGTATATTATTCAACAGTATGAGCAAGAGGTAAGACACAAGAATCATTTCAAATGCCAAGCAAAATCTTTTTGAGGCAAAAAATGAGAATAAGCTGAATCCAGGAGGCAGGGATAGATTAGATCCACAATACAAATACAAGATAATCCTGCAATGCAAGTTAAGTAAATGCTAAGCATGAAGTGAGGGACAATGAATGGATCCACAAGGCATTTGAGCAGAAACACTATCATCCCCTCTCCCTCTTGTCTGTGTATCATCATGTATTTTGAATGGTTTTCAAGAGGTTTTTGTCTGACTCACACAGAAATGTTCTGCAAATGTAATAATTTAATAGGTCCTTTGCAGGATGAGCTTTGGTCTTGAAATGTCTGTGTAGTTCTCAAAAATACTTTCTCTGCTCAAGAGCTGTGTGGATCTGTCATACATAGCTACAAAGTCATTATGATAACACTTGCACATATGGTATCTTAAGAGTCGTGTCACAAAGAGGAAATGAACCAGAAATTCACAGCGTATGGTATTTCAAAATCATCACATGGACCCAAGGAAGAGTGAATAAAGAGCTGTCCATAGGTCCTGCCTTGAGAATTTGTTGAATTCATAACAGCTCCTGTTTTACCAGTTTACTTTTCCAAGGCTAGATATTTACTTCCATCAGACAATTCAATTATTTTTAGAGAAAAAAAACCTAAGTAACTATTGAAAAATAAAAATAGGTTGATTCATCACTTTCAACAGAGGCCCTACTTTTAGTACTTAATGAATCTATATTTTCATGTGAATCTATATTTACAATGTGATTGTGAACCACACATCTACATCTTTCTGGAATTTTCTCTCCCAATAAAAATTGAACACTACATTCTTGTCATCAAAGTTTTTAAAACCAGGAGGTCCGACATTCAGAGGAAGGGTGGGTCATTAGTTGTTCTGTGTGACATTATTTCCCAGAGCAGCAACATAAAACACAATCTCTAGAACTTCCATTTATATCTTTGGAATCAGGAATTCTGGGAGTGGGGCCTAGGTATTTGTGTGTAGGAAATAATCTTCCATATAGAGAGATTTTACTGCACTTGCTTACCTAAGGGAATAAAGGATTTCAGTGTTTACTAATTTGTCTCCACATGGGTATTTAGATCAGTAATTTAATATAATCAATTCCATATGATATTCTTTCCAAGTATAGAATACATCCCTAATATTTCAGTACAAGATTGGCACAGAATTTTCTTTTGACAGCTACTTTGTACTTTCCAGTGACATTCTAATTTGACATGGATTTTGTTTCCCTATACTTTGCTCATGGAGTCATCTGTTTATCCCTTTGGGGAATGCTGGGTTTTGCTTCAGTGGCTGATGTGTAAAGTCAGCATGATATTCTTTTTCCCCTTAGAGTCTGATTTTACATGGTGTGAAACACCTAGTATTTCTACTACTATCCATGCAAAAATATAAACACTGAACTCTGAGACAGGTTAGTGAGACACATGTTTAGTGAACACTGGGCATTTTCTAGAAATGTCCTATGAAAGCATTATCACTGTTCTGTAACAATAGGTTCAAACATTTTATTCCTGTTTGCTTAACTTTCAGACGCTAGAAATCTCATAGATAAAAGAAGATGATATGTCATTTTTCGTATACGGCAGCTAGATCCTCCCTAATTAAAAAAACATATTAGTATCCTTCTACCGAGTGTATTCTACTTGAAATCATAGCAGACAAATACATATTATTGATGTAGGCATTATTTTTAAAGGTCATAACTATTCATGTGTTGTTTTCTACCTTGATAATTCTTGTGTAAGGTGTCCCATATCATATGAAACATTGCTGCATATTATAAGCACAAGCCTCATATTTGCATCATGCCTATATACTGAAGTCTACTGAAAGCTATTCTGGCCTTCTAAGAAAAAATGTTCCGTTATGCCAGGTGCCAGTGGCACACACCTGTAATCCTAGCTACTCAGGAGGCTGAGATCCTGCCCAAGCACAAAATCCAGACGACTCTTAGCTCCAATAAGCTACTCAGAAAAAGCTGTCTGTGGCACTTTGACTCAAGTGGCAGAGCACTTGCTTTTAACACAAAATGGTCCAGGGACACCTCTCAGGCCCAAAGTTAAGCCTCAGAACCAGCAAATTAAAAAAAAAGAAAGAAAAAACATATAAGAAAACAAAAATAAGTAGTTTAGGTGTAATTTGAAATGCATTTTTTACTGTTTTAACTGAGCTGTCACAATATTTTTATTTCTTTCTTCAAATGCCAGAGCAGAAGTTCCTTTTGTCCACCTTAGTTGGATTTGCTACCCCCGTTGACCTTACAGTTTATTAAAATCATATTTGAGCACTTATGTTCCAAGTAGTGATTTTGTGCCTGAGGGAATTCTATAGGGAAGTACCCTATGGGAAAATTAGAGGTGTTTCGGTTTGGGCTTGATTTATTACATGGTTAAAAAATATAAAAAGGGTGATTGTGATCTTTTTCATTTACATAAAGACTAAGAAACCCTCTGATAACTTTACTTCCACATTGCACCTGGGAACCTATTAAGTCTTTATTCGCTAGAACTTCCTTTTGGCCTCGACTTTACTCATTTTGTTCTTTGACTTTTTTTTTCATTTCGCTATTCTTCCTTGGCCTTCCTTTACTTCCAGAGTACTTTGTGTTTCCTACACATATTAACTTTCTACCCTGCCATACAAGTGTTTCTTCTTTATTATGGCTTGTCTGGGGACCACAGGGTGAAGCCTGCTTGGTCATTCAAACTTGAATTCCCGTAGGGCCAGGCAGTGCACAATGACATCAGTCAACAATTGATCACACATATCTCAGTGCCCCTAGAAGATGACAATGAGTTGAAAATTTTCCTGTTTTGTAACATCATAGTGTAATTTTATAGAAGAACATAGGGCACGTTTTTGATGAGAATATAAATAAACCTCTATTACTGGTATTACAAAAATCATGTTACAGAGTTGTGTACTTGATAAGGAAAATAAATATGAAGTTACTGAGTTCGTTTATTGTACTGTGACTTTTGTTGTTATTTTAGGATGTAATCTTTCTTAGGAAAAAATGGCCTGTGTGCTGTGTTTCTCAGTAGAAATAATGCATACCTGGTGTTTGCCACATCAGGTGCCTGTCCTATACCATCTAGGCTTGTGAAAGGATACTCTGTGATGTTAATTGCCTATGGATATATTTGTTTAAATTGGACACATTTATCAGAACTCACCCTTGGTTAAATAACACTTGGCTATATTAGTGGCAAAAATCCCTCCTCTGTTCCCACTAGAGGGCAGTGACAGCTCAGTCTTCCTTAAGACAATCATGAATATCTACATGGATCATCATGGGACTCTTGTGGGGGCTTTATTCAGAGGATTGATTCTAGAAAGGGTTCCAGAAAAGGTGAGGAGGTGGTAGAGAATGCAAACCAGATGCTGCAACAAACTACTCCTCTACTTGGAGAACTGATACATCCCCAGTCTATAGTCAATGGGCTTTTCTACTTACCATGTCAAGTAAGTAAACAGAGGAAGCCATGGATTGTACACTAGCGAAGGGTTCTGAGGGCATGAGAGAAAACTTCAACTGGTATTCTCATAGCTTCTCTCTGGAGTACCTTCCCTGACCACACCCATTTTTTAAACAAAGTAAGTTTGTGACAACACTGACTGCTGGAGCTGTTATGTAATAAATGGTCCCTTCACTGTAGGCTGCCAGGGGCAACAAAGAATTCTGTGGATGACTGAAAAGAGGACACAAGACTGTTAGAGTCTAGCTTGTAAAAACTGAAATTTGGGATCAGAAGCACCTAATGCTTATGATATATAGAAAAGGGAGTCCTGTAGAAACTGAAAATGTAAACAAAAGGGAAAATTTAAGACAATGAATGTACACATGTGAGCAGCCAAAATCTACGGATGGGTGAAAACAGATTTTAATGGTGAGGTTCTTACAGTTTTCTGTGGACTATTTAGATAGATGGATGGATAGATAGATAGACAGATAGAATATCTTTATAAAGATATCTATGTGAAGATACAAATATTTCCATAATTCTATAAAGATCTATTTTGAAATCATTTGGTCCTTGAGTACTTTTCTTCCACACTGTTTTGGGACTCTCCAGTACTCATTTTGAGCATACTCTCCAGTATGATCATCTTCAATAATCGAAGCCCTTTGAAGGCTGCTTGTTCTAAGCTGGTGACAGCACCCCTTTGTTGGCCCTCCCCTGATGGTCCTTGTTAAGTGTTTCTCTCAGGAGAAGTGTGAAAGTTCTCAGAAATCACCACTGACATTGGAGCATTTGGTTGGATGCTCTCACAATGATTGCCTTAAATGATGATTCTCCAACTACAAATCTCTTAGTTCCTTTCTGTCAAGGTTTCTTCCTCCTGCACATGTCCTGTCTTTAAGGCTGGCTTGCACCTAAGCCTCAGATCTCTTCAAGATCTGATGGACATTTTACTTCAGTTATTAGCTCACTTTGCTTGCAGGTTTGCATCCCTACTTTCTTCACTTTGAATATACCATCAAAACGTAGGAGAAATAATCCCAGGGGCATTCTTTTGACATTCTGTGCCCTTCAAACCACTTTGTATTCTACTACAGAAACACTACAGGTAGGCCATACACAGGCACAGGTTTGACCGGAGAGGACTTACCCTTATATTTTATCCTAGTGGTAAGGAACATGAAATTAAATCTTCCTAATTCATGTAGAAACTTTTAATGTTATTGCAGTGCATCATGCAATTCTATGCTGCTTGTATTTTGATTCCTAGCCTCTTTGTGTTAGAGGGTTCTTTCCATTGAAATGCAAGTCTTGATTGGTCTCTACTATTTTGATGAGCTTTACCACGAAAGAAAATATTCTAGGGGTCAGGAGTTTGGCCTAGTGGTAGAGTGCTTGTCTAGTACTATATACATAGAAAAAAGGTGGAAGTGGTGCTGAGGCTCAAGTGGTAGAGCTCTAGTCTTGAGAAAGTCCAAGGACAGTGTTCAGGCCCTGAGCTCAAGCCCAGGACTGGCAAATATATATATATATATATATATATATATATTATGTGCAATGGGTAATACATGTAAAAATATGCATTTAAGTAAAGAATAGTTCATATGATGAATAAAACCTCAAGGTAAGAATATAGGACACATATTTTAAACTTAAATATGTTGGGTCCATCTGCAAATCTACATTATAGCATTTTTCTTTAGAACACATTATTAAGAAAGCTATTTTACATGTATCTCCCTAGTTTTCTTTCTTTCTTTCTTTCTTTCTTTCTTTCTTTCTTTCTTTCTTTCTTTCTTTCTTTTCCTTCCTTCCTTCCTTCCTTCCTTCCTTCCTTCCTTCCTTCCTTCCTTCCTTCCTTTTTTTGTAGGTCATGGGGCTTGAACTCTGGGTCTGGGTGCTGTCCCTGAGGCTACTTCCCTAACCCTTGAGCTACAGCTCCACTTCCTGTTTTATTCTAGTGGTTAATTGGAGTCTCACGTTCTTTAGTGCCTGGGCTGGCTTTGAACCTTAACCCTCAGATCTTAGCCTCCTGAGTAGCTAGGATCACAGGCTTGAGCCACCGTGCCCAGCTATCTGCATAGTTTTCTAACTGGGTTTGAAACACTCTATGATTCATTTGCACCATGATACTCCATTTTCTACATAAATGTTGACAAGATAAAACCAGTGTTCTCTAAACAAACTTACCTTGATTTTTCCATTGTCAAAGAAGGCCATTCTGCATATTTGTGTGATCTTTTCATGTCTGTCAGCTACTCCAGACTGTAGACTTTTTAAAATGCAAAGCTCCTCCCCTATTTCCAGTGTAAGCTAAAGAGTTAGTGAATGCCAGTACCTACGAGTTGAGGACACTGAAACCATGCAGTGTGAATACACCCCCACACTACCCAAGGGTCCCTTCAGCCACAGATATTTCTGTTGCATTTTTTGAAAACTCTTGAACTCAGGGCTTGAGCACTGTCCTTGGGCTTTCTTAAGGCTAGACCTCTACCACTTGGGCCACGGCATCATTTTCATATTTTCTATGTTTGTGGTACTAAGGAATCAAACCCAGGTCTTTGTGTGTGCTAGGCAAGCACTCTACCACTAGGCCATACTTCCAGACTGGCAAATTAAATTTATATATTTATTGCTGAATGTATATTATATATCATCAATTTTCTATGTCCCCATTTTTGTTGATGATCCACCATTGGGAATATTTTTCCTTGGAAAATTTCTTCTCCCTTCTCTATTCCAGAGATCAGGATAAACCTCATCTCCCAAGTGGCAAAACCAGACTCTTGCCTTCCAAAGATGGAGAAACTTTGTAACCAGAACCATAGTTCTAGCAGGGTGTCATGTCTATCATTGTAGACAGTGAGATTCACTGAAGGACACAGGTTTGGAAAGGCAGGGAGCTAATGCTCAGGTATCAGGATCTGCAGGGCTTGCTTCTTCAGGTAATAAAAACAATTATGACCTCATCAAAGGTCATGCCCAGTCAAGGGAGTCCCCATTCAATAAAGATGTAGAAGCAACAATTCATACAAACATATTTACTCTAACACAGCTTACATTCTCTTTCATGGGAATAGAGACAGGCATTTAATTAATTAGTTACTGAATTAGAAAATACACAGAAAATGCAAAAATAAGGCAAGGGAAAAAGTAAATGCATAAGGGCAAAATATTTGGGAGATTATTACAATTTTAGAAGGGGACATTTTGAGGAATATCTCATTTTGAAGGTAACATACATTCAAAGATTTGAATTAAATTTAAGGGTATCAATGTATGTGAATTAATGCACCTTCTATCTGGCAAATATCATGTAACCCTTCTATTAATTACAATAAAAATGTATGAAAAAAATAAAGTGAAAAAGAAATTCATATATTTGGAGTTTAGGCAATCAATTTAACAGGCCCTATGGGGGAGGTAGCCAGTGTACTTGGAAAATATGTACAAGCCTTTTTGCTCTGAGCATACTGAGTGCAATAATAAAAAAGACATAGTCACATCTAATCTAGGATAAATTCAACCACTGAAAAGCCTTCAATAAGTCATTATTGAAAGATGTACTTCATTACAACTAGTAGTCTTCAATCAGACTAGAAATTGTGTACTTCATCTCTGTATAAAATATTTATTATTAAATACTTTCTATGAAATATGTTATGGGCCTGATATATTTTCCACTGAATTTAGGCTTAATTTATCCCTTTCAAGATTGTCTCCAGATCTTTGATACATCAATTTGAGGTTGGAAGATATCAATCACCCTGTACCTAGGAGTAAAATAAACGATCCTTGTAAGATGGACAATACAAAGAGAAGCTCTTTCCAATGTATAGACTATAACTCACTTGAGGTTACCTAGTAACTTCAGGTTATGGTCAGGTGAATCATTAGGCACTACTACCATGCTGGAAGACTACTTCGGCAATGTCACCATTCCATTGAAATTGCTACTTCTGTTCTTCAGCTGGTTATTTTGGAGATGGAATGTCTCACATATTTTTCTGCCAGGGATGGTTCTGAACTGTGAAACCTTTGGATCTCAGACTCTTGAGTAATTCTGATTATAGTCGTGAGTTACCAGTGTTTAAGTATGCTTGTACATACTTAAAATATCACGTATACATAAAAGTATCCCAGGCAGGGAAACCATCCTGAGTCACAGATACCCTGTGAGAGAAGATCTGTTTGGGAAGAATGCATGTGCATTCTACTACTTTTCTAAGACTGCCACACTTAACTTCCAAAAATAGAATGACTTAAAACAAGACACATTTGCAGTGGTTTCTGTCTATAATCCTAGCTACTCGTGAGGCCACAATCCAGGTTTAGAGTCAGCCTAAGGAGAAAATAATTGAGACACATCTCCAGTTAACTAACCATCAAGAAGCCAGAACTGGATGTATGACTCAAAAGACTGAGTGCCAGCCATGAGGAAAACAGCACAAAACAGTATAACTGCACGAAAAAAAAACCCAAAACAAAAAAACTTTTGCTCTTTTACCTGTCTGTTTGCCATTTTCTCAATCCAATCCACTTTTCTTTCTAACTCTTTAAAGGACATTCTCTGTTTCTGGTGATTCAAGGCATTATTTGACAACTCTACCCTCAGTCTTTAGCTTGCTTTCTTCTCTGAGTCATCTCAAGGGTCAACAAAATCCACAAAGAATTCACTCATGACCCATAAATTAATTATATCTACAAAATCTACAAAGATATTTTGTCTGACTAAGAGCATCTCAACCAGTTTCAGATACACATATTGTTTTGGATTCATTCAATATAATGTACTTACTTTAGGAATTTCAAAAATGCCCAGAGGGGCTAGAAAATGGATTGGGAGGAATGGGAGAGAATACTGAAAGGGGTGACATTGATCAAGATGCATTGTACTTATAAACCCATTTGTTGAATGATAACTCATTGGTGAACCTACTTAGCAATAATAAAAATATAATTCAATAGATTGGCATAAAGTTAAGATTTTATCTTAAAGATATTGGCCAGCTTCTGAAAGGTTGAGCAACAAAGATTACTCTGATGGTAGAAGAAACTGTAAACACAGAACAGTTAGGAAACATGTATGGAAGTAAAGAACATAGGATTGATCTGATGTCATAGTGTTCAGAATAAGACAAATATGTTAAACAGATTTAAAGAAGTTAAAAAATGAAGAATCAGACATGAATGACTAAGTCCATGAGACAAGTTAAGAGCAACTCTCTACATTACTCATATAACATAAATCAGAAGCACAATTTCACAGCCACCACTAAATCTAACGGGGGATTTCTTTGGGGTAGAAGGTGACTAGAATTTTATGAGACATATTGAATTTGTGTTGAAGATCCAGGATTATATACTAGAAAAAAATAAAAATTTAAAGACTTAAGAGACATTTTTAAGAACTCACAACATTTGAAACAATGAAATTTATGTTCCCAAGAGTTTATAGCCAAAGTCTTTAAGGGAACCTGTTCTGCGGTGGTCCTTAAAATGCCCCAGATAGTAATGTTGGTATTTGGGAATCTAACTAACAATGTAGACAAACTATAATTTATCTTTTTTGACCACTCAGCCAAAAGTAATCCTTATATGATAAAATAAGTCTAACAAGTTGCTTCTCTTTCCATATATAGAATGCAAATGGCTTTATTTCATTTGGCTTTGTTTCTTAGCTATAATTGCTTCAGTGACTGCAGTATCTGGCTATCTGGGCAAAAGCACTCTGTCAACATTCTGGGTCATTTAAACCTAGCATCTGAGTGTAGATCAAGCTTTTCCAAAGCATAAAACATAAAATAAAATAACATCTCCACCAAACCCAAATAAAAATGAGTTATTTTCCTTTCTCTATATCAATATACTTGTTTTTAATATCTTGTAGATAAATATGAGAGTTGAAACTAATTTTAGATTTTCAGCTGGATTCATAACATGGAGATATGTTTTGTTAATGTAATAATGATTTTTTTGGGGGGAATCCTGTCCCGGGGAGCTTGAACTCAGAGTCTAGGTACCACCCCTGAACTATTGTGCTCAAGGCTAGTGCTCTACCATGTGAGCCACAACTCCCCTTTGGATTCTTTTTTTGGTAAACAATTGGAGGTTCACAGAGTTCTAGCTGGTTGGGACTGTGATGTTCAGATCCCAGCTTCCTGAGTAGAAAGGATTATAGGTGTGAGCCACTGGTTTGACACTACTTTTAATAGAAAAAAAATCTACTCTTCTTTATTCCAAATTATTTTCTAAAGCTATATGAGCAGAGATGATAATGATATAGTATACAGGGAAGAATGGCAAGTCATAATGAAATAATATAGTGCATTGGTAACTAAAGTGATGTTAAAGGGGTGGCAATAGCATGAAAAATAAAGTTGGGTAAGCTTCACAAAAGCAGGTAGAAATGCTGGAAATTTGATACAAAGAGCACTTCACTAGTATTTTGTCAAAGAATGAATTTGATAATAACATTCACATTAAATGCTAAAAGAAGGGACAGTAAAGAGATGAGAAGAGTAATAGATAACCCATACAACATGATAATAGAAAAATGGTCATTACGGTCATACTTTACATTTCCATGATAAAGACAAAATGTTCATTTCTCTTCACCTCTCAGTTCCCCAGCTAGTGAAATGGAGATTGTCAACCACCAGTATCAGGTTTTCTGCAAGGATGGAATGAGACAAGCACCCGCTGGTATACTATTAGTGCTCAAGGAAAAATGTTCTTTTTTCATTACTGGATTTGGGGAATGTTTTATATTTGAGGATGAAAAGTATTTCAGAATAGAAAGAGGAAAATAACATCATCACATATTTGAAATCTTTGAATTTTGTGTAATTTTGTGTAATGTCATACCACTGCATCATAGAAAACTACAGAAGGGATAAAATGATTAATATTTTGAGTATAAGCCACTCTCTGTGCTAACCTTATGACCTGTTATTTGCCCTAATGCAAGAGGAAGAGTCAATAGTCAATTTTAGAGGAAAAGGTTCCCACTTTTTTTTCACTCGAATTCAGGTGCTCGAGGCTAACATTCATCCACCATAGTTCCACTTCCATTGGAGGTAAGAGTCTCAAGGACTTTCCTGCCTGGACTGACTTTGAACCCTGACCCTCAGATCTTAGTCTCCTAAGCAGTTCCGATTTTAGGTGTGAGCCACCAGTCCCTGGATTACCTATTGTAAGAGCCAATGTGACTAAATTTGTTTGTTCCCATTCATAGTTTTTTGATTCCTTGACTTTTAGTTATGCTGACTCAAGAAATCAGATTAGACTTTTATTTTCTGAACCCAGATCAACTGAATTTTTGCTTTTCCCCTCAGTTTTCAATAACTACTCTTTGCATCTCTTCAAACCACTCCATAGATTGAACAGAGTATTTATATCCAGCAAAATGCCATAGACACCACTTCAACCAACAGAATCCTACTAACAATGGGATTCCTTCTTCTTAGAATTTTAGGGCCGGGATGATTTATGCTCTGTCTTTAAAAAGGCTGGTTTGTGAAGCTCAGGGGATAGTTGAATAACAGACAAGTCTCTGTATAATGGTTGAGGGACTCAGACTTTCCCTTTGCCCCCCAGATGAATGCAATAATTTAAACAAAGTATGTCCTAACTCAACATTCTTACTTCAACTCAATGTAAAAATAAAAGAAGTAAATAAACACATTGGGTGGTATGCAAATGTATACACATACATTAACTGAAATATGGTAGATTCAAGGGAGAACACAAATAGTGTAATATCTTAGAAAGACAAAGTTACAATTCAACACAATCAACACCAGGAAGCCAGTACTTGAAAGGGGCAGGGTGCAGTCCTGGGGAGATGCTGATAAATGAAGAGGAGAAAAGAGGGCGAATATAGTTAATTATCCAATAGTTAAATATCCGATAGTTAAGAAGAGTGATGAAAGAGTGGGTAGGGAAGCAATAGGGGAGAATGATAGGTGACACTGATCAAGACGCATTGTCCTCATAAACTGCTCTACTAAATGGAAACTCCTTTGTTAAAAATAACAAAGATGTTGTTTGTGAAAATAGTGTACAAAAGTATCCCAAAGAATACATAATTTCTAATGTTGACCTGATATGTGGTTACAATATAAATTAAAATGTACATATAGTTAGGTCAAGTGTTGGACCACTTCACTAGGAAGGGAAAGTTGTTCTAGTTTGGGAATTTAAAAAAAAATCTTGAGGAATTGTTGACTGCGCAGACATTTGAAAGAAGATTCAACTTAGATAAGGAGTTGAGTGCGTCACACAGAGGTAAACAGCCTTTACAATGACCTTGAAGTATGAAAGAGTAAAACTGATGCTAATGGATTTGAAACAAATTGAACAGAGGAGTCATGAGCAGATCCTGAGACTGGAGACTAAACTCACAATCCAGGCACTGGTGGCTCACTCTTGTAATCCGACCTACTTAGGAGGCTGAGGTCTGAGGATCTTGGCTCATAGCCAGGCTGAGCAGGAAAGCCCATGAGAATTTATATCCAATTATCCATTCAAAAACTGGAAGTGGAGCTGTCAATCAGGTTTTATTAGTTTCATAAATGTTTGTGGAAGGAAAATAACATTTAATAAAGTATATTATAGACACACACCTAAAATTAATTGCCACATAAAAATAGTACTACTTTGAAAGGTTTATGAAAGAGTGACATTCACAGGAAAATAGCAAACTCTGTTTTAACAAGAGATATAACGGATACATATTTACCTATAACAGATTAAATTGATGATTAGCAAAAATTATATTTACATATTGATTTTAACATATTTACATCTGATACCTTGAGCCATGACAATAAATATGACAGTTTTAACCTTCATACAGTTCACAAACTAGAAAAAATGTAGTTGTGAACCTGAGGTTGGAATGTCATGGAATACATTCAACCCTCTTATTCTAAGGGTATTTCAAAGTCCTCTAAATCTTTTATTTTCCTTTTAAAAATAGACATTTTAACAATAGTTTTAAGTTCACAGAAACACTGTGTCTTGTATATAGGTTTATCTGAATTAGAGAAAGGAAAGGGTAACAACAAAATGGTGAGAATAAAAAGACAAAGGGCTAACCAATCTAACAGTGATGCAAGATAATATATTAGAAATGAATTGTACAACTTCTGTGGAGGGGGAGAGAAAGTGGGAGAGAAATGAGGGAGGAGGTAACAATTTTTGACATGAAATGTACTCAATACCTTATGTATGTAACTGTAACCCCTCTGTATATATCACTTTGACAATAAAATTCAAATTTTAAACATCCTCACATAGCCCTACATATATCCTACATATATTTTCATATTACTGGCCTCCTATTCATATGGTAAAATTGTTATAATTAATGAGCCATTGTTCATGTATTATTAAAGAAAGCACAGCTTTTAATCTGATTTCTTTGGTATTCCTCTCATGTTCTTTATCTGTTCCAGAATCCCTCCTGGCATTAACTGGACAAAATTAGCCTTGTATATATTCTACAGATTAAAATATTTTGGTGGCCTTGACAATTTTGAGCAGCACTGGTAAGGAATTTTGGCATATTGAGCCTACACTATGGCTTTTGTTTGTTCAATGATATTCCCATAAACAGATTGAGATTATGGATTTTAGGGGGGAGGAGGTAGCAGAAATAAATTTTCATTTTCAGGGGGAGGGAAATGGGGACCAAGACATGAGAAAGGGTATCAATGTATGTGAATTAATGCACCTTCTATCTGGTGACTATAATGTAACCCTTCTTTTAATTACAATAAAAAATATATGAAAAAATTTTCATTTTCATTGCAGATTATATGCACTGATTAGCCATGTGAATATTGACTATTAGTGCTGTCCTTGAATCCTAAGGAAGTGCCTGTCAGGTTTCTTTACTGTGAGTTACTTTTCTCCCTGTTCCATTTTCCATCCTGCACTCCTGAAAAAAGATCCCTGTGCCCTGCTCACACACAGAAAGAGCCCAGCAAGGCACAGTCTCCTTTACAGCTAAAGGTCTATATAAAACCTGTGAACTCTTACACACCCTTACATACCCTTATGCCCCTATCAACTGATGTGCCTATTATAGCATGAATATATATTCATACCTACAATAATTTTCACATGGGTGTGCCTATATTATGCTGAACATGAGTTCTTACTGATGTCTTCAACTCTGTGGTGGTCTCCCACCACCACAGGCACCTTCCTTCCTCACCTACCATCAGTGAGAATTCGTACTTCCACATGAGACACTTGGCTCACATTCCCCATCCATTTATTTAATGGTTCACTTTCAATATGTATCTACAACAGTGTTGGGATTCTTTATGTGCACTCTACCACACGTTTACTTAGTATGCTTCCTAAGTGGATTAAGGAAAATGAATACATAACTTATGAATTTAAGTATATTTAATTTTTCTTTTTCCAATAAGATTAAAATATCTGTTCTTTCAATTTTCCCCATTTTTGTCTGTTAAATATTTAATATTAAACATTGAAATCAAGTGCACTTTATATTAACTTTAAGTATTTCTCTTAATAAAAGAGAAGTCAATAGCCCTAATAGCAGTCACAAGAATTGTTTTCCTCTGAATTTCATCATTTTCTTACTATCTAAATGATAGATTCCTCATTTTGGATGTAATTAGGTAATACTCTCACACCTCTGCGGCTCTATTTATTATTAATACTAAATGTGATCTATTAGGAAATATAAGAATATGAACAGGTAACTGCCTGGTGGAAGAGATGTTGGCAATGACCTACATAAACTAGCTTGAGGGAGGAAAAGGATGGAGGTGGTTTCCATTAGAGTTATCTAACTCTAGGGAACATGAGGAGGAGGCCAGCCACAGAAACCAGCTCAGAAAGTCAGCTGTACTGACTTTCCTTGTCCCATCTCTGCTTTTCATGTGCAAGCAATTTCCTTTCCTTTCTTAGGCTCCCTGTTTCACAGATGGGTGATTAAAGATGGCTTTCCTTGCTTCCTAGGTACTCACACACATACACAATGTATTTCCGCATACAGATTCTTGCAACTCTGACTGGCCTGTTATTTAACCTATTAAAGCTATAGAAAATGGATACACAGAGATAACAGTTGGTAAGAATGAACTTTGTTAACCAAAATCCCAGAAATGAAGTCATAGAGATTATGACTGTATTTCCAAAAGTGTCAACTACAGAATCAACACATCAAATTTTGTTCAACTCCTGTTCATCAATCAAGTAGATTTGTATCTAGGACAGAATGAGTGGCTGATGTCTAACTTCTGAAATTTAGAAAACAATGCCACCCACTTCTCTAGAATATTCTTTTTTCCCAGTGTCTTTAATTCCTGCAATATTGCACCTATGCATTCTTTTTAAGTCAAAGAAAGAGAAATTTGGGGTTCACAAAACTATGAGAAGAAATACAATGTTCCATATAATCATGAGAAGAAAGAACAACATTCCATGTACTCCTCCTCTCTCATTGTATACTCCTGGCCTCATGACCAACATCTTATATCACACTGGTACACTGTTACAATGGATAAAAATGTCTTGATACATAACCTTTACCCCATGTCCCTGGTTCATATTAATGTTCACTCTTGGTGAAGTACATTCCATGGCTTTGAATGAGCTTTTTCTTTCATCATGCAATTACCAATAGAAGTTTCACTGTTCTCTGGACTAGAGATCAGCTCACTGTCTCCAGAGTTTTGTCTTTTCAAGAATGCCACATTGGTGGAACCATACAGAAAATAGCCTTTGCATATTTTTTTCTTCCATGTCTTCTACTATGTGTTTTGTTTATTTCTTCACACCAAGTAAAATTCTCTTTATTCATTCTTCATGGTCAGAGTCAGAATCATCCCTGTCAGACGAACTAAATCACTACCACTGACATATATGTGGGAGTGGGAATTGTTTCTTGCCAAGTTCTCACAGCCTAAGACGTTTCCTAGTAAGTTTGAATGTGATTCATCATTGTATTTCTTATTCCAAAGATTAAAAATCTCAGCATTTTTCTGCTTCTTACAACTCCCATTTTTCCACTCCTAAACGCTTAGTGATGCTGAAACTGTCATTATTCTAATTCCATGGAGATTCAGAGAGCTCAGTTGAATCCTGTAGCTATCTAAAAGGAATAAAGGTCAACACTGACACCTTACAGCGTCTATGCAAATACACCTTTAAAATTACTTTTCTCACTTGAGGCAATGTTTTGTAATTGCATCCCTCAAGTGAGAGGAGAATTAGCCTGAGTGAGTTACAAGTGGAAAGTGTACACTTCAGGAGTTAATAAAACATGAAAAGCATCTATAATTTCCCTCAAAGTGAGGTGGGGGGAACCCAATTTGGTATTGTCCATTGTATTTCTATTATCAAAAAACAATGGAAATTCTTCTCGTATCTGCACTTAAGAAAAGGAACGGGTTCTGTGGGAACTAGTTAAGTCTTTATGTACACATTACACCTCTCCTTTAATTTCTGGAGAAATTAAATGAATGAGATGGCACATTTACTAGCAGGCAATGTTTGGAAAAACACAAATGCCTGGCTCCTTGATGACAGGCTTAAACTGCACACTATGATTCACTAATGAATTGAACTTTGACTCTAAATGGTTTTTAGCTGGGAAAGCTCCACAAGTTTGCTGATACTCTTCTTGAGTTTTAGAGTCCATCAAGACATCAATTTAATGCCAAGTCAACTACTAATCCCATAGTTTCTCAAGGTCAAGGTTCCCTATAAATAATACTTAATTGAGATGAACCTAAGTCAAATGTATAGATATACAGTTTGACCAACTGAGTAACTAGGAGTTTCCTTTAAAAAGACTGACAGAGACAGAGAGACACTAAAGACCTACACCATTTCATCTCCTAAGGAAGGAGAGAAAAGTGTTGATAGCTACATACCAACTTAGCCACTGCTAAGTTTGAATATAATGAGTCATACGAATGGATGATTTTGCCAGCAGCAAATACAGAGGTAACCTTGAGGCAGCAAGAATATGCTAAACATTAAACCCTAGGGGAAAAAATGATCAAAATTACACATAGGAAATTGCCTAAGAAAGGTTTCAGTGATATTCAAAGCAAGACCAATGTCTTCGATTAATATTCATTAATTAAACATGTACAACATTTCTATGTGAGAGCCAAAGTAAGCATAATCATAAAAAGAACTAATGACATTGTATTTCTAACTATATTTAAGAGGTTTCTGTGCAGTATAGAAATGGAATGTAGCAAAAGTAGAATGGAGTGAGATCTCTATTTTGGGGATTTCTGAATCGATTGTGTAACTCTTGCAGCACTCAGGATTTGTATTTGCATATAGTGTCACTTGCCAAAAGCAGATATTTTATGCACAACCACAGACAGAAACTGCTAGCTAGAATTTTGTCTTTACCACCATGAGGCATAAATGACAATGGATTGGTACCTACTTTCAGGCTTGTACAAGAACAACAAAATAGGAAAGTCTATAAGGTTGAGGATGTCTGCTTAAGCTGGATTTAAGGACAGTATCATATAGGATGGACATTTTGCTTACATTCTTTAAAAGTAAATGAGTTGCATTAGCTGGGCATAGTGACTCACGTCTGCAATTCTAGTTACTCGGGAGGCTGAGATCTGAAGATCGTGGTTTAAAGTTAGCTTGAACTCAGGGCCTGGGCACTGTCCTTGGACACTTTTTGCTCAAAGCTAATGCTTTGCCACTTGAGCACTGCACCACTTCCAGCTTTTTCTACATAATGTGGTACTGAGGAATTTAACCAAGGGCTTTCTGCATGCTAGGCAAGCACTCTACCTCTAGGCCAAACTCCTGTCTCTAAGACCATGAGACTCTTATTTTCAATCACCCACTAGGAAACCGGAAGTGACACTGTTGATCAAGTGTAGGGTGGTATCCTGGAGCTGAAGAGGTCAGGGAGAGAGCCCAGGCCCAGAGTTCAAGCACCAGGAGGGTGGGGGAGGAAGAGAAAAAGTAAATGACTTGCATATGATTTGTTGTAGTATTTAAGAAGAAACAATACTCCATAAAGCCCATTAGGACTGTGAAAGAGTTGCAAACTTACCAAATCTATTACCAACTATAGGATGAGATTCCTAAAACATTGTCAAAATGAAGGCAGAAGTGAAATTGACTCCAAACAAGAACAAGTTTCCTTTGAATCTTAGCAAGTTTGAAAATGTCATATTAATAAAACTCTCAAGGATATTTTTCATCGAAGTATCACTGACCTTTGAGTACACATTAGGCACATTCATATTATTCAAATTATGACAGCCCTAATAATTTTTAAAGGCTGTTCTAGGTCTGCTTTTTTCCTTTCAGAACATTTAGATTTTATTATCTTGTTTCTCAAACTTTCATTTGTGAACATTGGCTTTATTATACGAACCTACATGGAGTGTGTGTGTGTGTGTGTGTGTGTGTGTGTGTGTGTGTGTGTGTGTGTGCGCGCGCATGCCCATGTGTGTTAGTTCTGAGGCTTGAACTCAGTACACAGTTGCTGTCTTTGGGCTTTTGTGTTCAAGGCTAGTGCTTGACCACTTGAGCCACAGCACCATTTCTGGCTTTTTGGTGGTTCATTAGAAATAAGTCCCATGGACTTTCTTACCTGGGCCGGTTTAAATCATAGGTCCTCAGATCAAAACCTCTTGTGTGACTATGATTACAGGTGAGAGGAACTATTGGCCAGCTTTCAAGTGTATTTTTAATGTGGAGAGAGAGAATGAGAGAGAGAGAGAGAGAGAGAGAGAGAGAGAGAGAGAGAGAGAGAGAGAGAGAGAGAGAGAGAGAGAGATGGAGAGAACCATAGAGAGTAAATATGTCTTTCCTTAATGAATTTAAAAGCTAATTTAGAAAACAACATACATTTAACAACAAATGGAGAACACACAAAGGAAAAGGCATTGTTTTCAATATTTAGATATTTACTTTATAGGATGGTGGCCATGAAATGCTATAGGAACTCAGAAGAAGAAAAAAAAAACCCACTGTAGTCAATAGTATTTGAAATTAGGGCCTAGGTTATGTCCCTGAGCCTTTGTGCTGAGAGGTAGCACTCTACACTTTGAGCCACAGGGCTTCCGTTCTTCTAATGGTTAGTTGGAGACAAAAAGTCTCATGGGTTTTTTGCCTAGGATGGTTTTGAACCACAATTCTCACATCTCAGCCTCCTGAGTATCTAGGATTATAGGCATGAGCTACTGGTGCTTGGTATCAGCACTACTTTTAAAGCAGGCAAAGAATATTTTTTAAATCAGTGTAGACTTTTGATTTCCATACAAAAGACTTGAAACTCATGAAATTGAATTTAAAAGTGATACCAGAACTGGAATTCTGGTCTTCAGTATGTCATTCCCTATGTACTTACCAAAACTTCACCTTGGCACTAGAAGATGACTAATGGGAGATTTGTAGGGTGAGGAAGATGGGAGTTTCAGAAAAGCAACGGTGTACACTGTGAAATGATGAATTTAAAGAGTTGGGTTGTGTTTTTCTTACATTGCTAAGTCTGTTAGGTAAGTTGCTTCCACTGAAACAAAGCCCTTATCACATCGCAGAGCCACCAAACCTTGAGGGATGTGGAAATGACTTATGCAAAGGGATTTACATTTGTCCTTTAGATAAACTAGTGATAAAATCCCATCTTCAATTCTTTTGACTTGGCAAGAACTGAATTTATTGTCTGCAGATTCAACTTCAAGCTCATCTTCTACCACAAATTAGTTTTAAAATCTGTTTTTATCAAAAAGATGATACACAAAATTTCAGTTTTTCTTTCTTAGTCATTATCAAATTTCATGAATAACATTTATGATAGAGAGATACCTAATATTTCAGTAAGAGCAAAGCAATTTAGATTTTCAATGATCACATTGTATTATTCAGGGTTTTTTTTGTCATTCCTTTTTTTTTTTTTTGCCAGTCTTGGGGCTTGAACTCAGGGCCTGAGTGCCGTCCTTGGGCTTTCTCAAGGCAAGCATTCTAGTACCATCCAGCTTTCTCTATGTATGTGGTACCAAGGAATCAAAACTGTGTCTGTGCATGCTAGCCAAGCACTCTACAACTAGGCCAAAATCCTGGCCCCTCCTTTTTCAATGTATAAGATTCTTACTGTCATTTTTCCTCTTTTCTTTGATATTTCATTTAGTCACAAAGCGTCTATTTAGGATACACACTGAATCAAACTGCACTGATGCTTGAATATCAATAAGAAAAGCATCCCGTTTGGCAAATAAAGAGATCATTAAGATCCAAAAAATAACACATCTTTTAGAATTTTATACATCCAACAGATGTTATGTTACTTAATGTAATTCTTATAAAATACAAAAAGTAGCAATATTTAGAAGAGAATATAAAATGTTGCCAAGTATATAAACTTAAACCCATGATTATTAAGCAGAAATGAATGCATAAGATCTAATATTTGAAGGCAATCTTTACTTTTGCATCTTTGATTGTAAAACATGTCTTGGCTGGCAGCGTGGCCTAGTGGTAGAGTACTTACCTAGCATGCACAATGCCCTGGTTTCATTCCTTGGTACACAGAAAAAGCCAGAAGTGGTTCTCTGGTTCAAGTGGTAGTGTAATAGCCTTGAAAAAGCCCAAGGACAGTGCCCAGGCCCTGAGTTCAAGCGCCAGGACTGGCAAAAAGAATTATGCCTCCAAATTTCACACCACATAAAGTTTATAAAAGCTGTAAATTTTACAAATTTATATTTTCAAAAATATTAATGTAAAATAGCTCACACATAGCAGTTGCAAGTAAATAAATAATCGGAGAATTCATTTCTGCAGAGAGGATGTAATTAAGCTTTTATAGTTCAATGAATATTTGTAGACTCTTTATATGTATATTAAAGAACGTTAAGAGAGAAAGAAATACTGACAGCAAGTTTAATTGGCCCAAAAGCTACTTAGCATTTATTCCTGTGCTCTGACTGGAATACTCTGGGCCTGGCTAGCAAATTCAGACCTATTCAAAATTCCTCTCTTATTCAATTGTCAATATATCTTTTGCATGAGTCATGTATTCTTTTAGATACTAATCCAAAGAAGATGAAAGATACTTCAAATCAAAGACATAATCAAAGATATAATTACAGTGGTAAAGTTTGTCGAGGTCTACGTATGGTCAGATGAAAAGGTCCACTTAATTATCTGAGGATGAAGGTTTAGGATGAGGACGTAGAAACCTAGACAGGGGTTATGCACAAAAGGAGTCATCATATTGTCCCAGAGAATGTCTGCAGGCATAGATAGTTCTAGCCATGAGTCATTTAATGGTCACATTCAGTTGCAGTATCATTCATGGTCACACCATTTCCTCAGATACCCCTATCTGTGACTGAATCAAGAGTGATTATAAATATTTAGCTCATCAATAATCACTCCAACTGTCCCTGTCATTTTACCTGAAACCTTCTATGTTAGCACAACATTCTTAGTTTCCTCTTTCAATTTCTGATAAACTTATTGCATCCTCGACTTCTAGTAAAATAACAGTAATCATTACATCTCACTCACGTGATAGTTATAAGTAAATCTATCTATACATATACATATATTCATGTTATATACATACCAATCTATATATACATATATATACATATACATACATATATAAGTACATATAAATTCATATTTACATGTATATTCACACAAGTGTATATACATGTACACATACATATATAATGCATTTCGAATAGTGTTTGTCATAGGCTCACGATATTTGAGTCTTACATTTTATTTTGCCATTCTATGTTTAGCTTGTTTCTCCTTCCACGTCTCTGAGAGTTCCTTCTGAGCCTAATCACTTTATCTTCATGCTTCAGTTGCTGACTGAAATCAGGGTGCTATTTTCCTTTGATTCTTTTCTTATCTTTCTTGAAAGCATCTGGCAAATTTCTGCTTTGAAATGTAACCTTTTCCTAGATATCAGATTCATATTGTCTACATCTTAATGTCTCGCTGGCATACAAATTGATGACTTCTATTGTACATTAATTTTCCTATTATGCTACAGAAAAAGCCCTAATATAGTGAATAACACTACTGAAATTAGGTATGTTCAGCTCCTCAAGGGAAAAGTATAGAAATTATTTCTCACATCTCCTTCACTTGTGATCATCAGGTTCTGAGAGCATCTAAATTATCTATTACTGAGGATTCCTTGGATTTTTCTCTTCTCTATACTTACTATTTTGAATCTGGGTAATTTTCCCCAATATTATCAGTTTCAACCCTTAACATGTCATCTTTAGCTAAAGTAATAATCATACTGAAGGTCCATTGAAATGTGTTCCTTGTTTATATCCACACAATTTGGAGTATATTACAAAAACTCATTACCCACATTGAACATTTAGCACAACTTTACTAAAATGAACATGCCTCCTACTTTCTTGCTCAAAGCTTTCCATCCCTTATAAACTTCCCCGACCTGTCTATTTTGAAGAAATAGCTGGAATTTCTGTAAACCTTGACTGCAATGATTCCAAAGGCTAAGGGCTTAGTTCAAGTGTTAGAGCACTTTTTTCTCAAGTGTGAGAACCTGAGTTCAATCCAAAATATCCAGGGAAACAAAAGTTGGGTGGCTAGAGATCAGAGTGTCTTGGGAACTTTTCTGTTGCAGCTGGCTTGAACCAGGATTCTGAGATGTCAGACTCCTGAGTAGGTAGCATTACAGGAATGAGCCACTGGTATCTGTCTCATGTACACGTTTTACAGTAAAATGTTGTGTGAGCTGCAGATGTAGAACCTGATTTGTATTTTGATTTTAAATCATCTTGTTACACTAAGTTATACATAAAAGCTGAGCCATCGGTGTGTTATTGACTCCCCTCCCTAGACTACCTCTGAGGTAAAATAAGTCAATGAGAAGTAAGTTTTAACTTTGGATATAATTTCTTAGGAAGTACTTTTGAAGCAGATGTGCCATGAAGTAAAGGAACTGAGATGGGGAATACAGCAGAGCATAAAAGCATGTCAATTGAGCACAGCCAAGAGCAAAAATATTTAAACTGGATTGCTCTTCAGAATGTTCTGTGAAATTAGATCCACTAACCAGGATTCCTCTTTCAGAGAAAACAGTACCAAAACAAAATGGAATCCCTATGTATTAAAGTCTTAGCAAAAACATGTCTTCATTATCTACCCCATTAATTTTGAACACAAATCTCCCAAAGGGGAAAATCTGCACCTTGGTACTACGACTGGTAAGCATGTATAGCCAAATAATTTACTTCTGTTTACTTTATTCAATAAAACTCCATCTCATCTGGCAGAGAAAACTTCTTCACTGACAAATCATTATAAAAGTATCCATTAATGGATCATAATGTGATGTCTCACATATCACATACAACTTCAAATATATATAACCTAGAATCACTTAAGTACAATGTATATTTTTCCATTATTTCCTCATGTTTATGTTAAAATATTTTTTAATATTTACTCCTATTTCACTTTAGATACTTTCCAGCATATACTATTAATCCACTAAATATGTGACATCAAGAAAAATGAACAGAAAATGTAAGCAGCCAGGCACATTCTGTTTAGTCTCATTTAGCATAAATCATTCCTTTTAATTTGAGATAATTACTAATTACAGTGTAGAATATTTATTTTGACCAAATACATTCAAATAATTGTAATAAGATTTTAAAGAAGAAAACAAGTACTCAAAGCTTTATAGTTTCATGATAGTTATAAAAATTAGAGCCTCAGGATTTTTAAAAGCTATACATTAATATACATAGTTCTGTTCCATAGAAGTACAATGAAGTCCTTAATTTTAATATTTTCAGCTATGTTACAATTCAGATAGAAATAAAGTAGTAGAAGCAGAATGAAAAAATAGAAACCCTGGGTTTCAGTCCCCAGAAATGCAAGAAATAAGGAACCTAAAAGGATATTATTTCTTAATGTGCAATTGTCAAATGTCTTTTAGTTTTATGTACTGTTTTCTGTAAACAAAGTCATTGTAGTATATTTGAAATAAAAGAAATATTATTTTTGACAGAGTTCACAAAAATTTAATTTGTTACAGTTCTGTGTCTGCAAACACTTTTACATGGAAAAGGCTTTCAAATCATAATTTAAAATCTATCATTTCATACTAGGTGTGTTTTATGCAGATAGTAAAGCAGGTACAAGAATCTATGTACAGACACCATAGAATTTTGTCTTCAGTGTAACTTTTTCATCACACATGTGCAAAATTTTAATTATTAGGTTAAAGATTAGAGGAAGATAAACCATAGAATTAAAGGTAATAAAGAGAAACAGAAGACAATTTAATAGGTGCTGAAAAAAATGAATGATAATGACTAAGGTTTTAAACTATTAACTTAAAAATTCATCATGTAATGAACTTAGCTAATTTCTGAAGATTTCTTGAGTAAGCACTAAATTAACAGCAGAATTTGAAATAATGCATTAGGATATAGGTTTATTATAAAGATCATGACTTACTTAATTTCTATATAGTTACTTTGTTGAAGAATCTATGTTGCAAATATCTACTTCATGAACACTTTGACTTTAATTTTTAGATGTAAGCTTTAAAACTTATCCCTCTACCCACAACTCTGACAATTATCTTAATCTTTGCTTTCAATATATATATGACACTTTGGGAGTACATCACATCACCCTGAAAAATTTTGTATAAATTTTAATTGAATTCACCTTGACTCTGTTTTTGACTGGAATGTTCCATGTTAACATCTGAACCCAGCTGATTGTGAAGATTATAGAAAGGTGTGTGTGTGTGTGTGTGTGTGTGTGTGTGTGAAGGGGGGAAGGAATTTCAAGCTTCTCTGTAGTGGGTTCCTTAAGAATAACGAAGTCATCATGCAATACTGCTTATTGTGTCAAACATCTGACTTCTGAAGAAGAATTTGAGGATGTTTAAAAAGCAGTTCTAGTTTTGCACCCAATAGCAGGTTGATAAAACGAAAAAAAATTAAGAATGTAGAAGCAGAGAGAAAACTAAGCCTTTTGTGTTTTATATTCTTTGGCAGAATTAGTCCTAAGCCAATTTGCTTCATTTTAAAAGCTGATATACATTACTATGCATCTACGACATACAAACCCTCAGCTTAATTTTAGTTATGTTCTAAAATCTAAGTGCCAGTGATTGTAGAGATTCCCTTTTTGAATACTTGTTTGTTAAACATGTCATTTGAAATATGATGTAAAAATCAATGTTAATAAATTCTTTAATAAAAATATATTCTCCAAGACATATTTAATACTTTTTGAGGGCATAAAGTTATGATTTTTAATTTCCTATCAATAATTTTACCTACATTTAAATTTCCTCTGTTGAGTGTCTTTTGTGAATAAAAATTACACCAAATCCACAAAATCAGTTTGTGGCCAAAATGGTCACTAAAATGCAAAGTAACACAATCACTCAAAAAATGCTATCTTTCCACGTATACCATTTGTTCCGAAAGCAAATGACAAGCTGGCCTTGTTTTTTTTTTCAAATTAAATTGTTATGCTTTTATTCCCAGCCATTCACCAAAATATCTTATTGCTAGGCTCATTTTGTGGGAGTCATAGCAATAGTAATAATAATAATAATAATATAATAATAATAACATAATACCTCAGCATCTAAAGGGAAATTAAAAGAACTGTGTAATAGTTCTGTTTGCAAATGCTAAGTGATATTTGTTTTTTAAGTTCTTCTTTATTGTAAATAATAGAAGGGTTATAGTTATATTTTCCACAGAGAAGGTGCATTACTTCACATACATTGATAGGCCTTCTCATGGTTTTGTCCCCATTTTCTTCCCCCCCACCTCCTCCCCTCATCTTTTTTTCTCTCCTTCCCTTTCCTATTTCAAATAAACAAACAAATATATATATATACAATATAGCAGATAACAAGTTTAGATACTGTAACAATATGAGAATAACCAAGGGGGCAACAAAAGAGATGAGCAATAACATATTACATTAAGAACAACAATCACGATGGGGGGAAGATGGCGGTGGTTCAGGGTGAGACGTACTGAGCTCCTGCCAAGATTCATGTACTGGCAATGCAGGAGACAGTCCTCTAACAGAAACTGATCCTAAGTAAGCTTTAGGACCACAGAGAACTCAGGCAGAGAGGAAAAAAAAGAGAAAAAAGGAAGAATACCAGCACAAAAAAAGAGTGTGGAGCTCCGCTGCGGTGTGGCCAGGGAGACAAAGGCTCTTCTGAATCAGGGCAAACCCGCCAGCCGCAGACAGAGCCACACAGAGCCTGGGAGAGCCCAGAGCCAACACGCGGCCCTGCACAGACCTGCCAGCTTCACGGAACCCGACAATCCAGCAATTTGTGAGCACCTCCCAGGAGAAGTTTCCACTTCTGCTCCGGGAACGACATTGGGAGGGAGCCCCTCCCCCACCAGCCTAGAGCAGCGCCATCTTGACTGCTGGCAAGGACCGGGCAAAGCAATTGGAGCCTGAGAGGTGATGCTGACAGCGCCACCTTTCTAACTGGCAAAGGATTTCCCAGAGATTCCTTAGCCGGAAATCCAGCCCCAGCGCTGCTGAAGTCCATCCCCTGTGCCAGGCACAGACCTGGAAAACAAAGCTGCCCGTGGAACTTTCAGCTTTGTTTTACCAAACAAGCAATCTCATCCAAAAGACTGCAAAGCCAAATCACAAGGGAAAAAGACTTTGTGAAGTGTTTAGATCCCGAATTTAGTGGAGACACAAGTTTCCTATCCTGTCCCCCCACCCCCCAAAAAAACCCTGAAGAATAGCCTTTTTTTTTTCTTCTACCCCATTTCATTTGCATTTTTAGATGTTCTTATTTTTCTCTTTGCCATTTAACCTACACCTTTTTTCCTAATGTTATGATTCATTCTTTTTTTTTCTTTTTTTTCTCCTCTCTTTTCCCACAATCCTGCTGTCACTGTGGTCGTTCCTAGAAACACAGTGACAGCTCTGGGTACAGTTTGAACAAAAACGATATCCATATTGATACAGTCACTTGCTTTTTAAACTAGGGATTCTCAACACTAGTATCTCTTGGGTAAGAACTCAGAACAGTGAGGAATCTCCCCCCAACTTTTTTCTTTTTCTGTTTTTGTTTTTGTTTTCATTTTGTGTGTGTATATGTGTGTGTGTGTGTGTGTGTGTGTTCTGTTTTCTTTTATTTTGTTGCTGTTTTGTTTCTTTTTTTGTTTTCTTTCTTAAATTGGTATCATTGAAATCTCCTATATAAACCTCTCTCTTTTCTCTATATATTCCTCTTATTACTCTTCTTATTTTGATAAGTTTTATCTATGTTCATCTAAGCTTTCTATACAAATACTCTATCTGTCTATCACCTTAGGTCAGTCATCCTTACACGATACCCTTTCTTTATTACTATAATATTCTTACACTCCTGTATTATTCTTTTCCTACCTCCCTTGTCCTCTTTCATATTATTTTTCTATCTCTGCTCCTCTGTTCATCCTTCAACTCTTATAATGCATGGATCTACATTTGATGGATGTTGAGCAATGCTGTGTATCTAGGTATGCAATTATACTCTAGGTCCAGAGGGAGTTAAATACAATAGAGATTGGATTGAGAGGCTTATTGTTTTGGTCATAAATCAGTTATCAGTGGTTGGGGTATTAGACTGGTCTGTAAGTGCACAAAAAGAAAGAGTGATAATACCAATCAAAAATTGTGAACATATAGTGTCTGCCAGCTAAAGAGGTCTAGGTTGGTTATATCTGAAAAACTATAATTGTGTTTAATATTAATCTTGCTCCCATTTTCAAATGGGCAGAACAAGAAACTCAAGAAAAATGTCAAATCAAGTAATAACATCTCCCACCCAATATAAACAGACAATGGAACAGTCACTGGCAAACCTGTTACTTTTTGTATATATTATATAATATAATACACGATTAGCATTGACTAAAGATTTAAAGCATATAGGCTCAAGTTTAAGTTTCAAAGTCAAAGTTCCATAACAAGCTTTGTGAATTAAAAAATGAAAAGTTCAACTATCAGCAAATATCATTTGATGTGAATATTTTGCTAAGTGAATCATGCTAGTGATAAATTTTCACTATATAATTTGCTCATTCTGTGCATGGTAAATAATTCATGTTCCTAATGAACATTTCAAATGTTTCACTTTGATGATATTCACAAGAATGAATTACAAATAGCATTCAAGAAAAAATTAATTCAGCCAAATTATTTTGCACAATAGGTCACTAAAATGCATGTCTGTTTGTATTTTTATGTGTAAATAAACAGTGAATACTTCAAGGTAAAAAAAATGGCAGGAACTAATAAATATATCTCAATCCTGACTCTCAATATCAGTGGACTTAACTCTCCAATTAAATGACATAGATTATCTAGTTGGATCAAAAAGCAAGATCCATCATTCTGCTGTCTTCAAGACACAAACAAACATTTTTTGAAAGTGAGAGGTTGGAATAAACTCTATCAAGCTAACGGTCCCCATAAACGGGCTGGAGTTGCCATCCTCATATCAGATAAAATAGACTTCAAACTAAAATTAGTAAGAAAAGACAAAGAAGGTTACTACATACTACTAAAGGGATCTTTCCCCCAGGAAGACATAACGATCCTAAATACTTACACACCCAATCCCAGAGCTCCGAATTTCATCAAGCAAACTTTACTTACACTGATACCATACATAGATCGAAATACAGTGATTGTCGGTGACTTTAACACACCACTCTCACCTATGGACAGATCAACAAGGCAAAAACTCAACAGAGAAAACTTAGAACTGAACAACTATATAGACTAACTAGATCTAACAGACATCTGCATATTATTCCACCCAGAAACAACACAATATACGTTTTTTGCAGCAGCACATGGAACATTCTCCAAAACAGACCACATTTTAGGCCATAAAACAAACCTGGACAGATTCAGAAACACTGAAATTATTTCCTGCACTCTCTCAGACCACAAGGGAATCAAACTGGAACTGAACACCCATCTCCACCAATGAAAACCCTGTAACTCATGGAGATTGAACAATACATTGTTGAATCACCAATGGGTGGGTCATCGAAGAGATCAGAACAGAAATCCAACAGTTTATGAAATTTAACAAAAAGGAGCACATAAAATACCAACTCCTTTGGGACACGGCAAAGGCAGTACTCAGAGGAAAATTTATGGTGCTGCATGCATACAACAACAAGTTGGAAAAATCGCAAACCAACAAGTTAATGTCTCACCTTAAGCTCCTGGAAAAAGAGCAACAAACCAACCCTAATCCCACTAGAAGGAAGCAAATTATTAAAATCAAAGCAGAATTAAATGAATTGGAATCCAAAAAAACCTATAGAAAGAATCAACAAAACAAGGAGTTGGTTCTTTGAAAAAATTAACAAAATTGACAAACCCTTAGCAAATCTTACCAAAAAAAAAGAAGTGAGCATACCAAAATAAACAAAATCGCAGACGAAAATGGTAATATCAAGACAGAAATTACCAAGATCCAGAGTATCATGAGGGAATACTTCTCAAATCTTTTTGCCAAGAAATTTGAGAATCTAGAAGAAATGCACAAATTCCTAGCCAATATTAACATGGCCACACTGAACCAAGAAGAACTAACCCAACTAAACAGGCGTATTTCAAGCACTGAAATAGAAATGGCAATAAGAGACCTTCCACCTAAGAAAAGCCCAGGGCCAGATGGATTCACAGCTTAATTCTATAGGGTCTTCAAAGCAGAGCTCACACCAATACTCCTCAAGCTCTTCAATGAAATTGAAAATGAAGGTTCTTTACCAAACTCATTCTATGAAGCCAGTATAACCCTCATCCCCAAACCAAACAGAGATTCATCAAAGAAAGAGAACTATAGACCTATTTCTCTGATGAACATCAATGCAAAACTTCTCAACAAGATACTGGCCAACCGTCTACAACAACTCATCAAAAAAATTATACACTATGATCAAACAGGATTCATCACAGGGAGGCAAAGCTGGTTCAACACAGGCAAATCAATTAATATAATTCAACACATCAACAGGAGCAGGGACAAAAATCACATGATTGTCTCAATAGATTCAGAAAAGGCATTTGACAAGATCCAACACCCCTTTATGTTAAAAGCTCTGGAGAAACTAGGAATCCCTGGAACATTCCTCAATATAATAAAGGCTGTGTATGACAAACCCACAGCTAGTATTATACTTAACGGCAAAAAGCTAAAGCCATTCCCTTTAAAATCAGGAACGAGACAAGGATGCCCACTCTCTCTACTCCTCTTTAACATAGTATTAGAATTCCTAGCCAGTGCAATAAGGCAAGAAGCAAGCATAAAGGGCATCCAAATAGGGAAAGAGGAAGTAAAACTTTCCCTCTTTGCAGATGACATGATTCTGTATTTAAAGAATCCTATAGACTCTACTCCCAAGCTCCTTGAGCTGATTCAAAACTTTGGAAGGGTAGCAGGCTATAAAATTAACCCTCAAACATCAACTGCCTTCCTCTACGCAAACAGTGAGAGGAATGAGGCAACAATCAGGAAAGCAACTCCTTTTGCAATAACCTCAAAGTACCTAGGAATTACCTTAATTAAGAATGTAAAGGACCTTTTAGATGAAAACTTTAAAATCCTGAAAAAGGAAATTAAAGCACAACTAAGGAAATGGAAAAACCTCCCATGCTCCTGGATTGGAAGAATCAATATTGTGAAAATGACAATCTTGCCAAGGGCTATCTACAAATTCAACACAATACCCATCAATATCCCAATATCATTCTTTAAAGAAATAGAAGAGGCAATCCAAAATTTCATATGGAATAATAAAAGACCCCGTATAGCAAAAACCCTTCTTAGCAGAAAGAACAGCACAGGAGGAATTTCAATACCAAACATTAGACTCTATTACACAGCTTTAGTGACCAAAACAGCTTAGTACTGGCACAAAAACAGGCCTGAAGACCAATGGAATAGAACTGAGGACCCAGATATTAAACCACAGACCCATGGCCACCTAATCTTTGACAAGGAAGCCAAAAAAATAGAATGGAAGAAAGATAGCCTCTTCAACAAGTCGTGCTGTCAGAACTGGTTAAGCACCTGCAGAAAACTAAAGTTGGAGCCTTCTTTGTCACCCTGCACTAGAATTAACTCCATATGCATTAAAGACCTCGAGATAAAAGCCTACACACTGAAAACTTTATAAGAAGGAATAGGAGATACACTAGGCCTCCTTGGCACAGGTCAAAACTTTCTTAATAAGGACCAAGAATCACAACAAAATCAGAGAAAGCCTGGACAAGTGGGACTGCATTAAACTACAGAGCTTTTTTATGGCAAAGGACATAGCTAGTAAATTAATTAGGAAACCTACAGAGTGGGAGATCTTCACCAACCATACAACGGACAAAGGCCTCATATCTAAAATATATCAACAGCTCAAAAAATTGAATCAATACAAAACTAATCTCCAATGTAACAACCATCCCATTAAAAGATGGGCCAAAGACTTAAAGAGAGTCTTCTCTGAAGAAGAAACAAAAATGGCCTATAGACACATGAAGAAATGCTCAACATCTCTGGTCATAAAAGAAATGCAACTCAAAACAACTCTAAGATTCCACATCACTCCAATTAGAATGGCCAGGATCAAGAAAACTAATAACAACAGATGTTGGAGGGGATGTGGCCAGGAGCAATCACTACTACACCATTGGTGGGAGTGCAAACTCATTCAACCACTATGGAAAGCAGTATAGCAGTGCCTCAAAAGACTAAACGTAGAACTCCCCTATGACCCAGCAATTCCACTATTTGGCATTTACCCAATCGTCCAGAAACAAGGACAGACTAAATCCACTAGCACAACGATGTTCATTGCGTCACTATTTATCATAGCAAAGATATGGAACCAACACAGATGCCCCTCAGTTGATGAATGGATCAACAAGATGTGGTATTTGTACACAATGGAATTCTATGCTGCTATCAGAAAGAATGGCATCGCCCCATTTGTTAGGAAATGGAAAGACCTAGAAAAAATCATATTAAATGAAGTAAGCCAGATTCAAAGGAACTTAGGCTGAATAGTTTCCCTCATTTGTCATAATCAGTAGAAACCTTGAGCTCTCCTAGCAGAGATTTGCAATAGAGCAAAACCTTGATACAAAAGGCCATATAGTATGACGCTAAATGAAAGGATCTCTAGGATATAGAAACAAAAGCAATATACTGAATGATTGTGGTCCTTAAGGTACTATGTTATCTCGCATCTCTTTTGCTGTCCCTTGGTTATCTCATATTGTTACAGTATCTCACTCTGTTACCTGATATATTGGATATATTTATTTGTATTTGGTTATTTGAAATTGGATAGGGAAGGGGTGGAAAACAAAATGAGGGGTGGGGTCGGGGGGAGGGAAATGGGGACCAAGACAGGTGGAAGGGAACCAACATATGTGAATTAATGCACCTTTTATCTGGCAAATATCATGTAACCCTTCTATTAATTACAATAAAAATATATAAAAAATGAATAACAATCACACATTATATAGCTCTTGCTTCCATATTCTGGCGCTTCTTTCATTTAGCCTCATCCTATATAGCCTTTCGTATCTAGATTTTGAACTATTGTAATCCTCTGCTGGGAGAGTCAAAGGTTTGAACTAATTATTACAAATAAAGGAAACCATTGAGCTTGTTTCTTTGGGTCTGGCTTACTTCACTTAATGTGATTTTTTTCCAAGTCTATTTCCTTACAAATGGGGCGATGTCTTTCTTTCTGATGGCAGCATAGAATTCCATTGTGTATAAATAAGTGGTTTTTAATAGTGATGTAACATACTCATCAAAACTCTTCAGTGGACACATAAAGCTTCAGATGCAATAAAATCATCTATCCTTGACCTTTATAATTTCATGTTACTTTAGTACTGATAATGCAGTTATTTTTTATTTAAAAAAAATAAACATCTTACCATCCCAGAATACACTGCTGGAAAGTTCTGATTCATTTTTCCTACTTGCCTTTAAAACTTGTATTGTCTTCTAAAAGGTTTTGTGTAAACAAGAAATATTACGTCTTTCCTCCCTTGCTCCCTCACTCATTGCCAATTTCTTTCCTTTCTTTTCCTCCCTCCCTCTCTCCTTTCCTCCTTACCTTTCCTTCCTTCCTTCCTTCCTTCCTTCCTTCCTTCCTTCCTTCCTTCCTTCCTTCCCTTCCTTCCTTCCTTCCTTCCCTTCCTTCCTTCTGTCCTTTCTTCCCTTCCTTCCTTCCTTCCTTCCTTCCTTCCTTCCTTCCTTCCTTCCTTCCTTCCTTCTTTCCTTCCTACTTGTCCATTTTGAGCCAGCACTTTCCATCATATCTGCCAAGGTTTTTGCAATAGCACATTATAAAGACATACATTACCTAGCCAATTATCTTTTAGATGGACATTAAATTGATCAACTACTCATTTCAGTTATTGTATAATTATAGAATACTTCTGCTATAGCAAACTCTTGCCTTGTTTTGTATCTAAGACAATAAGAAATAAACATCTAAGTGCTGATGTTTCATTTGACACTGAGCATTAACTCATTAGTTAGGCAATGTACATATTAGTGCTAAGGTTTATCCTTCTCACTTAGGAGACTGTAATGACCGAGAAGCAAATGACATTCAGTAGGTGATATCCAATATATTCTTTTAGCATGCATGATGTTGGGAGCTTCTTCTCAGGAGCAAATCTGCCCATGAAAATCAAAGAGCTTTATGGAAAACAATAATTCAAAAAACAAGAACATCCATGTTTTCAGTCAGAAATAAAAAATTCGGGTCTGTATATGCTGGGAATATGCAAACAACTGAGAAGCCACAGCTCCAATATAGGGGGCTTGCAGAACAAAGAGAGGCCTTCATTAAAAATAAAGGTTCAGTGGAGAGATATATGTGGTAGAGCTTACAGAACTTGGTGCTATGACTCATCTGCACCCTTTGTACAAATTTTAATGTGGCAAAAGTACTGAATTATGATGTACCATGTGGTATCCTGATTTGTCATCTTCTCTTGACATATCATTTATTGAGGGGTACAAGAAGAAACCCTACATTGGCTGAGGAAAATTTCTCTACTTACATCCCACACGGAGATTTAAAAATATATTTCTAGAGTTTGGCATTTACAGGAACATGTTTCACTTTAGGAGTTCTGAAAGTAGATAGCTATTTAAAAAAAAATGTTGGGGGAATTGGAAGTCTATAATGGTAATATATCACCACTAGAGGGCCAAAGTAGCTCCTCTAATTTAGTAACTGGTCAGAGTGGGAGGGCCAATAAATAAACATTTGAGTTTTCTTGATATTCACATCCCTTCACAGTATAGGCTGGTATGCTATTTAAAATGATATGATGATTTTCTTCCTGCCATTTTTTTATCTGTGTCAGAAAATGTTACATTTATTTATTTTCAAGGACCACATCAGGACCAAATCAGAATCTTTTTATCCCACAGATATTTTATTCCATTAGAAAAATATTCTCTCCCTAAGTCTATTATTTTCCCATGTAGCAATTGGAATTATTTTATAAGATAGTCATTATATTGTCAATGTATGAAGTTGAATAGGAAAAATTCAAAAAGCCTGCATAATGTAACAGTGATTGGAAGAATCATGTTTTCCTTTTAAGGAAGGAAATAATGTTCCAGGGATATGCTCACTAATGAGAGCATGTGATAATGAAGTTCTTTCAGCCTGTAAAAAAAAGTTTAACTTTGTATATCTAAATAAATCTCAAGAAAACAGTCTGCTTGGGGCAGTCAATAGCAAATTCCCCATATACGTATTATTATGTAATTTCCAGTTCCAGATATCTACTTGCCAAATAAAACAATGGCATGTTCACTGTCACCAACTAAATCTTTATCAATAATCATGCCTAGAAATGTGAGAAATGGTGGATGGTAGTTTTCCCAGTGTAAAGTTAATCAATTACAATGGTTGTGTTTAACATTAAGGCACATTGGCCATCTTTCCTAAGTGTAACAACTATGTTAGAGACAACCTCAATATACAAGATTCAGTACTTCTAAGATTGTAGCAAACTATATTTGGTAAAATGTTCAACTAAACGTTTGAGACGAATAATCATGATGGCTTAACCCTCAAGGAGGCTGAAAACAATGAATGGATGAGTAAACGAATACTTTCTGCTGCGTATCTTCTTCTGAATATTTTTCTTCTTTGGCTTCTGTAAGAGTTCGGTAAATATAATAACATTATCTTCTATACTCATTTCTAATATAGAAATGCTATATTACCTAAGGCTACTGGCCTATATGGTGGCTCTTCTTGCTGTTCCAAGAGTGCCCAAGAGAACACAGCAGTGGTATGTTATTCATCTCTTAATCACCATAGATAGATTGTATAAAGTGTAATAACTGCTGAGCACGGGTGGCTCATGCCTGTAATCCTAGCTACTCAGGAGGCTGAGATCTGAGGATCTCGGTTCAAAGCCTGCACAGACAAAAAAAAATGTCTCTGAGACCTTAGCTCCAATTAAGCACCAGAAAACTGGAAGTGATGGCTCAAGGGGGTAGGGAGGTAGTCTTGAGTTGAAGAGCTCAGGGACAGTGCCCAGGCCCCGAATTCAAGACCCATGACAGACAAAAAAAAAAAAGCACTAACTTTTAACAGAAACTCAGTAAAAGTCATCTATTTTTTCTGTGACTGTAGATTTATGCACTAATAATATAGAACGTATTTCTTCCCCTTGGACTCTCAGAAAAAATGTCTGACCCAAGTCATCTTGAAATTTACTGTTTCAGTAGAGGGTAGGCCACCAGACTACTATGAGTTGACAAATCTAGTTCCTTTTGTAGGTCTAGCTCTATTTTGTAGAGAAATTCCCAAAGAGTTCATGTTTATCTCTGTAGTTTTCCATTTGTGTTGGGGATTTTGTAACCTAAATGTAACTTCTTATGGCCCTCTCATGTATAATGTGTCTCAGTGTGAAATAAAACATTCTAACCTTGCCTCCCACTCATCAGTAATGGTGATAATTGTCACAGTGAACTTAGGTAACACCCCCTGAGTGGTTATACTGTGTGTCAGATACCCTGAAAAACATACCATAAATGCTATAATTCACACCTCACTAAAAGTGGGCAAAATGGCCACTGTTCTTTATCTTTAAATATCTAGCATGTATTTATCCTTGCTAATGACACACAGAATAACAACCATCTAAAAAACCAAATCATTTTAGTTTTATTAACTTCAATTAAAAATTGCTAAGTTTTAAAGCACTATATCTTAAAGTGGGCATGAGGTATATAGGATTTTCATAAAGGATAATAAGAGAGTTCAGTCGGAGATGAAGAGACCGCTGTGGTAAGACAATGTAGAATAACTCTCTGGAGTTGATTTCAACTGTTACTGGTCAACTTTCCTCACTTAAATCTAAAAACTACTTCCTTCCTTTTCCCTCTCTTTAGCTATGATGTGTTTCTTCTTTTCTTTTCTCCTCTTTTTCTTTTCTTTTCCTTTCCTTTCCTTTTCTTTTCCTTACCTTTTCTTTTCTTTCTCAAAGTGCTCAGGGATGTTTGTGTCTCATGGACATTTCCTATGCATTCCCTTCTTCCATTAGTTTATTCTTCTTTTGAAATGAAAAGAATATCAAGTGCTCCTAAATATTGTGAAACCCATGTGATCATGTTTCCCTTAGAGTGTCCTTAATTCCCTTAGAGTGTACTTGAGTTTGGAGTATGTGAAGTATTATGTATCATAGTGGACAAATAATTTTATTGTAAAAGATAATGCTACTTAATGAGAAGGTAGAAGTGGGATGAGTAATTATACTCAATAAAGAAAGGAAAATCTGCATAAAGATGTAGTCTAGACACGAATTCTGCATTTCATAGTTTTCTTTCTACAATGGCTTCTTGCATTGTTTGCTCACCACTACATACATTCAGAAGTCTTTCTCAGGCAGTTGTCTTCCTGAAACATTCTTTCTTTCACAAACTCAGAAAGATTTATTGTAGGTTTCGAATCCTTGCTGTCAAATTGCAAAAATGTTTCCTTCAAGGGTAAAAGGAATTTTCATTGCAACTTCTATCTTTCCTTGTTTATGACATTCAAAGAAATGTGCTTGGAATTGAAATGTTACAGCCTTGGTCTTATGAAAGATGTTGTTTTCTCATTCGTTCCATATCCCATCTCTAAAATTTCTCCCCAAACTCTTCCAATTTAAAGAGTAAATTAAATTGGCTTGGTTATTTTTGAGTTATGAGAGAGTAAAAAAGATATTTTTCCTCCTACTCAAAATTGCTTGAAATTTTATTTGTTCTGGTTTAGCTCAAGAGAAGATATAAACTTCACACTTGGCAGTATCACAAAAGGAAAGGAAAGCCAGGCCGTTTTTAAAAAATCTTAAACAATCTAGAGCACAAAGTATATTAATTTTTGGTAATATTTTATCTAAATATAGTAAGTGTACTCTCAGGTAAAAAATAGAAATATCCCAAAAGGAAGTGTTGTATATCTTTGTTTACTTTGAATAAAGAGCATATCTTTGTTTACTTTGAATAAATAATTATTGCCTAAATGCTATATAGGAACTACCCAGAAATCAGGAGGAAAATAGAGAGCAACCTTTAGTCTTTGCTATCAAAGGAGTCTAAAATGGGAGTATAGGATTAAGTAAATTGGATGTTCAGAGGAGAAGGAAGTCGCAGTATGCCTGAAGTTTCAAAAAGAAAATAACCATTATATTCCAGCAACGATCATTATATTCCAGCATGAAAGCCACAGTCTCATGATTTGTGATTCTAATTTCACTTCAGTTTTCTTTAATCTATATTCTCCAAAATGCCCAGATTTAAGATTTGAATTCCCATCCTAAAAACTGTAAATTCAAACATAATCCTGCCTTTGCTTAGGAATAGTTGTTTCCCATTGTATTTAGAATGGATTCCAACCTTTTCTTCATTCTAGGTTTTCTCAACAATGTTTTAGCAAGATATCTGCAAATTATATTGTCAATGATTAGAGACTAATTACAATATACATTCTAGTTTTACAAAGTCTTTATAGTTAGCATTGTATTTGCATAAAATATATGAAAATTTGCAACATAATTCTCTCAAGGATACATAAGTATATACATATCCAGACTTTATGTAAATTTATTATATATTTCATCTATGCATGCTATAAATACCAAAAATTTCTTTTTCTCCTATCAACAGTAATATTTTAAAGAAATTAAGAGAAACATAGTTCATAGTTAGATATCTCAAATTATGTATGTTTTTAATCTTCCACAAGTATCCATCTCCCTAAGCAACTTCCTATTTATATTCCTTACAGTGCAAATCTGCCAGTAATAAATTTTCCAAGCTTGCATTTAGTTAAAATGTCTTAATGCCACGTTCATTCTTGTCTTAATATATTTGTCTTCACCAAATTTAATATGTGGATGTCCTTCCTTCCTGCTAACAAGGCACATGAGGGAACTACAGTAAAGTTTGTTAAGTAGGGTCATAAGAGTAGGGCCTGATCCACTGGGATTAGTGTCCTTAGAAAAAGAACTACCAGGATGTTCATACTCCCTCTGGCTTTCTCCAAGCGCCTTTATCAGAGAAGGCCATGAACCCACACAGTGAGAAGCCTGCTGTATGCAGTGCAAGCAGAGGGCCGTGGCAATACTAGTGGATTTTTATTCTCCAGAACTAAGAGAAAGAAAAGTTGATGATTTAAGTCACTCAGCCTGTGGCATTCTGTGGCAATCTGAACAGACTGAAACCAACTAACGTTTTTCTGGATATAGAATTCAGGGTAACATTTTTTTCTTGTACTTTTTGTTACTTCAAACACGTCCTTCTTCCATTTGTACTTTCCAGTTTTGTCTCCTGTTGCAAAATAGCAGTCATTGAAATTGTTTTTTCCTATGCAATGTGATCATCTCCTATGGGTGATTTCGTAAGTTCCTCTATTCAAATGTTTGTTTATCTGCTTGATATATGGACTGGTGTGTGTGTGTGTGTGTGTGTGTGTTTCAACCTACTTGAAATATAGTAGCTTCTTGAATTTGAAAATTCACTATCTTTTATCAACTTGGAAAAGATTCATCCTATCATTTTCTCAATTTTCTTTGGCCTTTTTACTCTGTTCTCAATATTCCAGAAAAATATTGAAATTTTTCATATAATTCTATGTGACCCTATGGCTGTGTTTTCCATTTACTTGTACTTTATGTTAGATTTGTATTTATTTTTCAGTTTTTATGTCCATGAATGTTCTTTTGTGACATCTTTGTAAATCACCTCATAATCAAGTCTTGCTGCTAGTCTAAAATTTTTATTGCATTCTTTTTTTAAAAAAAGAATTTGTATTTTCTGTTCTGATTTCCTACCTTGTTATTCATTGTAAGAAATCTAAATCTATTTGATCAATTAAACTTGTAACCTCTTTAGAAATTCCTTCTTTACTCAGTAAAATATTTGAGTAATTTCAGAGTTGGTATCTATCTGCTAATTATCTTTTCTCCAGAAAGTGCATCTGATTTTCCTGATTCTTTGTATTTTGAATAATTTTAAGTTGTAGTTGAATTGTTATATTGTAGATTCTGATACATTGTACCAAAGGTATCAATTTTATGTTTTTAAGAGGCAGTTACTTCTGTTGTATACAAATTGTAAACTGTTTTCTTTGGGAGGAGGCAACTCATATTTGTCATTTATCTTGGTGTTTGTCCTTATATTTATTAAGACTCAGTGTGTTATTCTGGCAGATTTGGTACAATTTTGTTAAGTAGTCTAAAATGTATTACCAAACATGGTATTATAGAATAACATATTTGAGTATATAGGTATTATAAAATAACACAAAAGCTTATAGTTGACAGATTGTGGCCAGACAGTTTCTTGGTGATAATTGAAAGAGTATAGTAAAGAAAATTGGATTGTTAAGTTTTTCTATTTTTTTTCTCTCTGGTTATGGGTTTTCCACAGGAAGCTACCTTAAAGGGTGTTAAGCAACAGACCTATCTCTCTATTAGGAGATTTGTACAAGCCTCTCTTATTTGCTTCACAGAAAAACTATTCTATGTGTTAATAGTTCAAGGCAATTAGATGCTTCTAGAGTCAATGGCTCAAGTCTCTGGTTCACAGAGCTCTGAAGATTATAGAATGTAAAGCTTTTAGGGTATTGCTGTGATTATATAATATTAAAGTTCACCCCAATAACAAGATATGATATTTCAAATCTTTGACTAAAGACAAATCACTTTAATCTTTTGAGTTATTTTAGTTTCTAGTAAGTAATGTTATTGTATCTATTTTTTTTGCCAGTCCTGGGGCTTGAACTCAGCGCCTGAGCACTGTCCTTGGGCTTTCTCAAGGCTGGTGCTCTACCACTTGAGCCACAGTACCACTTCCAGCTTTTTCTATGTGTATGGTACCAAGGAATCGAACCTGGGTTTTGGCACATGCTAGGCAAGCACTCACCTACTAGCCCAAACTCCCGGCCCCAATTGCATCTATTTTTAAGAAATACTTTTAGAAATAAATCAAGTGAGCATTTCTAAAAATCTGGCACATACCATAATCCTAAAAGTGGTAATATTTTTACCATATAAAACAATAAAAGTATTCACACTACTTCACAGACTATTATGTTCACCTAGCAAACACTATGTTCTCCTAGCAAACAATAGCTTGTTTTGTGCTCTATTATAGGCTTTCCACAAAACCAAAGGACATTTGTTGTGTGAAAATGCAGAGAATACAAAATTTTGCATGTATTTTTTTATTTCCAACACAAACATATCCATAATAAAATTTAACTTTCTTACTATGTGACCATGAGTTAAAAGTTGAAAATTAAGAAATGTAGCTGTGACTGTAGTGGTAGAGTGCTAGCCTTGAGCGCAAAAGCTCAGGAAAATTATCAGGGCCCTGAGTTCAAATGTCAAGATGAACAAATTTTTTAAAGGTTAAAAATTGATTTCCTTATTTAAGGTGTTTGAGGAAAACTCTAAACATATTAAGTTAAATCATTATAAAAAATACCATGTAAATGGGTACCAAGACATGTGAGAGGGTATCAATGTACGTGAATTAATGCACCTTCTACCTGGCAAATATCATGTAACCCTTTTACTAATTACAATTAAAAAAATGCAAAAAAATACCATGTGTACAGCAAATTAGTTATGTCAAAAGCACATTTTAATATCTTTAAGTTAAATTCTCTTTAAGTTAAAATTCTAGTCATGCTTTTAACATAATTTATTTTGATTCATCTAGGCTAAAATGTAAATACCCTATCTGAATGATTATCAATAACTACCAGACATTAATATTTAAAAAATTATAAATTTCTGATTATTTCCAAACTTCTGAATTCAGGTACAACTTTTTTCTCTTTTCTTTTCTTTTCCTTCCTTCCTTTCTCTTTCTTTCTTTTTTTTCTGCCAGTCCAGAAGTCTTGGCTTGGACACTGTTTCTGAGGTTTTTTTTGGTTCAAAGCTAATCCCCAGCTCCACTTCTGACTTTTTGGTAGTTTAATCAAGATTAAGAGTATAATGTTACTATTCATGCTGGCTTTGGATCATCTTCCTCAGAATTCAGCCTCATGAGTAGCTAGGATTACAGGCAGGACCCACCGGCACTCGAACTAATGAATATTTTTAAACCATATTTCACAGCAAGAAACTGAAAGCACAAAAAGAAGACTTCTGATAAGGGGAAAGTATTGAACTGTTCATTTTTTTTTTCTTGCCCGTCCTGGGCTTGGGCTCAGGGCCTGAGCACTGTCCTTGGACTTTCTCAAGGCTAGCACTCTACCTCTTGAGCCTCAGCACCACTTCCAGCTTTTTTCTATTTATGTGGCGCCAAGGAATCGAACCTGGGTCTTCGTGCATGCTAGGCAAGCACTCTACCACTAGGCCAAACTCCCAGCCCCTGAACTGTTCATTTTTATATCAACTTCTTTTCTTAATTAAATAACAAATTGAGCACAATTTAAAGATTGTGTAAAATACTGCAAAGGTAAACAGCAAGGTTCTACAACTTCTACTTAGGTCCCTTAGAATATTTTGGAGGAAGTGGTACTGTGGCTCAAAGTGGTCGAGTGCTCTGGCCCAGAATTCAAGCCCCACAACCAACAAGATAAAATAATATATTGTGTATTTTGAAGGCATTAATACTCCTGTAAGGGGAAAGTGGTAGATAAATGAAGAGGAAAAGAGGGTAAAACATAGTCCAAAGTCTAACGCATATCCTACAAAGTTGAGAAGAGAGAGGGAAGGGGTGGTAAGGATAGTATGGGTCAGGATTTTGAAAGGGACGACACTGGTCAAAATCAGCTTTGTTAAATAGCAGCTCCTTTGTACAACCAATTAAAGATAACTCTCTCTATCTATAATTATAGATGCATGATATGGGGCCGGGAGTTTGGCCTAGTGGTTGAGTGCTTGCCTAGCATGCACAAAGACCCGGGTTGGATTCCTCGGTACCACATACATAGAAAAAAGTCAGAAGTGGTGCTGAGGCTCAAGTGGTAGAGCTCTAGCCTTGAGAAAGTCCAAGGACAGTGCTCAGGCCCTAAGCTCAAGCCCAGGACTGGCAAAAAAAAAATTCTGAAATCCCTAGAAGAGAAGGACTCAGATAAACCCTATCTCTCAACTATTTTCAGAAAGGCACCAAATGTTAAATATCCTGCAAATCAGAACAATCAATAACTGAATCAAAAACCTACTTGATTTTATGTGGTACCAGATTACCCAGCTACACCAAAACAAATCACTGCCCAAAATGATTAGAGAAGATAAAATGGCAATGGTGGCTTTTTTTTATTGTGAAAGTCCTGAGTAGTATATTATTCAAGAATATTTAAAGCAAACATTTAATTTTACTGGGAGCAAGAATTACGTACAATTTATTTTTTAACCATGAGAAACACTTCAGATATTATAACAAATTAAGCAGATAAAATGAAAATTTTACATAACAGAGTTTCATTTTATGGAAAATAGAAGAGCAGAGAGTTTTTTGTGGACCAGATCAGTTGTAACTTTCCATGAAACAAGTTGTAACAATCACAGTAAATGTTGAGTTTTCTCTTGCTGAGGAAGGCCAGTTATATTTTTGGCAAAGGTCACTTTCAAGTAAATACTGTCAAACAGAAAGTCTAGGAAGCAGACAGGTTGATAAAGGGCAGATATACTTTCACTGGTTCTTTGTGGTACTGGCTTCAGATAACGTTCTTATTGACAGGCCTGAAGAATGGTATTGCAACACACTGAAGGCACCCATAGCGTTGTGCACCAAACCCATAATGAACAACATTGTTTTGGTTTGTTTTTTGAGACAAGATCGTGCTTTGTAATGCAGGCTGGTCTCCCACTCCGGATCTACCTGTGTCTGCCTCCTAAGTGCGGGAGTGACAAGTTTTAATGCCAGTCTTGTCATTATAATGAAATTCTTACAGGTATGCTTTGATTTTGTGGATTCTCAAAAAATGAGTTTACAGTTGTCAATTGCATTAAGTCATTGAGTGAAGCTCAGCTTATTAACAATGACAAAAAAAAAAAAAAGCTGGGCAGGATGGCTCTTGCCTATAATCCTAGCTACTCAGGAGGCTGAGCTGAGGATCACATTTTAAAGCCAGCCTGGGCACTAAAATCCATGACACTCTTATCTCCAATTAACCACTGGACAAACCGTAAGTGACTCTGTTGCTCAAGCTGAAGAGCTTAGGGACAACTCCCAAGCCCAGAGTTTAAGCCCCATGATCAAAACAACAACAACAAACAACAACAAGAAAAAAAAAACAAGAAAATGAGGACATTACTGAGGATCCTGGCTTTACCACTTACAGATTGTGTGGCTTTACCAAAATTACTGCATCTTTTCTATCCATCATTTTCCCAACTGTACAATTAGAAGAGCAACACATTTCATAGCGATTGTGATCAAGTGGGTTATTTTGCATTATTGAAAGAATATCAAAAAATATTTTCATTTCTAATCTCCCAAGGCTCTTTTCCCTTCAGTCTTACATGCATCAACTGTTAGTGCTCTTCAGAAAGTCAGTGTAAATTTTAATTGCCTGTTTTAATAAATAGCAATTTCATAATAATTACAAAATAATTCCCTTTGCTGCTAAATGCTCATCTAGAAGGCTTTGCTTGTTTTTAATTGTAAGAGTGTCTGCAAGAGTGAGAATAGAACATTTTGCTTTGGAGAATAAAGAACCTCAGTTGTTTTCAAAGCTATTCAGTGATTGTAAAGAACCATTTAACTATTCACTAAGTAAGCAAAGGGGAAGCAAATGTTCATGCAGGGTATAACTTCACATCAAACTCAAAAAATCACAGCTAGTTTCCTGGTAACTGCAAGAGACTTTTAATATAGATTTGGGATTTGAAGAAGCCACAGAAATTGGAAACATGGAGAAGTACCTGTTTCTATCAGAAACATTCAGCTAGCATTATTTATCCATAAACCGTGTAATATGAAAACTTTTGACCTATTATCACTTTATGGTCATATTATATGAAATCACTACCATATTTACTCTATGTTACTTTGTACATATTTATTTTATTGTAGCAAAGCATATGAAATATAGAATCCATTATACAAGCCAGTTTAACATAATAGCTCAGTAACAATATATCCCACAATTAGGCAACTATCCTCATCATATGTCATAAACTCTTATCTTTCTAAAATTCAACTACATATACACATATTATTTTTGGATATCATTGAAATATATTTTATTTATTGTTTCAAAATGATATATTCAAGTTTGTTTACTCATGAATATGTTTTGGAAAACTACACTTTTAGTACACTTAAGGCTATATAGTACTCTTATTTAGTATCTATTCTATAGCACAGATGTGGATTTACATGACTGAGGGAAATTTAAGTCACTTCTAATTTTTACATTTCAGTACTTTTGAGAGCTATAAAATATGTTGTATGTTTTCATGTTGATAGTTATTACTAAATGATGGTCCAAAATACTTCCATGATTTGATGCCACAAACTATTTTGATAATTTCTTGAAGTTCAGTAGATTATCTACCTTCCCACATCACTAAGAAAGTTCATATCACATTAACTTTCACTAACATGAACTGTTGAAAATACCAACTTTCTACTTTTCTATTCTCTTACTAATATCTCTTCCATCTTCACTAGTACTGTCTGCTACCTCCTTTGGAGGCCAGATCTCAATATATAGAGATAAATATATAGATATAGACATAGATCTCTTTATGGGTATATATATATATGCCCATTTAAAATGTAAGGTAATTTGGAATTTTTACTCACTAAAACTGATACAAAATGGCAAAGCTAAATGGTCACTAATCCCAGTTCTCAGGAAGCTAAGAAAAAGAGAATTTTAAATTCAAGGCCACCTCAATTACATGATGAGTGCAAGGCTAACTTAAGCAACATGGTAAAACCTTATCTCAAAACTAATGGATGGAGGAAGGGAGGAAGAGAGAAAGAAAGACAGCGATAGAGACATAGAGAGGCTAGCAGAGTAAGTCTTAGTTAATTCACGCTACTTCGGCATGCTGCTAGAGGATATTTAGTATTTTTTGGCTTATTTAGCTTATTGGTCAACCCATTATTTCTTTCTAGCACTGAGCTCCTTCTACTCTTAAGAGTCTTCCCTGTGTAGCAATACTTAAAAACTGAGCAAGGGAATTAGAAATGCATTTTTTTCATGACCATCCTACTATAATGACCCTGTGATCACAATTCTTCTTAAATAAATATCTTCAGCTTCAACTCAGAGAATCTACCAAAAAGGGAATAGTGGAAGATTCAAGTAAGTTTTTAACATATGCTGGTTGCTGAGTCCCTCAAGTTTATATTTCCTCTGAAATGGAGATACATTTTACTTTGCTCATTGTCAACACAGAGTCTCAGTATCATCTCCAATATGTTTAAGTGCTGTTGAAGTGGGGTAAATAAATGAGAAAGGACAGAAACAGGGACCACTGACGTCTCATCCCTCTCTCTCTCTCTCTCTCTCTCTCTCTCTCTCTCTCTCTCTCTCTCTCTCTCTCTCTCTCTCTCTCTCTCTTTCTCTCTCTCTCTCTCTTTCTTTTTATTTTTCAGCAGAAAAGCTTTTTGAATTTTTTAATTGGCCAATTTGGTGAATACAGCATAAGAGGAAAGCTTCGAGTATTTCTGGTACCAATTGCAAGCAAGTGAAGGACACACAGTGGTACTAAAAACAGAAATAATGCAGGCTGCACAGACAAATGCTTAATATCCAGTATCTACAGGGAACTCAAGAAACTAATACCCCCAAACCTAACAAATCAATCACTAGATGGGCAAGGGAACTAAAGAGAGATTTATCAAAAGAAGAGGTTAAAATGGCAGAAAAGCATATGAGAAAATGCTCATCATCCATGGTCATAAAGGAAATGCAACTAAAAACAACCCTAAGATATCACCTTACCCCAAGAAGAATGGCCAATATTCTGAACTCGGACAATGACAAATACTGGTGGGGTTGTGGAGAAAAAGGAACCCCACTGCACTGCTGGTGGGATTGTAAACTAGTTTAGCCACTCTGGAAGGCAGTTTGGAAGTTTCATAAAAACTGAAAATAGACCCTCCCTACGATCCCACCATACCACTCCTGGGCATCTACCCTAAACATCATAATTAGTGTCCTTTTTGAGGAGTGAGCAACAGTGATTTGGAATTATACCAACAAGAAGTTGCCTAAAGTGATTGCATTAACAAGTCTAGGCCTTCCACACAACTACAGTTCTAATTATTATGAGTCTTTGGACTAAAACTGAACAAATGCTTATTTAAAGCTATTTCCCCCCCATTATGAAAGAGCTCCTAGAAAACTTAAAAGATCATTCTCATGGCAATGGGATAGCTGGTGACTACAAAGATGGAAGGGGCTGCAGTCAATGGAAATATAGAGATTAATAAGCTGACTGAACACAGTGATTATATACAAGGTTCAGAGGCTGTCAACAGGAATTTACAAGAATTTTAGCAAATGATTTAAACATATAGAGAAATGTTGCATACTGCTGAGAGAAAGCAAATTGTTTCCAAACAGTGACTGTAAGTGAGAATAAACGCAGATGCTGAAGGAAATAGGTGAAGAAGCCAATTTCCTTCTAAAGAAACAATCAGCCACACCCTAAGCTAATGACTCTACAGATGTAAGATACAAATAGACCTATGAGTTGCAAGTCCACAACATTTTAGCTTTCCAAGACATGAGATGTTCTTGATGTGGGTGCTGGTGATTCACTCAGTGGTGATCTGAGGATCTGGTTTGAAGCTAGTCTTACGAGATACATACATTTTATCTGTAATTAAGCATCAAAAGATAGTTATAGAGGTCTGGCTCAAATAAGTGATAGAACACCAGTCATGAGTTAAAAACCCAAGCCAAAGTGTAAGGCCCTGAGTTCAAGGCCACACATGTGCATGTGTATACTTGCATGCATGCGCACGTGTGCCCATATGCACACACACACACACACACACACACACACACACACACACACACATTTTTGTTAAAGCAATACTAGAAAGTTCTAGTTTTTATTTCATAGTCACCAAACCCATAGGCACTGCTTAAGCTGTAATGTGGATCTTGATATTCCTCAAATGTCTGTGAATTCTTAAATTCATAGGAGATAAGCCTTACTATCTCCTAATATATGAGACTGTGGGACCTAATGCATGAAGTAGTGGAACCTTTAGGAAGTGGAGTCTACAGAGAAGAAATAAGATCATTGTGGATACATCTTTGAAAAAGATGAGATTCTAGCCCCCTATCTTTCTCTCTCATTCCTAGCTGCCATGAGATGAGAAATTCCCAACTCCTGTGTTGCTCCAGGCCCAAAGACAACATTTCTAAAAATTCAAATCTTTAAAACCATGAGTCACAATAAGCTTTTCTGTCCCTTTAAATTGATTATCTGAGATACCTTGTCACAGTGAGAAGGAAGTTGAGTAACACAAATTGGGATCCTGAACTCTCAGATATGGGGTATTTACACTTATGTGGAATACATCTTTCACTGAATAACTCTTCTTCTTCCTGTTTTCTATGGATCACAGAGGAGGATGGCCCCTACAGTGAGAGTGCCACTGTCAACACCATGTGTTGAGATATTCTGTTGCCTTCACTTTAGAATGATTTAATCAAACTGCTGCTGGTACAATCACAATTGCAGGATTTATATAAATCCAATGAAGCGAGAATAAGGCCTTCACTGCATAAAACCTATTTCTTTGACAGTGTTTTTCTCACCCCCAACTTCCTAAGTTTATCAGTGAATTAATTAATGCATGAGTCAGGCCTCAAGAAACAGGATGCATTGGCTATCTTTTTCATTGACCCACCATTACAAGTGATGGAATAAATGTCATTCATATGCCATCTATCAAACCCAGTAATGCTCGAATCGGATTTTCTACCCTAACCCGGGAACTCCACTGATAAAACATTGTTTCTATGGAAAAATATGTTTGGATATCCAAATAACCGATCTGCAAATAAACTTTCAGAACACAAACCATCTGTATATTGAGAATAGTCTGTCATTAAACTTATTTACTGAGTCCTACTCCCCCTCCATCCGCATCTGAAACTTTTCTCCTCACAGGAAGTGTCTTAGCATGTTGTGCTGAACTTTTTCTTTCCTTTTGTTCTCTTTTTCCCCCCTTTGAAAAATGAATCCTCTGAAAATCTTGGCCACGTGTCAAGGCTGCATTCACAAGGATTAGTGATCAGCAGGACTGCTGTGCAGCAATTCAGAAACTGAGGACAGCCTGGTGACTGGCAGCCCACCACTGCCATTGTACGGGAGGCTCCTGTGTTCCAGTAAAGGCATGATAAATATAGCAGCTGTCTTGAATTGTCACTGGGAACACAGTGGAGGTGGCCTGCTGTAATCTACATTCAGATGGGAATTTTACTTGAAAGTGTACTTTAAAGCATTCTTCTGAAGAGAGAATGTTTTATCTATTCTTGTTTTCTATAATCCTAACAACTTCTGAATACATACACATAGTGACATGTATGTGTAGGACCATGCTTTACATTTTGTGTTCTCCAGTGTTAATATCTCTGCTAGGTGACAATATTTAATTCCATGCAAATATTCATGACCTCAGTAAGCACTCAGAGAACCCGCTAATTTGAATATCTTTCTTTATATTGATTATTCTGGAAAGAATTGAAAGGGCACAAGAAAAGAGTTTCTATCCTTGAACTGATGACTCATAACTGCAATCATACTTTCTTGGGAATGTGATACTTGGAAGATAACAGTTTGAGGACAGATTTGGCAGAAAGTCTGTGAGATTCCACCTCTATCTCCAATTAACCAGTGGAAATATGGCTGTGGGCATGGATCAAGTGGAAAATCAGAAGCTCTGAGCGGGCAAGCTGAACATGTGCCAGTTCCTTAGTAGAGATAAAAAATATGGACAAGCAAAAAAGGACCTCATAGAGAATTAATTGTGATACCATGCAATGGATTTGTCTTTCTAATAGCTGTACTTAGCTTAATTTTAAAATGGAGGATGGCCAATAGCTACCTTTCCTTTATGTCCACATACAACTAACTCCTCACTCAGAACCATAAACATTACTTCTAAAATGCATCACCATGTCAGTATTAGATGGAATTCTTTGAATTCTATCTAAATATTCAGTATTCAAAGTGATGCAGCACACCTTTTCTCATTAGGAAGTCCAACCCATCCAAAGATGAATACCTTTATAGGATTTATGGTTTTCCTGTCCCATCTGCAGTATTATTTACTTTGGAATTTCTTTTGTCTCAATTTAAGCCAATTCATGTTTAAAGTTAGTTTATTCCTAAGCAACGATGCCTATAAATTATGAGTTTCAAGTGAATATTATAGTTTTTCCTGAAACACATTAAATTACAATGTACAAAGGTGAACGAACACAAAGCATTTATTGTTGCCGCATCTAGAGTCATTTATCTACCATAAATATCATACACACTGTACTTAAAGAAATATTTGAAACAGCATCATCCCTGTATTACCAGATATCTCTGAAAAACACACAGCTAGTGCAGTAGTGCTTTTACTGGGACAAACATTATTGAATCAAATATGTCCATCAAATATAATGGTTAAATTCTGAAATGACTGCATGTAGGAGGAGTACATTCTAGAATCAGTGAGATACACTGATAGATAAACCTGATATGGAGCAACATAAAAGAGAGATAAAATTATTTACAAAAATATTTATAGTATTGATTGTAAGGAGAAATAGAATAAGGTGTCAATAATTTTAAAATTGGACATATGACCAGAGGGCAATCAGAAGGCATTGGTACACAATAAAAAGAACAAGAAATGGTAAAAGAAGGGATAAGAGGAGGAAGAGCAAGAAAAAACATACTGAGATTGGAGAAGAGAGGATAAAAAGGAGAAGAGAGAAAAGAGGAAGAATAACAATAAAAACAATGTTATTGCTCATCTCTTTGTCTCCCATGGTTATCTCTTATTGTTACAATTTTTCATCTTGTTATCTGATATATTTTATATGTGCTTAATTGGTTATTTGAAATTGGATAGGGAAGGGGGGAAATCAAGATAAGCGGAGGAGGGTGGGAGGGAAATGGGGACCCATAGCTCCTAGTACTTCTGAACTACCAATGATTTCTGCTCACTGAAGCTATACAAAACAAAAGTATGGCTAGAGATGGGAGAATTCATTTATTTGCTGTGAAAATGAGGTTCTAGTTGTTTCAGCTGCTTTTATTTCATGTGTTTTTTTTTTTAGTGATTAAAATGTTTCTATCAATCATGTTAGAGTTGGGAATGATATTTAGATGAAAAAAAATGGCCCTAGAGTACAATGTACCCAAGGGGGGGGTAATATTCAGGAATCATGCATGCCCCTTGTGATTCTGTAGCTGAATCAAACTCAATATAAATCAACATGTTATTATCTTTAATTGTAAATTTTTGTCTTGCTTGTTTGCTTTGTTTTTGCTTTTGTATTTTATATTTAAAAGTCCTTCAGATAGTAAATCATCAATATATTTTACCTTACTGAAATATTAATAGTTTTGAATTGGCATTTAAAATAATCAATTTTTTTTAGTTTTATTAAGTTATTTACTATATACCACTCCTGCTAGGTGTTGTCCTTGAGTTTTTTGGCTGAAGGCTACTTCTCTTCCACTTGAGCCAAAGGTGCACTTTTTCAGATATTGTGATATTGTCATATTCTGCATATTGTAATATTGTTTGGATAGTGGCCTACTACCTTATCATCAGTTTCATTTGGATTAATCTGCACATTCTAATTAATACACATGTTTTAGGAAATTGAGATGCCAAATCTAAAATGTATAATGAAAACACACAGAACTAATAGTCATATTTTTTTTTTGCTAGTCCTAGGGACTGAACTTAGGGCCTGTGCATTGTCCTTGGGCTTTTTTTCCCTCAGGGCTAGTGCTCTACCACTTGAGCCACATCTGGCTTTTCTATGTATGTGGTACTGAAGAATCAACCCTGGGTCTCCGTGCATGCTAGACAAGCACTCTACCACTAGGCCAAACTCCCATCCCCTAGTCATATTTTCTTTCAAATAAGAATAACTTGAATGGACTATATATGATTTTGTAATCACATGACACCATTATAGTAAGACTGGGTGCTAATGGTATAAAGGTATATTTGTAGATCAATGAGACTAATGACAAAATGAAGAAATAAACCAAAATACAAAATGGACAACTGACTTTTTTTCAGTAAAGATACAAAGATGGCTCACTGATTAACTGGTAGTTGTAAGCATTTTGATAATAAATGCACCAGGATAATCTGATAAAATGATTTTGGAGTAATAACAATATGAAAAACTTGAAAAATATGAAAGGATATGAACCATAGGTTGAAATCTAGTAAAATAGTATTTGCAGAAGGAAATAGAAGAGAGATTCCTAGATACACTGTTTCAACCAAGATTTCTTAAGCCTAATAAATTCTATGTTTACCTTTATATATTATATGAAGCTATATGCTACCTTTAAGGAATGAAAGTTAAGAGACATACTAATGACAAAATATAACAAATAACATATTTGCAATGACTAAAGGCCTTTATTCAGTACATTAAGAATTTCTTCTAAGAGAAGAAAACATATAAGAGAAGAAAACTTTAAGATTAAAAACAAATCCCAACTTTAAAAACAGATAAAAAGATTTGAAACCAAGATGAGATATTGATATTTTATAAGCCTATGAAAATATGCCCAGTATTACAAATCCTTGCAAATACCCATTAAAACCAAAGTTAGATACTATATTATACACTGTCTGGGAAGGCTAAAATTCATAACTTTACCATACAAGTACTGGTAAGGATGAAAATGATTGCAGAAGAGAATGAAAAATAGTACAGATACTTTGAAAAACAATTTGAAAGTATTGTGTAAAAATAACATATGTTTACCAGATGTTCCTACATATATTTTATAAAAAGAAAGACAAAAGTTTGCCTATATTAATAAATGTATGTATATGTCCCCTAAATCTTCATTGGTAAAGACCAAAAAATAGAAATACTGTAGTGTTTATAAACTGGATGAGTTAAAGTATGATAGGATATATACAAGGAAGTACTACTACTCAAAATACTTACTGAAAGAAGTCCAACTCAAAAGGCTTTATTCTTATTTTGTTCTTGTGGAAAAGGTGGTTGTTGGTCCCTTTGGCTGATGGTGTGTGACTGAACCATCAGATCAACCCAGACAAATACCTTCAATGTTTATGAGTATTGTACTTTTCCTAGAATAGAACGTAAGAGTTAACAGCAGAACCTGAAAAATGAGTCCAGACCTAACTGGAGTACCATAGGGCAACTTGCTGGCTTTATTCATCTGTCAAAACTTTCTAGAGAACATGACAAAGGAGGTGAAGTTAGGTGAATTTTAGTATGTATAAATTCTATCTTAATGTCCATAACTGAAAAAAACAGCAGTGAGTCAGAGAAGAAAATAATATGACTCATTGTGGAGTTAAATTCTGATCAGACATGCATTTAAATTTCTCTACTTTTGCTTAAGGCAAAGAACATGAAGTTCTGGAAAGGTGAAGAATGAGAGAGCATTCCATGATAGCATTATATACAACACACCATTTGGTCTGGTCTCAAGAAAAAAAATATCTGTAGGATTATGGTGAGAGAAAATTTATTGGACTTCAGTGTAGGACAATTTGTGATGAACCCTGAATCTCAATAATGCTTGTATTTTGGGGTCACTGGCTTCATTCCACCTCTTCTGGTTTCTCAGGCATTGATATTAAAATGAAATTCTGGCGGGGATAGCAATAAGAACATTTATTATGCAAATGGAAGTTCAGTTCCGCACTATTTCTTTGCCTGGCCTTTTTTTTTTTTCTATGAAACTGAGGTGTTTCAAATGCATGTTGCAAGGCAAGGCTGTTCAGTAAGTCAATAAGGCATGTGAAAGTATTCTGCAAGCCATGCAACTTTATTCAAATGCCATCTCTGTTAGTAATCTGAAAGCCTAGATTTGTTCTATTATGTTCCACATTAGTCATAAACAGATTATTGTGTCAGTGTTCAATGGTTTTAAGCGAACTGAAAAGAATCTGGTGAATAATACAACGGAGTCAAGGAATGGAGAAAGAAACTCATGAGAAGAGTTAAAGTGGTAGGAGGGAAATAATCTAAAGGAAAAACAGAACAATGGAAATTACTTCTGTCATTGCTTTCATATGAAGACTAGAGGTCAGTTGTTAGGCATCACAAAGCTCAAGCACAAGTCAATTATACCCTGGAAAAACCTTCAAGGGCAAGCTTTGCTTTCCTGGAAGTATGGATAGAAAAGCCTCAAAAATCATTTAGAATGCTAAGGCAGCACACGTGTGCATAGTAATTATTACTAATAATATGATAACAGGTATGAAGATAAAAAATTAATATATGAAGTCCTATTCTTTAATTTCAAGAGCAAGTCAACAATCTAACAGATTTTCCTTTTTATGACATTTCTCTCAAATTTTTCCCTTGCATTCAGATACCTATCTTGCATAATTAATTTTTGGACTTTTGTGCAATAACCAATTTTAAAATTATTTTCTAATTAAGATCTTATAGTGGATGAATCCTGTCCTATTTATGACTTTTTCCAATTCCACATGAACATTGCCACATATACAAAATATTAAATATGAAAAATTGATTTGATCATAATGTATATCTATCATGAATCTGAGTCTATGATTGAGGATGGTTGCCCATGCTTATAACACTAGCCTTTACATGACTAAAGTAAGATTATTCCATGTAGTAGGACAGCTTTGATTATATAGTGAGAACATGTTTCTAAAACAAAGAACACTACTTCCTAATGGCTCAGAATTTCAGCTGGATGGGTCATCTCATCTACATGGTGGGGAACGGTCAATACAAACTCGCAGTAATGTTGGAAGGCCTGTGATAAATCTGTATATGAATGGTCACAGCTCCTTGCCAAAGGGAAGCTTATCTCACAGCTCCGGACTGTCCTTGGAGAGAGTTCTGATAGAATTTGAGGAAGAAGTTGTTCAACATTGAAGTTTCCTTGTAATTCATATTAGAAGTATCCACTGGGTTTTTTGCACTGTTCCCTTTGTTAGAAGCAAATTATTAGATTTAACAAACATGGGGAGAAATAGATTATATAAAACCATGACTACTCAGAGCCAGAACTTACTGAGGTTAATGTTTAAAGGCTGAATGTCGAAATCCAGGTTTCTCATTTATATACAGAGGGAGCCCTCTATGAGTATTTGTTCACCAATAGGTATTTACTTAAAATTAGGTTTCTTGTGATTTAATCTAGCGATTGAAATGAGTAAAAGCTATATTTATCTTTAAAGGGTTTCTATATTATTTTGTACATGAATGGGATTTACATATTTGAGCTGGTGTTGAGGGTGCTAAATAGAATTTGGATGTAAGGTAATTAACTCAGTCAGTCATAGAGGTTCTGGCCTGCAATCCTTGCTACTTCAGAAGTGAAAGTCAGAGGATCATAAATTTCAGCTAATCCTGGGAAAAGTTGGCAATATCTTATTTCAAAAACAAAATACAACCAAAAGATCTTGAAATGCTGGACAAGGGTCAAACGGTAGAGTCTGCATAGCATGCATGTAGACATGGATTTCTGGCTCAGTCCACTTCTCAATAAGAATCAGGCAAACACATGCACACAGAAAATATAGATACTGCTGCTCTTCATTTCCTTATTTTAAGTAAGCAGTGTGTGTATACAGGGCATCTTCATCAATGTCGCCCATCTAATCATTCTACCCCAGTGTTCCCACATCACTTTTTCCTCTCACTTTTCTTCATTTTGTTGGATCTACATTGAGTTCTTGACTGCAATCTCCCCCATGCAAATTGTTTTAAATATTTTACTTAATAGGGTTTTTGCTTTCCAAACTGAATCCTACAAAATGTTCTAGTATATTTGGTCTTTTAAGTTCATTTTCCTCTAAATTTTCTAACATTTTTAAATCATGAGCAAATATCATTGGCATTTGCTTAGTGATTTTGTAGAATTCTTGGAAAATAGACTTACTGAAATTTCAACTCATATTAGAGATATAAACAATACAAAGAAAAAATAACTCAGTGTTCATAAAATTAGCCTGTTAGCATATATTCAAGTCACAAACCTTGCAATTTATTATAATAATAAAAAGGTTCTCAACACAGGGAAATATCTAATATGTTTTTCTTTTTTTCCATATATTTTTATTGTGATTAATAGAAGGGTTACATTATATTCACCAGATGGAAGGTGCATTACTTCACATACATAGATACCCTTTCTCATGTCTTGGTCCCATTTCCCTCCCCCTCCCCCTGCCCCTCATCTTGTTTTCCTCCCTTCCCTACCTAATTTCAAATAACCAAATACGCATATACACAATATATCAGATAACAAGGTGAAATACTGTAACAATATGAGATATCCAAGCGACAGCAAAAGAGATGAGAGATAACATAGTACATTAAGGACAACAATCACTCCTTACATGGCTTTTATTTCTATATCCTGGAGATCCTTTTATTTATTATCATACTATATGGCCTATGTATCTAGGTTTTGTTCTTTTGTAAATCTGTCTCATATGTCTTTCTAACTTTATTTTCCACCTCAATATTAACTTTTGCATCATCATGATTGAAGAAAAATCTCAATTGTGGAATATTGATAAATCCCAACAGCAGTGTCATGCTGGGTAATAAAGTCAATGTAAATGTGGAATACATATATTTTGAAACTTTGAAGTTTGAAGAGGTTAAAGACTGGATGAGGTAAAGCATATTAAATGGCTCATAAGTTGCAAAGGAACAGACATTTCTACCAGGCAATCTAAAAACCCCCAAACCATAAAGAAGCAATACTTGTCAGTGCCAGAATGCTTTCTTTTTTATTTTTACTGGTTTAATTTTTAATGCATTATCTGTGCTGCATTCTGGTTATCCAGTACTTAAACATGCGCTAATCCTGGAGGGATTTTTGTGAGATTTTTTAAATTTATTTTTTATTGTAATTAATAAAACGGTTACATGATATTTGCCAGATAGAAGGTGCATTAATTCACATATATTGATACCCTTTCACATGTCTTGGTCCCCATTACCCTCCCCTCCATGCCCCCCTCCCTGTCTTGGTTTTCCCACCTTCCCTATCCAATTTCAAAAAACCAAATACAAATAAATCCAATATATCAGATAACAAAGTGAGATACTGCAACAATATGAGATAACCAAGGGACAGCAAAAGAGATGAGAGATAACATAGTACATTAAGGACAACAATCATTCATTGTATGGCTTTTGCTTCACTATCCTGGAAGTCTTTTCAATTAGCTTCATACTATATGGCCTTATGAAACCAGCTAAGCTCTCATTCATAACTGAGGGAACAATAAAAACATTCCATTCCAGGGAAAAGCTGCAACAATATGTAGCAACAAAACCAACACTACAGAAAATTCTCAGAGATGTTCTACACATAGAAAACCAAAATAAATGCAATATAGGGAAAGAAATGGCACCTAAACATCATACCATCTAAGGACCACAAGAAATGTCAAGACACAGGCTCTAATAAAAGCTTTTAAAAATGGTAGGAACTAATAAATATCTCTCAATCCTAACTCTCAATATCAATGGACTTAATTCTCCAATTAAACGACATAGGCTGTCTACTTGGATCAAAAAGCAAGATCCATCGTTCTGCTGTCTTCAAGAGACACATCTTACCCCAAAAAACAAACATCTTTTGAAAGTGAGAGGCTGGAATAAACTCTATCAAGCTAATGGCCCCCCAAAACAGGCTGGAGTTGCCACATTCATATCAGATAAAATAGACTTCAAACTAAAATTAGTAAGAAAAGACAAAGAAGGTTATTACATACTACTAAAGGGATCTTTCCTCCAGGAAGACATAACGATCCTAAATATCTACACACCCAATCCCGGAGTCCCAAACTTCATCAAGCGAACTTTACTTTCACTGAAACCATACATAGATCAAAACACAGTGATTGTTGGTGACTTTAACACACCACTCTCACCTATGGACAGATCAACAAGGCAAAAACTCAACAGAGAAAACTTAGGACTGAACAACTATATAGACCAACTAGATCTAACAGACATCTGCAGATTATTCCACCCAGCAACAACACAATATACGTTTTTTGCAGCAGCACATGGAACATTCTCCAAAACAGACCACATTTTAAGCCATAAAACAAACCTGGATAGATTCAGAAACATTGAAGTTATTCCCTGCACGCTCTCAGACCACAAAGGCATCAAATTGGAACTGAACACACATCCCCACCAATGAAAACCCTGTAACTCATGGAGACTGAGCAACACATTGTTGAATCACCAATGGGTCATCGAAGAGATCAGAACAGAAATCCAACAGTTTATGAAATTTAACAATAAGGAGCACACAAAATACCAACTCCTTTGGGACACGGCAAAGGCAGTACTCAGAGGAAAATTTATAGGTCTGAGTGCCTGTAACAAGTTGGAAAAATCGCAAACCTACAAGTTAATGTCTCACCTTAAGCTCCTGGAAAAAGAGCAACAAACCAACCGTAACCCCAGGAGAAGGAAGCAAATTATTAAAGTCAAAGCAGAATTAAATGATTTGGAATCCAAAAAAACTATAGAATCAATAAAACAAGGAGTTGGTTCTTTGAAAGAATTAACAAAATTGACAAGCCCTTAGCAAATCTTACCAAAAAAAGAAGAGAGCATATCGAAATAAACAAAATCGCAGACGAAAATGGTAAAATCACGACAGGAATTACCAAGATCCAGAATATCATGAGGGAATACTTCTCAAATCTTTATGCCAACAAATTTGAGAATCTAGAAGAAATAGACGAATTCGTAGCCAATATTAACATACCCACACTGAACCAAGAAGAACTAACCCAACTAAACAGGCCTATTTCAAGCACTGAAATAGAAATGGCAATAAGAGACCTTCCACCTAAGAAAAGCCCAGGGCCAGATGGATTCACAGCTGAATTCTATAAGGTCTTCAAAGCAGAGCTCACACCAATACCCCTCAAGCTCTTCAACGAAATTGAAAATGAAGGTTCTTTACCAAACTCATTCTATGAAGCCAGTATAACCCTCATCCCCAAACCAGACAGAGATTCATCAAAGAAAGAGAACTATAGACCTATTTCTCTGATGAACATCGATGCAAAACTTCTCAACAAAATACTGGCCAACCATCTACAACAACTTATCAAAAAAAATTATACACTATGATCAAACAGGATTCATCACAGGGAGGCAAAGCTGGTTCAACATACGGAAATCAATTAACATAATTCAACACATCAACAGGAGCAAGGACAAAAATCACATGATTGTCTCAATAGATTCAGAAAAGGCATTTGACAAGATCCAACACCCCTTTATGTTAAAAGCTCTGGAGAAACTAGGAATCCATGGAACATTCCTCAATATAATAAAGGCTGTGTATGACAAACCCACAGCTAGTATTATACTTAATGGTGAAAAGCTAAAGCCATTCCCTCTAAAATCAGGAACAAGACAAGGATGCCCACTCTCTCTACTCCTCTTTAACATAGTATCAGAATGCTTTCTTGGAAATTTTTAAGCTTTAGAAATTTCCACTTCCACCATTTATTCAGTGGTTTCTGTGAATCACCTCTTGGGATAAGCACAGGGAGTATGAAAATAAAAAATAAACACATCTTTCCCTTACAGCACTGAAGGTTTATGAATGAAAACTGTAGTACAAGAAGTTCAAGACATTTCAGAAATTAAGTAAAGCTCCAACAAGTCTACTATCTGAGCTTCCAATAAGCTAATTAATAAAAGCAAACTAAATCTGATTATAAATCAATAGAATATTTCCTCAAATTAATTCCAAGGGTTAAGATTTGAAAAGTTTAAGTTAAATGTAATCATTCTGCAAGTCTCATTTAAGGGTGTAATAAATCTTTCAGAAGAAACAGTAATTTTATTTGAAAATTTTCATAAATTCTCTGTAGACATATATGATTCACAGTAATATATACAGATACTGGAGGGGCTGCTGAAACTTTAAGATTCATTATTGACTTAGAAAAATTATTTCTTCCATCTGTACTAATAAAAGTCTGTTTCCTTATGAATTAAACACAACTTATTTAATTGAGTAGATATTTTCTCAAGGGAGAAATAATTCATCTACTTAATTATATTACATTTATTATTATTAAACTTTCTATCAGTCTGTTGTAGCTTTTGCCAAGGTAACAACAGTAAATTCATGAAAGTGGTTTTTCTTTCCTAGGTTACATGAAGGATTCCCTGGCTGACTGAAGGTTTGATCGATCTGATATTTTCTTCTGTGTTTTAGGTTGAAGAAATAGCTCCTATCTGGAATATTCTACTTTGTACCAGAGGGTCAAAGGACCAGACAGACTGAGTGTGTCTGACATTCAAGCTTTTGTTTGTACAACGTCATACATATGACAGTGATTAAGACATCGTAAGATCAACCTCAGTACTAATAAAAAAGGATAGAAGAATAAACTTTCAAACAGAGATAGATAAACACACAAAATCTATACTAAAAACCTACTGAATGATGAGAGAACTCATGGCTTCATGTACAGATATTCCAGTTGTTTATGTATACATGTGAAGTGCCTGTATTTGTAGCTAAATAAGCATTATGTTTGTTAAGAAATCATAAAGCAGAGCTCGGTGCTGTGGCTTACGCATGTAATCCTAGCTACTCAGGAGGCTGAGATCTGAGGATCAAGGTTCAAAGCCAGTCTGGCCACAAAAGGACCTGAGACTCTTAACTCCAATTAACCTCTAGAAAATGGTACGTGGGGCTTGGCTTACGGGTAGGTGACCTGACTGAGTTCAAGCCCCATGACTCAAAAGAAAAGAGAAATCATAAAGCAGATAACATCATGATGACTTGATAATTTACCATATTCTTTTGATTAAAGTAAGCAGCTTATAAAATAAATGAATCATTGATTAATTTTCTTCCCTTGTATTCACTGGATTCTTACCATTCTATTCTACCATCCTGAGACTTGTACTTTCACATCAGATGTCTTGTTTATTGAATGCAAACACTGAATATATTTGTCCTTTACCTTGATTTTCATTAAATAAATGAGAGAAGGTTTTGCATCACTTGTGCTTTTCCTAACAACAATTCTGTAATATGAATTCCAAAAATCAATTACCAAATGTCAGATTATTACTTTTTATAGAGCAGTGGATAAAAATACTGGCCAGTATTAGCCTTACAAATCTATAATCAAAGCAAAAAATAGGTACATGTTAGAAAAATTCTATGAACAACATTTATTAAGATGCTGCATATCATAAAATTACTTTGAAAAAATATTGCTTCTGGATGATAATTAGGATGTTAAATGCCAAAGAAATCCAGAAATAATGTTGACTCCTGTAACATTATTTTCATTTATGAATATGAAAATGGATCCTCAATTTCTTCCCCTACATTCACATAATCAAAGTATCAGTATTTGTTAAAGTAAGTAAAATGGGAATAACTCTGTATTACTTTAGAGAGCACAATAAAAATTAAGAAAAAACAAACAATTTTTGTCTCAAGTTCAGTTCACACAAAATTGGCATGAGGATCTTATCTAGTAAACAAAGCAAAAGGAATGAGGCATCACTCAAGTGGTACAATGTTTGTCTAGTTCAACCCCTCGAATCAGAATATAAATAAATAAGGTACACATATAAAAAAAGAAAAAACAAACAAAACAAGTGTTTGGCTTTATTTGCATAGCTGTCATTTAAAAACAAACAAAAAGCAACTGGAGGTATGGCTCAAGTTGTAGGGATTCTGTGAATGAAAAAGCTGAGTGAGAGTATAAGGTCCTTAGTCCAAACCCCAGTACTAGTGAAACATAAATAAGGAAATAAAAAATGTTATATAAATTATTGAATAATTTATAAACAATAAAATTATAATACTCCTAATCAGGTTTAGATCACTGTCTCTTTCTATACTATGCAACATACATATTTTTAAATTTCTTGTACCATCAGTAGAATTGCCAAGAAAAAAAGAATTGGACGCTTGGAAACAATAATGTAAGGGAGGATCTTCCATACTTTTTCGGTGGTTTCACAATGGGACTTATTTAGCAGTGTTTTAAGGGACTTGGAAACTATTTGATTCGTTTGGATAACGTTCTCTTAGGCCCTTTGAAATACTAAGGGACAGTGAAATTATGAATAATGATATCTATAACTTAGTTACATATAAGAAAAATTACTATTGTTTGCATTATAGAAATAATACAACAATAAAACCAAAGAGCAAAAGATACTGTGGACCCCAAACCATAGAAGGTTCACAAACTTGTTACTCTTCAATAATGGATGTTAGAATGTGTAACAGAGAACCTTATAAAGAAAGACAAATAGAAAAGTTTCATTTGAATAAGATTTGAGAATTAGATATATTCCTCTCAGAAAGGCTGGATAAGTGGGACTGCATTAAACTGCAGAGCTTTTGTATGCAAAGGACATAGCTAGTAAATTAATTAGGAAGCCTACAGAGTGGGAGAAGATCTTCACCAACCAAACAACGGACAAAGGCCTCATATCTAAAATATATCAACAACTCAAAAAATTGAATCACTCCAAAACTAATCTCCAAAGTAACAACCATCCCATTAAAAGATGGGCCAAAGACTTAAAGAGAGTCTTCTCTGAAGAAGAAATAACAATGGCCTATAGACACATGAAGAAATGCTCAACATCTCTGGTCATAAAAGAAATGCAAATCAAAACAACTCTAAGATTCCACCTCACTCCAGTTAGAATAGCCAGGATCAGGAAGACGAATAACAACAGATGCTGGAGGGGATGTGGCCAGGAGGGATCACTACTACACTGTTGGTGGGAGTGCAAACTCGTTCAACCACTATGGAAAGCAGTATGGCAGTGCCTCAAAAGGCTAAACATAGAAATCCCCTACGACCCAGCAATTCCACTACTTGGCATTTACCCAACCATCCAGAAACAAAGACATACTAAATCCACTAGCACAACAATGTTCATTGCAGTACTATTTATCATAGCAAAGATATGGAACCAACCTAGATGTCCCTCAGTTGATGAGTGGATCAACAAGTTGTGGTATTTATACACAATGGAATTCTATGCTGCTGTCAGAAAAATGACATTGCCCCATTTGTTAGGAAATGGAAAGACTTAGAAAAAATCATATTAAGTGAAGTAAGCCAGACTCAAAGGAACTTAGGCTCAATGGTTTTCCTCATTTGTCATAACCAGTAGAAACCTTGGGCTCTACTAGCAGAGATCTGCAATAGAGCAAAACCTTGATACATAAGGCCATATAATATGAAGCTAATTGAAAGGACCTCCAGGATACTGAAACAAAAGCCATATAATGAATGATTGTTGTCCTTAATGTACTATGTTATCTCTCATCTCTTTTGCTGTCCCTTGGTTATATCATATTGTTACAGTATCTCACTTTGTTATCTGATTTATTGGATATATTTGTATTTGGTTATTTGAAATTGGATAGGGAAGGGGGGAAAACTAAGATGGGGGGTGGGGGGGAGAGTAATGGGGAACAAGACATGTGAAAGGGTATCAATGTATGTGAATTAATGCACCTTCTATCTGGCAAATATCATGTAACCCTTTTATTAATTACAATAAAAATATTTAAAAAAGTATAAGTAGCTGAGGAAAATGCGTAGTCAACCTCTGAAACAAGACAAGAACCATCAACCTCAAGAAAAGTATTTTTCTTTCTCTTTTCTTTTCTTTTTTATCAGTCATGGGGTTTGAACTCTCTGCCTGGGAACTGTTCCTGAGCTCTACAGCTTAAGCTAGCACTCTACCAAATTGAATCACAGCATCACTTCTGGTTTTCTGGTGGTTAATTGGAGATAAGAGTCTCACCGACTTTCATGCCCAGGCTGGCTTTAAACCTCAATTCTCAGATCTCAGCCTCCTGAATCGCTAGGATTACAGACATGAGCCACCAGTGCCCGGCAAGACAAGTATTTCTAATGAACTAAAAGCCAATATTTATTGTTGGTTAGCTTTTCATCTATCTATCATTTTAACTTTCACGATTTCTTGGCTATTCTTACTAGTTAGCTTCTATTCACATGGAAATTAAATACAACTGTATTGTTCTTTTCTTTTCTTTTCTTTTCTTTTGTGGGTCATGGGGCTTGAACTCAGCCTAGGTGTTGTCCCTGAAATTGTCAGCTCAAAGCAACCATCCTACCCTTGAGCCCAGCCCCACTTCCCTTTTCTAGAGGACAACAGGACATAAGAGTCTCAGGTCCTTTTGTCCTTGGGCTGGCTTTGAACCTGGATCCTCAGATCTCAGCCTCCTGAGTAGCTAGTATTACAGGTGTGAGCCACTGCCCCAAGCTTGTCTTGTTATTTTTTTCTACTTTATGTTCCTTATTTTGTTCATCTCTTCTGAGACTTTACCTTTCAGTTTCTTTGTCTTTCTGAGAAGAGTCCTAAGAGTTATTTCCTTATCCAATTATAATTCTCAAGTATGTGTTCACTGTTGGTTAACCTATTTTCATGTCTGTTCTATCTTGGATACCTGAAAGAATGGTTAATAATTGTAGGTTTTAGAATCAGGCAGTTATCAATTAAATTCTATTTCATCATATCCAAGCTTCTGAAATGCTTTTGCATCTCAGGTTGAGATGCCCATGTCCTATTTTTTTTTTGTTGATGACAACTAATATTGTGATTATGCTTGTATTTCTTCTTAAGCTCATTATACGCAGTATAAAGAAGGGTTACAGGAACTACAGTTTACTCACTAGAGTATCTACTCCAAATTACACAGTGACAATAATTTTATGTAGGTCACAATACCACTGATCACTTTTAAAAATGAATGAATGAATTCATAAATGAATATCCTGTAAAACAATGTAGTTCATGAAAATCACTCACACTGGAGGAACAAATGTGATTGCAGTTTTTAGATGTGTGATTTTGGTAAAATATCAGACATGAACATCTGCAGTGTTTTCTTTTCATATCAATAAATGTACCAATATGAACATGTACTTTGTAGCTAATAAAGGAGACATTGACTACTGCATTGAGTTCACAAGGACTCTGCTACACAGTGTGGTACTCTGTATGAATTACAAATAAGCTTTCTTTCCTGCCAGTAATCACATCAAGGCACACAGCTTAGTGAGCAATATACTCTATGTTTATCTACCTCAGTGCTCCCTTCAGGGAAATGTTGTAAAATGAGATATCCACTGTAAACATTTATGGCTTGCAAATGGAAGCATAATAAAAATATTGCTTATGAAGCAATCGTTTTGTATCTTTGAATAAATCTTTTCAATTTTCAAAGCCATTCTAAATTTCAGTTGTCATAATTTTCCATTTAAAGTCAACACTACCTAATATGATCCAAGTATTCTTCAGGGTATCTACATGCATTGACATGTTTACTCAGAATTAGGTAGATACTCATTTACATTTCTGTTGAAGTAATGGAATTTGAACTCCTATCATTCCATTTGCTCTATCTTTTATGCTAAATTCCTAGCCTAAGTACTCATACTATCACAGTATTTCAGATCCAGAGGAGGGAAATGAGTTTCTGAACTTGCCCTAAACAACACAGTTCTGACAGAAGGCAGATGCTTATGGATAGTTAAAAGACAGTATCAGATTTTATTTTGATTCATGTTATGTGAACAGAAATCTGTTTTAAGAGCTCTTTAGTCTATCATCTGATATCTTATTTATTCGTAGATCTGTTAAACATTTACTGAGCACCATCTGCATGCCAATCATCTGTTGATATCGAGGACAGAGCTATGAAGTTCATTCAAATCTCAGAGCCTTAGGCAGCCTAGAGTATATGTTTAAGTGTTCCATAAAAAAAATTACTCTTTGTAAAAATAATAATATAAACCTATTCCTCTCCTATACTAAAAAATTCTGCAAGAAGATGAAAAAGATTTCTGTTCTAGTTTTCTTTTACACATTTGAAGGTCTCTGTATTTGTATTCTTAGAAGAGTTTTATTTTGTTAAACCATTTAACTTTTTTTGCTTTTCATATAAAAGGCTGGAGATAGGGTTAGAAAATGTGAAGCTAATATTTTCATTCTGATGTACTTTGAATTTATCATTTCATCTGCTCAGCATGTATTGTGTCTGATCCTGTAGAGTCTTTCAAGATTTGACTTGGAAGTCTGCTTTGAGTGCTACTGTGTTTGGTTAAAGTCAACACACTGTGACATAAAAGTGGTATTAAACACCACCGAGAAATATTTTATAACAAGAATTCAAATTCCTGTGATACCATGTAGATTCCTATAGTTTTACCTTCTGATCAAATATAGGCATAAGTAAGACAAACAATAAGCAGATTTTTGGTTAATAGACTCAACCAACTTTACATGTCTAAAATGTGAATGCAAAAAGAAAGTCCAGAATAGTAAGGATATTTACTCAATTCTTTAAATCAAGTGCTTGTACCAACAGGCTCATATATTTTGTTTTGTTACTTGATGACTAAATTAAAGTGTATTTTAAATGTTCACTGAAAGTCCAGTTTGGTTTTTCTCTATAAATTGTTCTTAATAAAACTCAAGAGGTAGAGCAGTAGTACTTATGAGGGAAAGAATTAATATTCATCAATATGTTGTACCAAGAGGAGAAAGAAGCAGCCATCAGTTATGATTTGCTGGATAAAAGCCTGGAATTATTGGCTATCAAAAAACAAAACAAAACAAAACAAAACCTTCCACAGCTCAGTAACTCCTCAGGGCATTGTCATTCTATATTATCACATAATAAGTTCAAATGATCCATTGTTGCACATATTTAACTAGAAAAGGATTTGTGTCCCTTTAATATCAGTCATGACAAAGCAGATTCTGTGATCTTTAACATTATATATATGTATATATATAATGAAATTTTAAAAAGCCTAATGCAACTTCATTATACTTTGATGATTATCATTCCTGGTAAAGGGGAGAAGATGATATCATGTAGTAAACAGTGTGTAGTGCAGTGTTTTCACACCAGACATTTTTCAATACACTGGAGATTTGTGGGTTTTCTATCAGTAGTAGACCAAAGATTGAAAGATGACACTGTAGCATGTTACCAAATTAATCAAAATCCAACACTGCATATGAACATTCGAGAAGAAATGAAGGATACAAATTGAATAGGATTCTAGACAAAGTATATCTATCATACCATCTAGTTAGCTATTAAATACAAATGTAGTTCACAGGCATTATAAATGTTGGCAAATGTAATAACTTTCTACAATTTTATGCAATTATATAATTTCTTGTGAGAGAATATACAGTGCTGATTGTTAGGTCCGCCTGGCTGAAATGACTTCTTCCCCCCTGTACCCTGGAAATCCCCGCCCAGCACCTGTAGTTCCTGTAACCCTGGCAACTGGCATGCCTGGGGGCAGTGGGAGATCCCCCAGTCTGAGGTATTTCCCCATCCTCTGAGATCACATCCACTTCCACTGTGGCTCCACATCTCCCCCTATATAATCTCTCACTTCCCGCCCTAAGCTCTCCCTTGGCCAACTCTATCTTGGGTGGCAGGAGTCTGCTCTTTCCTCACACAATAAACCCTCTTCTCCTGAACTGCTTGGAGTTTCCTTTCAGCAGACCTTACACTGATAACTAAAATGAAAAATAGATTGAGGGGCTGGGAGTTTGGCCTAGTGGTAGACCACATGCCTAGCCTGAATGAAGCCCCGAGTTCCATTCCTCAGTATCACATAACATAGAAAAAGCCAGAAGTGGTGCTGTGGCTCAAGTGGTGAGCTCTAGCCTTGAGAAAACCAAAAACTGCTCAGGCCCTAAGCTCAAGTCTCAGGACTGGCAAAAAAACTGACTGTTCTCAATAACAAATTGATGGAGATTTAAAATATTAAGATTATTAATACCTCACTTTTGATCATTTGTCTTACAATGAGTTACTACTACTCTACTACTCTATTGCTCAGTTTGAATTTTCTTTTGTGTTAGAATATATTATTTTATTTTATTGTCATGTAATATTATGTTGGAAAAATAGCATAATGTATTCAATCAATTCTTGAGAAATATTTGGGCTACTTAAAATTTAAATTGATTATGAATCATGCTATGGTTAATATTCATATATGTCTTTTAGCACCCATTTTTGCTTTCCTTTTAGTTGATTCATACATATTTATGATAACAGTGAATACGAAGAGCTTCTATGAAATGTATATGGGTCTATTCAGTGTAATTAACAATTCTATTTCCTGATTCGTCTAGTTCTTCATAAAACATATAATAGATTTGCACCCAATTGTGTTACAATATATGAGGACTTATTTCTCTTTTCAAATTGTATTTTTACTTCAGGAAACTAATTACATAATCAGCCCTCCCTTGTCACATTAGACAATATAATTCTGACTTTGACTTATTATTTTACTAAATCATGTTATACTTATTATTCTAATATAAATAAACAAGTCCTTGCACTTAAATAAAGGTAGAAAAATGTAATCTTAATTAATTGATCTCATTTGGGTCATACATATGGTAGTACATAGCTAAAGAATTAATTATATTTGTCGTCAAGATTTTTAAGCATATAAAATAAACAACATGAACATTTTCATGATCTTATCCTAGTCTAGTGGTAGAGTGCCTGCCTAGCATGTATGAAGACCAGGGTTCGATTCCTCAGTACTATATACATAGAAAAAAGCCAGAAATGGTGTTGCAGCTCAAGTGGTAGAGCTCTAGCTTTGAGAAAGCCCAAGGACAGTGCCCAGGACCTGAGTTCAAGGCCCAGGACTGGCAAAAAAATTATAAAGTAAAAATATAGTCAAGTTGTGCTGGTACACATGTATATTTTCAACATCAGGCAGTCTGAGGCAGAAGGCCAGCCTCAGGCAGCCAAGGCTCAAATTCGACAACCTACAAAGGTCATATCTGTGGTACCTGATGCTGGTACTTCCTCTTCATTTCACTCATTATTACTACTCTAAAAAGAAGTAATATTTTACACCCATTTTACTCAATAGCAATGCTAAATAAAAAAAACATTCTGTGTAGTGCAGCTTCACTGTCGACTCAACAAAGATTTCATTTGAAATGTATTTTAGGAATTTGCTAACAGATTGCCAACAGTATCCTGAGACTATGAAGATGTAACAGCAGCAATTTCATTTTAGAAAGAATATCTTTTCAATGGTCATGTTAGCATAAACTTCCAAGTTTACTCCCAGCTTGAGAGCATTTCCTAAGTGGAATCTTCTTTGATTATAAACAAATCAGATTTGTACTCTACAGTAACCTTTAAACAAAAATTGGATGTATTCCTCTTTCCAGTTAATTAAAAATCCACACAATTCCCACGTGCTTTCTAACTTCTTAAATTAGGTAATTCCTTGTGCTCTCTAATAGAGTAATTGTATAACTTATATAATTAAAATTGTTTCTTTGGATTTAGGCATTACACCAAAATCTCTGAAAGCAACACAAACCTAATCAAATTTCAAGCCTGTTTTAGACATTTGGAAACAAAATTTAAAAAAAGTGGAAAGCAAAGGAGATATAAAGCTAAACTTATTCATTTAAAATGTAAAACTTTTTTAAATCGAAAAAAAATTTTTTCAAGATTTAGGAGGCCATAGTCAATACAATTTAGTTCTGAAAGATTATTAGAAGATGAACACACAATATAGATATAAAGAGAATACAGAATAAATATGGTCATGATATTTACAATATTATTCACTTGGCCAATTGATTGTCTTGAAAATGTATTTGCAAATACACAAAACTTTATTCATTGTACATTCTAGATGATTAATGGGTTAACTATTTTCCAGGCAGATTCAAGAAAAGTATGAATGTTTATTCTGATGAATGTCACATTAGTCATCAAGTCAAAGACTAAATTAGTCCCAAGACACATCAGAGCAACCAATCCTAATGAAAGATTGGGAATAACCAATACCACATTAAAACCAAGAAAAGTATGTAAAGTTCAGGTTTCAACATTAGATAATTTTAACATTGATGATATGATAAAAACTGAAGGTGAGGTGGCAAAGATTAGATAGGAAGTAAGAGTGTTTAGGCCAACTCACATCTGATAGATGTAACATCCCTTTGATTTGTTTCTGCTTTGCACATTGTAGCAATCAGTAGGCAGGGACTGAGGACTAAAGAAGAATATCTAATAGGGGTGATGTACTGAAATAAGTGAGTCAAAAATAATAGAAACATAAGAAATGATCATGGAGGTAAAGTTGACTCAAAGGAAATCCCTGAGGGACAAGGAGTCAAGTAATGTTATTACTGTATATAAGAGGATATGGATTGGGCTATAAAAAAAAGAGAACTCATTGGCTTTATTTCATGGTTTCAAGCCTTTCTGTGCACTCACTAAAGGTATACATTAAAACCAAGTGTCAGGGGTCACATCCATAATACTGGCTATGAAGGAGGTTCAGATCTGAGGATTACTATTGGAAGCCAATCCAGGAATACAATTTTGAGACTCATCTCCAATTAATCAGCAAAAATGCTGGAACTGTAGGAGTGGCACAAGTGGTCGATGGTCACCCATGAGTGAAAGTGAGAGCATAAATCCTTGAAAAGCAAACATTAAAAAGAAAAATAAAACTAAATTGTAGAATTCCAGTTATCTTATGTAGTGTCTTTTTTTTCATTATTTAGAGAATACTTTATTAGTTTCAGTAATCAAACCCATGTAAATAAGACCTTACATTTTTTTTTTTAATTTTGCCAGTCCTGGGCTTGAGCTCAGGGCCTGAGCAATGTCCTTGGACTTTCTCAAGGCTAGAGCTCTACCACTTGAGCCTCAGCACCACTTCTGGCTTTTTTCTATGTATGTGGTACCGAGGAATTGAACCCGGGTCTTCATGCATGCTAGGCAAGCACTTTAACCACTAGGCTAAACTCCCGGCTCCATGTAGTGTCTTTTTATCGCCATATTTGTCAGTATCACTATCTAGACAAAGACATATGAAGCCAATCTTAATATAAGATGCCATTTCTTGGGTGGGGGGTGTGAGGGGGGGGGAGGGAAATGGGTACCAAGACATGTGAAAGGGTATCAATGTATGTGAATTAATGCACCTTCTATCTGGCAAATATCATGTAACCCTTTTACTAATTACAATAAAAAAAATTTAAAAAAAGATGCCATTTCTTGTTCTAGAAGAGTACACACAAAGAAAAATCTACAATAATCATTACAAAGTTATTGAAAAAGACCTCATGGTCATAATATAATTTATTTTCTTAAGTTTTAAGTATCACTGTAAAATAATTCAAAAATTCATACTCAATATTTAGGCAATATTGAATAAATTTGCACCCTATGGTAGTAGTGTCTTGACCTAGAGTCATCTTAGTGTTCAGCACAAAAGTATTTATATTGCTTGAATTTCTGTCAAAATAGGTGCTTTAAATCATTTTTAGCAGCCCAGCCATAAAATGAAGGTAAAATAGTATTTATTTATATTTATTTTTTGCCAATCCTAGGCTTGAGCTGGGCCTGAGCATTGTCCCTGGGCTTTCTCAAAGCTAGAGCTCTAATATTTGAGCCACAGCACCATTTCCAGCATTTTTTTTCCTATGTATGTGCTACTGAGGAATCAAATGCCAATCTTCATGCATGCTAGGCAAGCACTCTACCACTAGGTCAAACTCCCTGCCCAAGAATAGTATTTATTTCTATGAATACTTATATCTGTACCATTGCTTATTATTTTAATCAACAAAGATAATTAGACTTTTAACAAAAGTATTAAAGACTGCCCCAAGTGTTCGTATTACAACCGCTAATGAAGAATTAAGACTCTAGGTAGGGTTGAATTTTACGAGTCCAGCTTGTTTAAGTACTAAAGTAAATCTACAAGACCAGGACCAGGTTAATATGTAAGGTAAGAAATCCTTGTGGGATGTTATGAGAGAAAATAGCAATCGAAATTAGGTTCAAAATATTGATAGATAGACCAGATAACACCACAGAGAAAAGACATATTTAGTTAGAGACTATCCTTGGATATCAATCTAACTCTAGAATTAATTCCTATATTTTCAATCTCCCAGTTTTTTTCCTTGTATTTGGTCTTGTTTATTTCTCTACAAAGAAGTTAGAAATTTTTTCAGAGATAAATGTATTTCATTTATGTGAACAATTATACAATATGTCCATGTATCAGAACATCATGATATGCCATAAATGTGTGCAGATTTTATGCCCACTGAAAAACTGAAGTTAAATGTGGAAGTGATGAACATTTCCTTCAGTAGGTGAATGGATCAATCAACTGTGGTAAACGCAGACACTGATGATTATTATTCAAAATCAGCTAGCAAACTCTAACATGCAAACCAATAAACAGAAGCTAATTTGAAAAGGATGCTTACTATAAGATTCCAATTACATAACCTTTTGCATTTGAAAAATCATGACAGGATGTTGAATTTTTCCAAATGCCCTTTCTGAATCTAATAAGATGACCACATGATTTTTGTTATTTCTACTATTGATGGAGTGTGTCATGTTTATTGATCCACGTGTGTTGAATCATCCTTGCATCATGGAGATGAGTCAGGGTGAATAATTCCTTTAATGTGTTATTTAATTTGCTTTTCTTTCTTGAGGGTATTTACATCTATGTTCAACAGGCATATTGCCCTTTTGTGTTCCTTCCTTTTGTTTGTTGTGTCTTTGTCTTATTTTTCCATCAAATTAATGATGCCTTCATAATATGTGTTTGGAAGAATAAAACCATCTTTGCCATTTTAAGGTACTTTGAGAAAAAATGTATTAATTCTTTAAATGTTTAGTAGAATTCACCAGTATGCCCTCTGATGTGGGCTCCTCTTTGATTAGATGTTTTATTACTGATTCAGTCTGACTACTCATTACTTTTTTTTCAGGTTTTTTTACTTAATGATGATTCAATCTTGGTAAGGTATACCATTAAGACATTTATCCATTTATAGATTAACCAGTTTGTTGGCATCTAGTTGTTCCTCATATTTGCTAAGGATCTTTTGTAGTTCTGTACACATGGAGTTGCTTGAAATTGTGCCTTTTTCAGTTCTGATTTTACCTATTTGATCTTCCTTTTGGATAAACCCACTTCAGAGTTGGAAGGTTTTACTCATCTTTTCTAAAGGCTATTCTTTCCATTTTCATCATTTTTGTTTCTTTTTGGCTTCATTCACATGTTTCTGCTCTGTGTTTTGGTATTAATTTCTGCTATTAAGTTTGGATTTATGTGTGTATATATTTTTAAAATTTATCATCCTTAAGTAATTGTACAAAGAAGGCGTGTGCTGTGTAACAAAACAGTTTATGAATACAATGCATCTTGATTAGTGCCCCTCTCTTTGACATTCCTGCCCTCCTTCACCCTATACTATCTCTTACTTTTCTTAATTTTGTGGCATATACAACGAATTATTGACTGCATTCTCCCCCTCTTTCCTACTTTATGACCCAGCAATCACACTCTTGATCATTTATTCAACAGAACTCAGAAAAGGTTTCAGTAATGCCATCAGCACAACCATGTTCACCGTAGCATTCCTCATTATAGCCAAGACAGAGAATCAGTTCTGATGACCCATAAAGAAGCACTGGTCAAGAAAACATGATGCACATACACAATATAATTTTAATCTCCTATTAGGAAGAATATTGCATCATTCATAAGGAAATGAAAACATTTGGAGAATATTATATTAAGCGAAGGAAGACAAATCCAGAGAAATAACATGCCTTTGATTCATTTGGCTCTTTGAATAACAGTTGCATGAATTTGTGTTCAGTACTGAGAGCTTGCTTGACTCTTTCAAAAGTAGAGTGTGTGGGCTGGGAGTTTGGCCTAGTGGTTAAAGTGCTTGCCTAGCATGCATGAAGACCCGGGTTCGATTCCTCGGTACCACATACATAGAAAAAAGCTGGAAGTGGTGCTGAGGCTCAAGTGGTAAAGCTCTAGCCTTGAGAAAGTCCAAGGCAGTGCTCAGGCCCTGAGCTCAAGCCCAGAACTGGCAAAAAAAAAAGTAGAGTGTGTGTGTGTGTGTGTGTGTGTGTGTGTGTGTGTGTTCATATTCTTCCTAATAGGAGATTAAAATTACATTGTGTGTGCGCATCACGTTTTCTTGGCTCAGTTTAAGTTCTACACCTTGAAAACACTACAGTATCTACAAGTTGAGTCTTATCTGCCATGCCATACTCCACTTAATTGTACGTTACTTCCTTCACTGAAGAGAACTCAATGTAGACACTGTACTTCATAAGAGACATTTTAATTTCTCCTTGTCCAGATATGATAGAGAATCTAAACTAGGATGACATGTTCTATCATTGGGCTGTTGATTAAGTCAGAGTATATGCATTCTGGTCTTGTTTTACATCACCTCAGTTTTGTCCCTTCACCTCCAAATGGCAATGACCTAATCTGTAAATGCCACAAATGATATCAGCTCTGTCTGATTCTTAGTGAGATCATGAATATCAAGTGCTTCACAAGGAGCTTTAGCATCCCAAATCCTTTCATGAGCGTAAGATCTGCTAAAATGTGAAGTAGAATCATAGTAAATGTACCTCGCAAGGGACAAGGTCATTAAAACAAATAGAGTCAATAAAACAACCCTTCTTCTCACTAAACAAAAATACTAAGTTACAAGATTCCTTCATGTGCTAGAGATAAAGAGATGTAATGGGTATAGTGTTGTACTTCAGACACTTGAAGTCTGAGTTGAGAGAATACAGCTAATTAAAAGCCGAGGATAGAGTTACCATATAATACATGCTATATATGCCATAAGTGAATGCTAGAGGACAAAAAGAGACCAGTAACTCTGCCCCGGTGAAATGTTTTATAACACAGGGATTAAGAAGTGAGTTTTGGAGGTTTCATGAGAGGTATAATGTATGGTAAGGGGTGGACCTCAAGATGTTGACTGTAGTCTGGTTGTAGAAAGCCTGATAAGTCTTCCTTTGCCCTGAGGATTTTCAGTAATCAAGTATACCTTGCAATAAAGATTTTTCAGTGAGTAATCTACTAAGCACCATCAATATTAGACTCCTGGAGTGGTCACAGTAATAAATTCCCCAATCCCGTACTTCTCGGCACTTAGAATTTATCATTGTATAGCTCAGAAGATCTAGGACAGTACAGTTACTAAAGTGATCCAAATAAGCTTATCCATGAGAGTTCTAGCCATAATGATACAACCTAAAAATGCTTACCTACTCTGAGAGGCAGTGATGGAGGAGTAAAGGCCAGGCTAGTATAAAAGATATCTTGACTGATGAAGGTGAATGGTTTGCAGATTTCCTTAAGTAGACCCCAATTTTGGATGCCTGTTTAAAGTTCCTCTTAAAAATATTTTCATCCTTCGAAATTCAAAGCAAGTAGGACAGTAAGAGTATTTCTTCCTGATATTTTGCAACACAAATGGTACTGTTTCCATTAAGTTATGAGAAATATTAACAAGAAAAAAGTGACCTGAGCATTGATATTTGACAAAGAGCTTGGGTTTCAGCTTGTAGGCAGGAAGCACTAGAAGAACAAAAGTGTGACAGTTAAAATGAATTCTCTAAATGCATTATTCTGGAAGATCAACATTAGCAGACAGAAATGAGGGTAAGGTTACAGCTCATAGGAGAGAGGCAGGGTGGTTATGAATAATTTACTGACTTTGAGGTAGGCTCATCGTAAGAAGAGGTTTGGTTATTAATCAGAGTTGTGATGGTGTGAAAGGATTGTGGTGAGAAATACTTCTAACAGCAGTGGGACTGTTTTTAAAAGGTTATTGTTTCTAAAAGGATATTGTTATTAGGCACCGGTGACTCATGCTTGAAATCCAAACTAATCAGGAGGCTGAGATGTGAGATTAGCATTTCGAAGCCAGCACCAGGTAGGAAAAGTGCATGAGATTCTTATCTTAACTACAAGGCAGGAAATGGAACTATGGCTCAAATGATAGAGCACTAGCCTTTCTAATCATTATTGCATATATAACCATATTACACTTAGACTATTTCAATATTTAAAAATACAAAACACAGTTCAACTAACCTCAAATATTCTTCTTTTGCCAGTCCTTGGTTCTTGAGCACTGTCCTTGGGCTTTGTCAAGGTTGGCACTCTACCACTTGAGCCACAGCACCACTTCTGGCTTTTCCTACATATGCGGTACAACCAGGAATCGAACCTGGCCTTTGTGTACTCTTACCACTAGGCCAAACTCCCAGCCATCTTAAAATCATACTATATATTAAAAGGCAAACATTGTATATAGTCAGGAAGTTATTTTTCATATCACCGAGTGTCCACATAACAAATGAAAAATAAAAAACAAAATGAACCCCAGTATTTTACCAAAGGTAAGAAAACTGGTTCCATTTGTTGAACTGTCCTCCACATTTGCCACCAGAGAGGGAGGCAATAATACTTACGAAAAGAAATGATGAGTAGAGTCCTGGGAGTCTCAGGTGCTCAGGAAGCCTCAGGAAGCTGAGATCTGATGATTATGATCACGGTTTGAAGCTAATCCAATAGGAAATTAAATGAGATTCATGTGTCCAATTAGGTATGATAAAAGCCAGAAGTGGAGCTGTGGCTCAAATGGTAGAACCCTAAACTTGGCCAGAAATGCTCAGGGACATAGCTTAGGGAAAGAGTTCAAGCCCTTGGAGTATCACCTGCACGTGCTTGGCGTGTACACACACACACACACACACACACACACACACACACACACACACACACACAAACACGGATGAAGGAATCTAAGCTTCAAAGTCTTCATGGAACTTTAAAACCATTCACATTTGGAAATACATATTTCATTTGACAAGTTTTGCATATCACTCCCCCATTAAGCTAAAAAAATATGGGGAGCAAGGCTTCCGTATGTTACAAATAATTTTTTTTCCTTTTTCCTCTGAGCATTTTTTTCTGGAGGTGGGGTGGAAAGTAGGAGGATAAAGCAGTTGTAGAGACAGAAGTTGATAAAAAATGCTGGAGAATAAAATCCATATTAAATACTACCATGATAAAATTATTTTTCATTGATTTCAACTCCTTTGTTACTCAATGCTGATTATGCCAGAAATTATTGATCTAATAAGTTTAATTTTTCATTATTCTTCACACTGCTTAAAATATGTTAATACGATGCTGTTATTTTAACAGTGGAAGTTCTGCTCAATGATAACTCTTCCCTCTCAATGAAAACTTTTGTTTTCAGCTGTGCTGAGGATGTCAAAGCCAAAAGACCAGGTAGAGTTAGATCACAAGTGTTTTCGGACTAAAAATTCCCTAAAGTCTCAATGTCTTTCCTCTAACTATATTTTTATCCAATTATATTTTGAGAAAAAAAAAGAGTAACGAAGACTGAATTCTAATGTCAACAGCAGTAATGCAGATGCTGACCTCAGCAGTTCCTGCCCTTTTCCCAGCATCTTAAGACATGGGGTTCAGGAGAAAGGGCAAGCTTCATTATTCAGTCCACGATTCAAGTGCACTTACAACTTGTAGAAACTAATTTTGGTAAAACACTTTGCTTCATCCCAGAAAGTATTTTCTTCTTTGATTGGAAGAGGAATTTATTCTTGAAATACTTCCATGATTTCATGCAGAGTACTATCTAGATACATTATTTAGACACACATTTTTCTGGTGAAAGTATTTCATATTTTACTGTTTTATCCAAAAAGGCATAATTTTTCCTACTATAGCTCTGAATGTCTGATTACAAGTGCTATAGGGGATATGGATTCGGAAAGCTCCATTGATCCAAGAGGAAACAGTGAAGTCCAAGACCCTCCCCACATTATCTCTACCTTTGCATTGGGAAGGTTTCTATTACTCTAGCAAAATACTTCTAAGTAAGTTAAAAGGAAGAAATATTAATTTTGGCTCAGAATTAACTTTGGACAGCCTCTTCCATGGTTAGTTGTCTCTGACAGGAATGCATATTACTTACTGCTAGATACCTTGGAAGGAAAGATCGATCTCCTGGAAAACTGAGATCTGGTAATTCTTTTCTAAGCCATGCTCCAACACTAGATCCAGCTCAGGATGTTTACCACATCCTCAATAATTCCATGAGTTTGGTGAAGATTATACCCAGTGATCCTTTGTTATGACTCTGGATTCAAAAATACCATTTCCCTGCTCCTTGAAGGCCCAAGCTCTGAAGACTTAGTTCCTACTCCACAATACTGCAGACACACAGTAGAACCATTAGAATGTGGGGTCGGGGTGGAAGTGGATGTGATCTTTTTCTCTCATCTTTGCTTCTCATTCTCCATAAAGTGAGCCACTTCCACCAGCATATGCTTCAGGCATAATGTACTTTCTTGCTGTGAACCCAAAGGCATCATTGGTAATTGATGATGGATTGAAAGCTTTAAAAAATGGGCCAAATAAACCTTTCCTATTTTTTAAAATTGCTTTTCTCAGGAATTTTCTTGCAGTAATGGGAGGTTGATTAATAGAATCTCTTCCTATCAGTCTTTGTTACACTACAGAAGAGACAAATCTTAGAAGGTTAAGCAAGTAATAGAATGTATTTAATTGGCCTCCATGGAGTCATAAATCTGTCCCTTGGCAAAGACAAAATATCATATTTGGTCATTCCCAGAAGACTGCATAAAATGGAGGAGAGTTATTACCTAATACATACTTGGACAGCTGTAGGAAATGGTTTTATTTAGAGGAAAGGTGATAGTTACAGAAATACTATATTCACTGGTTTTGGTAACTCAGAATTAGTTAGAGCATAGCTTCCATTTCTGTTTAGGTTTCTTTTCTTTTTTTTTTCTCAGTTGAATAGGTCTTTTGGGGAACTGTTTTCCATAAAATTTTATTAATCAAAAAGAGTAACTTTATTTTTTTCAAATCATAGAAAAATGTAATCTTGTTATAATTTAAAATCTAAATCTAGAAACAGAGAACTAAAGGCATAATATTGCTGGATATTACTTCATGTAAATCATGGTTAGAAAAAGTAAACATTTCTAATTGAGTCTTGACAACAGAAAACTGCTAAACAAGAATTATTTGATAGCTAAGAAAGCAAGCAGAATAATTACCGATGAAAAGAAGTTTTTGATAGAGATGTTCTGACTTACACAGGCATTCTTCTATAGGGGTTGGGTACAGAGGAATGAACTTCAAAGTTTCTTTTGACATTGTGACTACTTGATATCTGTAATTGAAGTGATATAATAGTAGGGAACCACTACTTTTTTTTTCATACCACTTGAAGCATCTCTGGCATTTTAAAGAAGTTCACAGGTTACTTTTCCTGATAAAGTATACAAGCTCTGGGAAGATAGCTTTTTAAAGTGAGTTTACTTCAAATGCATTCTATTTATTTGTCACAGAAACAGATGAGGCATGTATTAGGAGATGTTTTGTTACTTTCCTCTAAAAGATGTAACAGAGGTAAACTATAGCAAGGGAATTACATAGTACAGGGATTTTGTTTGTTTGTTTGTTTAGGGATACCTCTGTTCCAGATTGAGACTTATTCTATGATCATGAACAATTTGCTTCTTTAAACATTGTCTTCTTTTTTTTTTGCCAGTCCTGGGCTTGGGCTCAGGGCCTGAGCACTGTCCCTGGATTTTCTCAAGGCTAGGGCTCTACCACTTGAGCCACAGTACCACTTCTGGCTTTTTGCTACATATGTGGTACCTAGGAATCGAACCTGGGTCTTCATGCATGCTAGGCAAGCACTCTACCACTAGGCCAAACTCCCGGCCCTAATCATTGTCTTCTTTTGTGTCTCCTTAGGAATGTCTCAATATTCCACCTGAACTGCCCATAGAATATGATAGCTATTACAGACATATGAAGCATTTTGTCATCACTTCATTGAACAGGAAAGAACCAAAGTCCACTGGAGTAATTGTGCTGTAAAATAGTTCTAAAGGTCATGCACTAATTTTACTCATTAGTATCAGCTTTAAGTCACTTGGCCAATCACTTTGTGGCTATTTCTTTCTTGTCCATAAAGGCTAGAGACACTAGCAAGTCAATACTGGTATTTTCCCCTTTGACTGTAGTTCCTTAAAGTATTTCTACTATGAGAATTATTTTGTTAGGAATAACTCTCTAAGCTTAAATCCAAACTCAAGACGTAGCACTGCTTATCACTTCCATTGCTATACACAGAGTCTTGATTGATTTTGGAGGGATAAAGGGAAGAAGCGAAGTAGATAATCAGGCTATAATTTCTATATTTTCTCAAATACTTCACTATTTCTAACGTATCTGTTAGTAAAAGTTGCTACCTTGTGAATTACTAGAAAGGGAGATATCAACCAATGCTCTTTCTACACTTTTGTGAAAAATAAATAAATTTACAAAGAAATTAATTTGACTACATGATTCCCCTTTGAGCAATAGGCCTTGGTATGGGTTCTAGGTAAATCAGGTCATTAACCAGATTAATAGACTTCTTTTTTGGCTAGATTTCACAAGACTTCAACATATAATAATATATAGCATATTATATTACATATTAAATTAATATATGATAATATAAAGTTATATATCATTAAATGCAAAAGAATGACTGGTACAGTGGTATATGCCTATTTCACTTGCAATTTCAGAAGTGCAGGCATGATGACCAAAGGTTATGAGTTCAAGGCCAGTCTTCAATAGGTTAACTAAATCTTCTTTTAACAGTAAACTAAGGAAATTGAAAATCAGAATGTTCATGGTTTGAGGCCAGCAGGAGGAAAAAGTTATCCACGTAAAATCTCAAACAACAAGCCAGACATATAGTGCCACATTCTTGTTATCCCAACTATGTAGGAAGTATAGATAGGAAGTGAGCGTCCATGGATGGTCCCAAGCAAAATATAAAACTCTGAAAAATAACTAAAACATTAAAGGGCAGGAATGGATGGAGTTCCTGCAAGCCCCTGAGACCCTGAGTTCAAACCCTAGTACTACCAAAAAAACCCCTACTAAATATCCAAGATAAGTGTGTGGTCCTGGATGCTGAAAAATAAAAGTCATTGGCAGCTTGGTTTGGTGATAGTGACCTATAAGCCTTCAAGAAGAAAAAAAAAAAACAGGGGCTGCACATGGATGTTAACCATAAAATCTTTTTACCAAAGTGAGGAAATCTAGAAAAACTGAAGCTATTTGTACTGGAGTTTTCTTTGTTGCCTCATGCCTATCTTCATATGCGTAGGCTGAAGATTCTATAGTATAGTTCAAAAGTCTGGACTTTCAGCTAAATTTAGAGAAGGAGGTTTTTGAAAACTGAATATATGGCTATTGTGGCAATTGATATGAACATATTCCCTTCTATTGCCCCTACTTAAACCTCACCTGAGATTCACTTAAAGCTAGATTGGTAGTATCCTTGAATCATATATTTTGCAATCTGAAATCTGGTCCTTCAGTAGAGAGAGACATTTATGGCAGCCACTTATGGACTGTTGAATAATAAGACAACAATAACAATAATAGCCACCTTTATAACATACACCTTTTCGAACTAAAATGTATGAAACAATGATTCTGCATGTTCTATTTCTCAATTGAATGCCTAGATTCTAGAGTTAGACTCAAAATCCAGAATAATCATGGACTTCATTCAGAAACAATCTCTTTTAACACACTGTGAGATTCTAAGTCTTTAAGTGCCATGGAAGGGCTGTAAAATACACTTTCCTGAGGAATCTCTGTCATGTGTAGTTTTTGTGGCGTATTTAACAATCTTGATCCTTAGTATTTTGCCTTAATGGCCAGTCAAAGACAACTTATTCTTTTTTATTGGACCACAGATGCGTATTTCTTTGTAGATGTCTTACAAGGTAGGAATTGTTGAGATATTTTCCCCTCTGTAAAACAGTATCTCTGAAGGGAAGGTGTATTAAAAGTGATACTATTGTGAATAACATTTATTTTAAAGGGTTATTTTGAAAAATATATTGTTGTTCTTTGAATACTGGTTATACAGCTGAGGGGGGGAACCATATTTACTTGTTTAACAATGTCACCTTTATTAAATAAAGGCCAAAATAACTGAATACATGACTAAACTTGCTTTTTGTGAACTCAGACATTTCCAGTAAATTCAAAGAGGAGGCAAAAGTGCTGACTCTATCTATTTTACTTAAAATTATCTTTTCCTATGCACATTCAGTTATTACATGGCATGAGTTCCCAGAATATTGCAAAAGATGATAACTGTCCATATTTTATTCATGAATGAGTGTTGTTGCTCTTATTTATAGTTCTATCTGGTTATATGGGCCCAATCATTTGGAATAGCAATTATATACTAAGTGTTGGGGAAAAAACTTAAGGCAACTTCTATTACTATGCAGTTTTATTTGCTTTAAAGAATAAAAATCACATGCTTATCATTTTGAAAAATAACCTCATCAATTTCTGTTGAGAATTTACTCACTGGAAAAAAGACTTTATGAAATGCAGGTTCTGGACTTTGAGGGAAACAATTGGTATTGTGTACTTCATCTGGATACAAGCTTGTTCTTCACAGTAGTTTCCTAGCATTCTTTGTCTAAACAATGCATAGTCTCAAAATCAAGGGTCATACGCAATGGGGCTTCTATTTTTGCTTTCCTTGATCAGTACCAGAGGAAAGGAATAGAATGGGTCCTTTGGGGAGACTTTTCCAGAAGCCCACAAAAAGCTCATCCTGTAATGATTTCAAGGCAGTTTAAATCCTTGCTACCCAACTCACTTCTGTAAAGTTGTGCCTGATGAGTGCCCAAAGGGCTAAAATGTTGACTGCACATTTCTACTGTGTTAACAAAAATAAAGCAGTACACATGTACAAGCTATGTGAAAAAAAACTATCCATCCTATGCCAGGGCCCAACTTAAAACACAAGGTGCAGGAAATAGCAATAAATATGTATTAGGATATACTAATTTGAATTTTTAATATAAAGAAACATCTAAATATATGTGCAAGTATAGAAAACAACTTATATTCTTGAAATATTAAGCAACCCAGTAGAGATTTTTAAACTAATTGATATTTAATCTGAAGGAATTACAGATTTAAACTAACTGCATTTTCAGGAAATCATGTTTGTATAAAGAAAGGTTCAGCATTTGTTTTTACTAGCATCTAACGTACAATTTGCTTTTTCAGGGATTAAACACTAAAAATAAAATTCAGCTCTAGGATATGGAAACAAAAAAGAAAGAAAAAAAAGTTCAGGCCGGGAGTTTGGCCTAGTAGTAGAGTGCTTGCCTAGTATGCATGAAGACCCGGTTCAGTTCCTTGGTACCACATACATAGAAAAAAAAAGCCAGAAATGATGCTGTGGCTCAAATGGTGGAGCTCTAGTCTTGAGAAAGCCCAAGAACAATGCTCAGCATAAAAAAAGCAAAGGAAAAAGAAAATAAAAGTTCAAATATAGAATGGGATTTGCAAAAAGAAAAAGAAAACTAGTCAGCAGTGAAATCTGAAAAAAAAATCAAATTTTTTAAACTCTAGAACCATTTTAAGAGAACTAAAGAAATGGCCACAATTCCAGATTATCAAGGAAAAGTGGTGGGTTGTAACCAAGGAGTGGAGTAGGAGAATAACTGATAGAATGACAAGAGGGCAGGTTACCAGTGCCACACCCCTGCAATCCTACCTACTCAGGAGGCTCAGATCTGAGGGTCATGGTTCAAAGTCAGCCCAGGTATAAAGTCCATGAGACTCTAATCTCCAATTAACCACCAGAAAACCAAGAGGTAGTGCTGTGGCTCAAGGGGTAGAGTGCTAGCCTTGAGCTAAACACCTTGGGGATAGCACTCAGACCGAGTTCAAGCCCCATGACAAAACACATACATACATACATACATACATACATACATACATACATACATACATACATACATACATACATAAAATGAGAGTAAATATCATAGGTAAGAGATGGTGGAGATCTGTTTCATATAACCTACTAGAACTCTTGCGTAAGATAGGCCAGGACATAATCAGTAGAAACCTTAGGATCTCCTAGCAGAGATTTACAATAGAACAAAATGTAGATTCATAAGGACATATAGAATGATGCTGGCCATTCTAACTGGAGTGAGGTGGAATTTTAGAGTTGTTTTGATTTGCATTTCTTTTATGACCAGAGATGTTGAGCAATTCTTCACGTGTCTATAGGCCATTTTTGTTTCTTCTTCAGAGAAGATTCTCTTTAAGTCTTTGGCCCATTTTTTAATGGGATGGTTATAACTTTGGAGATTAGTTTTGGAGTGATTCAATTTTTTGAGCTGTTGATATATTTTAGATATGAGGCCTTTGTTTGTTGTATGGTTGCTGAAGATCTTCTCCCACTCTGTAGGCTTCCTAATTAATTTACTAGCTATGTCCTTTGCCATACAAAAGCTCTGCAGTTTAATGCAGTCCCACTTATCCAGCCTTTCTCTGATTTGTTGTTATTTTGGTCCTTATTAAGAAAGTTTCAACCTGTGCCAAGGAGGCGTAGTGTATCTCCTATTCCTTCTTGTAAAGTTTTCAGTGTGTCAGTATCTCACTTTGTTATCTGATATATTGGATATATTTGTATTTGATTATTTGAAATTGGATAGGGAAGGGGGAAAACAAGGGGAGGGGGTGTGAGGGACGGAAATGGGGACCAAGACATGAGAAAGGGTATCAATGTGTGTGAATTAATGCACCTTCTATCTGGCAAATATCGTGTAACCCTTTTATTAATTACAATAAAAAATATCAAAAAAGAGAATGATGCTAAATGAAAGGACCTCCAGGATATAGAAACAAAAGCCATATAATGAGTGATTGTTGTCCTTAATGTACTATGTTATCTCTCATCTCCTTTGCTGTCACTTGGTTATCTCATATTGTTGCAGTATTTCTCCTGGTTATGTGATATATTGTATATCTGCGTATTTGGTTATTTGAAGTCGGGTAAGGAAGGGAGGAAAACAAGATGAGGGGCTGGAGTGCAGGGAGGGAAATGGGGATCAAGACATGAGAAAGGGTATCAATGTATGTGAAGTAAGGCACCATCTATCTGGCGAATATAATGTAACTCTTCTATTAATTACAATAAAAATATATGAAAAAAAAGACAGGCCGGGACAATAAGCTCTAGATCATGGAAGAATATTGCTAAATTAGCACATGCCGCTGTATTAGTATTTTAAAGTAAATAAGATGCTTGATGTAGTCCAGACAAGACAGGGACATGGAACATAGAAAAGTAGGATGGAATTAGGACACTGAAAATCTTAGGAAAAAAAATGATTTTTACTTAAGACTCTAGTAACATGGAAGCTCTTTAAATAATGTTTATACATTTCAATCTAGCTGGTTTTCAGATTTTTTAAAACCTGCCTTTGTTGTTTATTCAGTGATACAAGATTTCAAAACAGAATGGCCAATTTCATAGTTTCCTTTTCTTCTTAACAAAATGAAATCTTTTGACAAAGTCTTTGACTAGAGAATTCACTCAGCAATGAATAGCTACCCTTCTTGCTTAAGAGTCTCAGTAATACCAAAAAGCAGAAGAAGGTATGAAAAGAAAGACAATCTGGAGGAAGTATGGTTTTGAAAATTAATTTAAGGCTGTCTTTTCTCCCTTGCTGCTTTCAGCAAAGTAATAACAGTTGGGTATCTTTCGCTTGGAATTGGCCTCAAGCTGTCCATGAAATACAGAGACGGTAGAGACAGAGGACTTAACTTCGTTTCAAAGATCTCGAACTGTACTGTTCTTCACTATGTAACTATGGAAGAATTTTAACATGGAATTAGGAAACCTGGCTGTAGGAAAGAAATAGAATCTTATCTAAAGATACATATTGAGGAGCAAGGCATGGTGGCTCATGCCTGTATTCCTAGATAGTTAGGAGGCTGAGATACAAGGATCAAAATTCAAAGCCAGCCTTGGCAATAGAAAGCCCAGAGACTCTTATCTCCAATTAATCACTAGAAAACGGGAAGTAGGGCTGTGGACCCAGGCCAAAGTTCAAGTCCCATGACTCCCTCTTCCCCCCCAAAAAAAAGATAGATTGAGGACTAAAAATATACTATGAGTCTAAGGAAAATATGGAACATATATGACAGTATAATAAAAATCAGAGACTAATGCTCTCTATTAAATAATTCACTTGTAAAACTTAATTTTTAAGTTTACCATTCACCTGTACAAAGAATTACATTAAAATTTATAGCTGGGCATGGTGGCTTATGCCTGTAATCCTAGCTACTCAGGAGGCTCAGTTCTGAGTGTTGTGGTTCAAAGCCAGCCCAGGCACTAAAACATCTATGACACTTTTATCTCCAATTAACTACTAGAAAACTGGAAGTGGTGCTGTGATTCAAGGGGTAGGGTGGTAGGGTTAATACACACACACACACACACACACACACAGCACATGCATGCACACACATGCACACACACATACACACGCATCATCTTTGCAACACATTACAATTCTGCATCTAGATTAAATTATATTTTATTTATATGTAAAAATGGTATAAAAATAATAAACAGTAAAAATCTTCTATGGAGTTAGGAATCATTAAGTAATTACATGGAAAATATGCCTGCAATTTTCCAAATACCCAGCAGCCCCATTTCCAGTAATATTAATAGCAAACTCTCACATTTACTGTCAGGCAATGTTCATGAACTTATATCCATATATCACTAAAGTTGGGAAAGCTAAATCTCACGTATACCCTCTTTATCTTTTCATCTGTGCCTGAAAATTAAACTAACATAAAACAGATGAAGAGTGAAAATGCATACATGTATATTTAATATAAATTTTATGAGACACACAAAAATCTCATAAAGAAATGGTGACCGAAATAAGGGGAAGTATTACCAAATATTTTCCTAGTTTTGAACTAAGAGGCCATTATAGAAATAAAACTAAACTCTAAAAAGGAGCTAAATTTAAAAATGACCAGCATTATTTTAAACAATGTCCATTTAAACAAACAGCCACAATGGGAGCTTCCTGTCTCTGGTGATAAGAATGTTGCTTTCCTCCTAATATAGAAAGGACAGCTTCTTATAGGGACTTTATCTCCTACTATCAGGAAAACAAAACAAAACAAACCCATGGAGGGGCAGAGTGTGCCTCCCTTAACTTACTATGATGACATACTCTCTGTCTCTGTCTCTGTCTCTCACTACACACACACACACACACACACACACACACACACACACACACATTATATCATATCATATATTGGTAGCAGTGGTTATTGTTGTCTGTATTTCTGTTATTAAGTACCATTAGCTCAAAATAATCCTTACACCAGTGCCCTATGTATTTTGGGAAGGTGTATTCTGTCACTAATCACAATAACCTATGGAATTTTAGTAAGCAAAATTAATAAATAATACATTCCTTTCCGTAAAACCCTTTCCATCCAATCCAGAATCTTATGAGCTATATTATAGTTCAATGTAATATAATGACTGAGCATTTCCAGATTTCCTTCTAGGAAAACCATTTCTTACATTTGAATAAATATGATCCAATATACTATATCTGCTCCCCTTGTCGATTTCATCACATCTGATA